>NC_133800.1:1867848-2170348 GCF_043250625.1 Sebastes fasciatus
CAGAGAAGGCCGCTAGCCTCAGGCCGGCCCCAGGTCTTTCTGGCCTACCATGACACTGACAAGGTGGAGGGAATGATGTTTGGAGTTTTGCTGTGTAAGGACTGGGGATAAAGAAGCATTAAGTGAGAGCCTACTAGATAGTTTTGGAAACAGTTTTTAGACAGAGAAAGACTACAAGTTTGTTTTATTAAAATGCTTTACTATTCAACTCATTTACTAATAATTAATGATGAAAAAGGAGTAACCTTCTCTACACACCACTTGTTTGCTGTCCATCTAGTAAGCCCCGTGTTCAGGAGACGGGTTTCTTTTTGGTCTCTTTTGCTTCCCCTCCCGTCTCTGCTCCAGCTGTCTCAGTGTGCTCCATCTCTCTCTGATCATCCTGTTAATCTGGAAGATTTCCTTTGTCACCGAGAACTTAGCAGACCAAGCTGCACCTGTCTCCGAGAGCAATGTTTCTTTTCTTTTTTTGGAGGGCATGGCTTACAGAAAGTGTGACAAGAGGCCAGTTCAGTGTGGTGAAGTGTGGACATTGCAGGAAGGCAACTTTTGTTCATGGTAACGTTAAGAGAAGGAAGACAAGCTGATATTTTACTAGAGAAGAGGAAAGGCATGCAGGAGGTTCAGACAAATGATCTTGCTCAACAATGTGCTGGATTGTGTTCCGATAAAACTTGCCATTTGAGAAGTGTGCTGAGAGACTGATCTCTGGAATCAATAAAAGCCTTTACTCCTACTCTCCTACTCCTACACATAATGTCAGCTCCAAGTTTGTCCACACTTTGTGAAATTGAAATTAGCTTTCACTCAACTCACAATTACTGCACAGTTTACAGTGCTTCCACTCGATGATGTGGTTTTCTTCAGGGAGTTAACAGCATCACCTCGGCACTGGAAAGACTTTGTTGTTTTTTACATCAATTTAAGTAACTTCTATCTAAAAAATTCTGTAAAGAGGAATCAGCTTAACTTGTTTCTGGTTGAGTAACCTGTCTTTTTTGTATACCATGTATATGCTTAACTGGATTTCAAGTAATTCACTGTTGAAAAGTGATACTTGAGGAAGTGAGTGGATAGTCAGGAGAACAGAGGTGGGTAGGATGCACCGATACTGATATTGCATATCGGGTCAGTATACCGAGTCAAATAGCTGGATCGGGTATCGGGGATAATGGGTCTGATCTATTCAATTCAATTTTATATGTATATGCTGTATACATTATACATTATACTGGAATTTTAATTCCTGTTTAATTTTGGACCATTTTGTTGCTTCATTAAAAAGGTTTAGACTTGAATTGTAATTCTTTTGCTAAGTTGCTGGTGCACGATTTACTATTATAATAATAATAATAATAAATAACAATTCACCAAATTTATATCCACGTATATATTGGTTACTGTTTTTTTATTTGTTATTTATTCGTTTTAGGGATGCACAGATGCCACTTTTTTTCAGGCCGAGTACAAGTACTTACATTTGGGTATTCGCCGATACCGAGAACCGATACGAGTACTTCTCTGTGCCAAAAGACCCTCGTTAACAGCCAGCTGGAGGGTGTGAGCGACACACGGCAGGCTGGGGTGTCCCGCATACGGTGCGCCGCGACTGTCTCTAGGTCGGCTTGGAAAGGCTCGGGGCAAAGGTGGCTCACGGCCGCAGCTTTACAGCGCTCCCCACCCGGAGCCGCACCGTGGACAAAGGGCTCGCTGCGCCCTCTCTCTCCGCCGGGGACGACCCCCTGGTCCCGGTGCGACTGTCCTCAGTGTGCCCCAACCGTGTCGTGCTGCCAGGCCGGGGCTTGGCCCACGTAAAAGGCGTTGCGGCGATGTCTGCAACCCACCCGACCCGTCTTGAAACATGGACCAAGGAGTCTAACGCGTGCGCGAGTCAAAGGGTGCAAGCAAACCCCGTGGCGCAATGAAAGTGAGGGCCGGCGCGTGCCGGCGGAAGTAGGATCCCGGCCCAGCGCACCACCGTAAAGTGGTATCGGTGCCGTTGTATCGGAGCTGTTTTGCAAGTACGAGTACGAGTACATGAGCACAGTATCGGACCCGATACTGGTATTGGTATCAGTGGTGTGTAATTAGTTTATTGGTTTTGTTTTACAAGGTTAAGAAAGCAATGTCTAAGACAAACCAGATGTTGCCTTTTACATAACAGAATGATCCCGGTCACTTCCACACAGTGAGGCATACAGCTCATTTATTAAACACTAGTATTGGATCGGTACTTGGTATCGGCCGATACCCAAAGCCCAGGTATCGCTATCGGTATCAGGACTGAAAAAGTTGGATCTGTGCATCCCCAGAGGTGGGACATTAGAATCTGAAGGAGATAAAATAACAGGAGGTTGTCTTGACTAAACAGTTGTAGTATAGGACCCACAGCAAGGCCATGTTGAGATTAAAGATTAAGATTGAGATTAAAAATGTAATACACAAGGGCTCAGGGCTTCCTAGTCTATGCATAGTAGCATATTTTCTCTTCACAAATTCTTTCTCACATTCACACACACCACTTGGGGCTTTGTCATTTTTGCTGAATAGCTTGTTTAGTGAGGATTAACATCAAAGATCCACCAACAAGATCAATGTCATCTCAGAGAAACTCAAAGGTTCTGAGAACCGATGTTTTCCCCGAGAGAGAGCATTGAAGCTGTTGTTTGCTCGTCTTGTGATTCTCTCAGCTGTTGCCAGCTCCCGCTCCATACCTTTAGTACTGTGTCGATAAGAAGAAGAGGCAGCGGCTCCCTCCATAGACTGCTGAACAGAACAATCCAATATGGGCCATAGCTGTGACGCCAGGCATCGATGGGTACGTCACCACGGCAGCCTGTCATTCTGCTCCAAGTCCATGGTCAAGTTGGCCTCTTTAAGTCCCATTTTTCATCATTAGCATGAGACATAAAACTGATCTCTAAGTAAAGCTCAAAGTGTTAAAAGTCAATTTCAGGCCCACCCTGATAGATTGTTCTGCGCAGTTACCATGGGAACAGTGAAGGGTTAAGAGGTTCAGAGTTTTGCAGACCGAAGTCTCACTTAGTGGTTTTCAGTTCTTTGCGAAAGTGACAAACTACCAGTAAGGCACCTAGTCGTGAACACCAGGGACGCTTCCACTGTTTAAACACACTACAGTATGTAGTGTACATGTGTACAAACGTGTGTTTACATGCACACTATGCTGCTATGATCTGGTTTTTAAACTCCATATCCTGCTTTGAGAAACTTGGATATGCCAGCTGGAGTACTCTGATACTGACACGGTGATACTATGGCATGTAAATATCCAGTTCTCTGATCAGTCGGCCATGTTTGCAGGTGCGTCCTCAACTCAAGTTATGCAGTAGTTTGTCAGTGAAGCAAAAATCTTGATGATTAACAATGTAATGGTGGTGTAAATGCTGAAATAAGTAGTGGCAGTGGTTAAGGATAAATAATTGTTGCTCTCAAATTTTCCGTTACTGATAAAATATGATGGTGAAACTAAATCCAGCAGATTGGTAACTACTACTAAACCTGGTTACTAATATTAGAATCATGTATACAAGGATACGAATAACCAGAGGCCTGTACTAAGAAGCAGGATTTGGCGTTAGCGAGGTAACTTCAGGGTTAACTCTTCAGGGTTTTCCGTCCTACGAAGGTGGATCACTTCTTACCGGGGTAGATCACCATAGTAACTTATGCTGAACAGCTAACCTGCTCCGGAGCAGGTTATGTTCCAGATAAGAGATCAACTCGTATAAAAGCAATCAGAGCTCGGTGAGTAGATTGTATGATAATATTACACACATATGAAGAAGTCTAAGTCATAATCCAGGCTGAAAACAACACAGTTTAAACTGACAGATGCATGCAGAACATCTGGATTTATGCTGTGGGTGTTTACCGCTTTGGATTATGTTTTTATATATATATATATATATATATATATATTTTTTAATTGCTCTTGAGTCCGTTTCACACCGCCGGAGAGGGGGGGGGAGGACGCAGCAGAAAGAATGTTGAAATAGTCGTAGACGCCATGGCTTCGTCACAGGGTATAAAGAAGTGTACTCCATTCATCCATTACACTCCTAAAAGGTATTTATAACTAGACGACTATATCTGACTTTTGAGTATTCTGTCCGAAAACGCTCTGTTTGAGCTCCTCCCCTCTCTGCTCCGATTGGTCAGCTGGCCCCCTCTGCCGTGATTGGTCAACCAAACCGAACTCTTTGTTACTCCCGCTCCGCTCTAACTAGCTTTGTTTGAAGGCGTGCCAAACTAACTGCTGGGCAGGTATTATGCAAATGTGTTACTTGGTGACATCACCATGTCACGGAAGTAAAGGCAGGACTTCAAGCGAGGCATTTCAGGCAGTTGAGGAGCAGTATTTCTGTGGGGGAGAGTAACTCCCTTTGGCGTGGACTTTGGGCTTTGTAACTTTGCAGACCTTTTACATGCATGAAAACCCCTGTACTGTATAACACACCGATGGAAAGGGAAAATGCACTAGTGTGTTTGTGTGTGTGTGTGTGTGTGTGTGTGTGTGTGTGTTGTGCTGTGCTGTTTAGAAACACAAGCTGAAGGGCAAGCTGTAAAATTGATGACTTGCTATAGGCACAGTGAATGGGTTTAGAAGCAGTATTTCCAATAATGCATTTTCCCTGACTTCCCTGAAAGAGGGTAAAAAGAATAGAAAGTTGTTTGTTTCTGTTATGAAACGCTGTCTTTTGTGGTTGTTTTGCAAAATGGTTATCGACTTCAGCCAGTATGTACTTCTTTTAAATGCCAAACTCTTAGTGTACTGCACCTGCTGGACTTTTTGCTTTTTGTCACAACTGGGACCATCAAAGCAGCACAACTAGCCTGCACTTTTATTGCTCTATGGCACACATCAGCCTGAGGCCTCTCACTCCGTAAAAGCACGGAGCCATAGAACTAATATGGTAAGTTGACATTGAGGATGAGCCCTTCAGTGAATATGTGCTTGGGAAAAGAACATACTGGGATTTGAAAACTCGAGAGAGGTGTTGGAGGGCTTTGACAATGTGGCGTAATAACGGTTACCGCTTTGCATTTAAAGGAGTAAAATGTGACTTTCTGGCTTCCTCCACTGTAGCTTCTGATTTCCGTCTGACATGCAACAAAGAACTATTGATGTGTTGCTTGGGATTTGAAGCCTCGAGAGAACTGTTGGAGGGTTTTTACAATGTGGCGTAATGACTTTGCATTTAAAGGAGTAAAGTATGTCTTTTGGCTTCCTCTGCAGCAGCTTCTGATTTCTGTCTGACACGCAACAAAGCATTATTGATCCTTAGGGAAACGGGCCGAGAACAAAACCTCTTCTGCATCTCGTGGAAGCTGCTATGTAGGTGTCTCCAGAAGCCGACACTCACCCCCTGCCCGCACACTTGTATGTGCAATTACACACACACATGCATACAGCCGCATCCCTATAAGACGGCGTGTGAAACTCTTGAGGGAGCTGAGGGCTTAAGCCACTGAATAAATGACAGGTCATTTTCAGTTGAGTGGAGCGTACAGACGAGTGAGGCGATCAATCACTTTGGCGATCACCCATGCAGACTTCAGTCCTCCCTGGCATCATCGAGGCTGATGACAACGAGACGAGATTGCTTGACAAGTGTGTGTGAGAGAGATAAGTGTGCACTGTACATATGTGGAGATGGCACATTAATTGATTTCCGTTAAAGACGCATAAAATGCTGCTGCCTTTGGTCAGGTTATGGAGTCATTCGTGCTAAGTAGGCAGCAGTTACTTTTTTTGAGATATATGAAAAGGATAGGGCAAGGTTTTCATGGATTTTTTTTTTCCCAAGTGTGTCTGAGATGGCCCCAGCTGGAGAAAAGTGGATCTATTGATCCTGGGAGTTTCATTTTTCAAACATAGTCATCTTTCAGAGCCAGCTTCGATTTTTGAAAAATATACAGTGTGCTTTTCAGATAATTTTATGGCGTTTTATAGAGATGTGAAGAATCCCTGGGTAGCTGGTAGGAGGTGAAAGTGGATGACCATATTCCTCCTCAGCCTAGCTTGAAATCCTTACTTTGCTTTAGTACATGTTTAAAGGTTTAAGCCTGTTTTCAAGCAAAAATGTCAAACATTTGTTGGTTCCAGCTCCTCAAATGTAAAGATTTTGAATGCTTTTCTTGATATACATGATTGTTAAGTCAATATCTGGGTGTTTTGGGCTATTGGTCAAATAAAACAGTAACTTGAATACATCACCATGTTTTTTTTTCTCTCTCTATTTTCTGGCATTTATCAACAAAATAACCATATATAAGCCATATTCAAATTACAACACTCTCTTTTAAAACTTACTTGCTTGAGAAAATAACTGTTTTTACAAAGATCCCACTTGAATCATTTTTAAATACCACTTATTTGTTTGCCTCTGGTTAGCTGTTTGTCTGTGTAAGTAGTGTGAGAGCATGGCCTTTTGCCTGCTTTGTTTTACATATTGGCCTTCGGACCACGCTGCACTTTTTCCTACAATTTCCAGCTGAAAATAACGAGCCAGTCGAAGGTTAAGTGAAGCGAAAAGATGCCGAGAGAGAAATAGAGAGTGACAGATGTGTTGGTTACTTACGCTTAAACCTCAGAGCGAGAGCGAGAGAGTACACTTGCGTCACTAAACTCCCTTAAACTCCGTCGTTAGTCTTTCCAACTATCACCAACTCTGGTTTGGTCGAAATAAATTCTTATTTCACCGTGATTGATGTGAAAATATATTGGCTCTACACGCTGTTCCCCCCCCCCCCCCCCCCCCCCCCCCCCCCCCTCTCTCTCTCTCTCTCTTTCTCTCTCTCTCTCTCTCTCTCTCTCTCTCTCTCTCTCTCTGTCTGCTGAGCAGCGGAGCGTCTCTCGCTCTTCGGAGGCAGACCATTAAATTAGCTGAATAAAATAAGAAACATTGCGCGACCCCATCGTCTACTATTGTCTATATTTTAAGGAACCTCTCGCCTGCCTTCCTGCTTTATCACCCATGGCCGTGCGGTTCAGAGGATAAGATCGGCGCGTGATGCGCGCATAAACAGACCGATATGAAACAATTTTATATATGTATACAGATTTTGGAGGAGACCAGCGGCGTTGAAAAACGCCTGCCCTTTACAAAATACTGGCTGATGCTAGCATTACTTGCATTAAATAGCGGTCCACTTCCGTGTTGCGGTATGGTTGGCTTTCACACCTGATGCGAACTGTACCCGAGTCCACATGATCCGTGCCCGAGACCACCTTTTCAAGAGGACTCGAGTACGGATCGACGAACCGTGCCAGAGTATGGTACGGAGCGTTCACAGTCATCAAGCAAATTGGACTATGGGGAAAAGTGTACTTGTACTTGTGCCCGGGTCCCTGATGTGAAAGTACTCTAAAACCGTCTTCCACTGAGGGGTTTTATCATGTCTGCTATGTCTGTATATTAAATGATATTGTTAAACAAACCTTTTAGACATGAATGAAGCACAATCATATGATACCAACGCACTGAATCACTTTCAGAACTTTACGCTTCATTAAATCAAAATGAATTCTCGGGAATAGTATTTCATTTACTTTGAAGACTTGATGGAGACAGAAGAAGAACTTCTAATATGTTTCAGAGGATTTCCCGCAACTGGCAATGAAGCGACTTCTTATGCAAAGCTGCTGTATAGGCATAAAGATGGATTGTTAATAGAATGTGTTGCAGTGTATTCAGTAATCATTATTAATCTGTGTGTCGGCGGATTCTTTCTCAGCCCGGCCCAGTGTTCATAAAGCTCGGTTAATTAGACTGATTGATTAGATGGTGGTGATTCGGAGCTCTCATCACGGCTCCTCATCCCGTCAGGCCTCTAATAAGATCAGATTGCTCTCATATTCACGTACTCCCCTGCACACACACACCCACGCACACACACCCACGGCTTGTTTGGCCTGTCATACCACCTCTCCATCTTTCTCACTGCCTGTCTGTCACATCCATATTCAGACAGGATTTACAGGCATGAAAGAAGCAGCCAAGCTTGCCAAAGCAATACACTGCAGACTAGAAGTTACATTATGTTAACATGAAAATATTGCAAATCTCTCATTCCCCCTCATCCCCTCCCCCCCCTCTTCTTCTCCTTTGTCTCTCGCTGTGATCCATCCTGTGTTTCTGTCCCATCACGTCTCATATATATGACCAGTCCTCTTGCTTAGCCAAGGAAAACATCACACTGGATAGCTGGAGAACAGGAACCTCACATCTGTCTAGACTCAACTTTGTACTTGGCCTGCGTGTGCTGCCTATGTGAATGTTTTCATGTCTGCATATGTGAGAAAGACATATCCTTGTTTTTCTGCAGATTTAAATGTGAATCAGCTTTGCTAAAGCTTATGTTGATCGTCTCTGTGATGCTTTTCTGATCAATACACATGCGTAGCTCCGAGCAAACCGCCCTGCACTTAGTGCACAGTGCCTGCTCATCAGCACAGAGACAGCACAGTAAAGAGACTCTCCCTCGCTGTAGTAAAACTTTATGACTTTCCGTGTTGCTTTTGTCTCCAGGCATCGGATATTACAGAGGATGATAAGTATTCATTTCGATTTTTGCCAGATCACCAGTCCTTGGCGTCAATACAGCCCATCTGAGCTCTTTAAAAAGAGACTAAGTTTGGTGTGTGTGTGTGTGTGTGTGTGTGTGTGTGCATGACTTTATGAGTGTGCACCTAAGTTTGTGTGTGTGTGTGTATTCGAAGGCTGTGATGAACCCACTGCAGTATCACCCCTAAGAGAGTATTTATGGAGAAAATGATTACCTTGGAAAGAACAGAACTTTGATGAAAATCGTCCCACTTCAATTTGCACCTCGCAGGCCTGCAGTCGGTGTCCTTGTTTATGGGTAATATTGGAAATCTGTAAAATTGCACAGAGTAATTCAGTAACCGAGAGCTTTCATGAAGACATCATGATATTCAGTGGGCTGAGTTTAAGCATCTTTGTCATTGGGAAATTGTAATGTATTGTTACTTTGTTTCAAACGTATCCAAGGACTTGGCTTCTTCTTTGTGTCTAAGGTTTCTTCATTGCAGCAAATCTTAAAGTTACACCTTGTTTCATTTGTAAAAGTTTACATAGATGATGTGGGCATAACGTAGAATTATTTATATCAATACACATTGTGAAATGTGGCAAACATTGGGTGACCATTCTCATGGAAGCCCAGTATTAATGTTAAATGGTGTTTTGTCATATCATTAGGCCTGACCTAACCTGCCTTTGAATCCGACCCTCACCAATGCAGATACTCCGTGGCTGAATCAAGCCTTATATCTACATGGTATCTGCATGCAACTACATTGGTTGGTCCAACTGGCTTGATAGGCCATTTTTTCTGCCTGCTATACCACACTTTATCCAGCCAGCATCACTGTTAGTCTTACAAATAGCCACTAATTAGCACCCCTCTGCTATCAGATACTTTTACAAACAGGAATCAGGTCTGCTGATGTGTCTTATAAACGGAAAAAAAATGGTTTCAATATGAAGCTGAGCATAAGGCTATGAATGGGACAGCTGTGTTGCCTCAATGGGGTTTCTGGCGCAGGGGACTTCAGGCAAAAAAAACGCAGGGTCATCCGGCAAACATCTTAAACTCGGCCCAGCTTCTGCCGCAATGCAATGCAGCAGCATCGACAAGGTGGTTCGGTGGCCAATCAGATACTTGCAAGCACACATTCCTGGAACATTACTTTGTAGCTTGGATACTAGGGGTGGAACGGTTCACACAATTCACGGTTCGGTTCATATCACGGTTTTGGGGTCACGGTTTTCAGTTCGGTTCGGTACATTTATGGTACAACAAGGAGGTCATGTTCTGATTTCAACATGCTTTTCATTCATTTGGGAAAAATAAGTTAACAAACAGGGTTCCCGCGGGGTCTTAAAAAGTCTTAAAAAGTCTTAAATTCGACTTGTTGAAACCTGCAGATACCCTGAACAAATGTTTGCCTTATCAAAAGTATGGCACTTCTTCATTGTCAAATCTTAATTGAAAGACTAGGTCTTCTACAGTAATCAGTGCAAACAAAAAAATGCAGCTTTGCTATTTTCATATAAATATGATGTAATTATAGACTAAGGCCATCAACATAAATTGAAGCATAAGCTCAACCAGAACTATACAAAAAAAAAGAAAAAACAGTTTAACATATGTCTCAATTCCCTGATTATCAGCTCTTAATTGAAAGATTCAAAAAGTGCAGTATTTGGAGGAATACGGTTGGATTTCTGTGCCACTTTGTTATTAAAAAATAGTTAATAAATATAAAACACATTACAGGGATTGTGCTGTTGCCCCTCTCCAGTTTCCAATCTGTCACTGCTTGTGTCAGTGCATAAGAGAGATGGTGTGGCTCTCATAAAGGCGGCACGTCTGCAAAACTGAGCTTTTTACCTCCCACTCTGAAGTGATGTGGTGGGCAGTCACAGTTCAGTAATTTCCAGTAGCCCTGGATGTCCATCCGTCTGTAGTAAGAGCTACATAGGCTGTGTTGGGCAATTCTTTCCCAATTCCTAGTCGTGTCTGTTCGGGAATTACTGTATAGCGTGGCTCAAGTAACGTTACATTAATCATATGATGAATTCCAGTGTCCTCCACGACTGCATAAGGCTGCATATCTTTCACTATAAACCTCTCCGATGCTGTAGTTGTGTTTTTTGCCCTGTCTGAGTCTGCATCTAGAGGCTGTTAAGATGCTGCGGGGAGGAGTTTCTCTTTCCTAGCCGACTCTCTCCTCCTTGTGCTATCTATGGCCACACCGGGTTGATGTCTTCTCCATAAATTGTTCATCATATTGGAAGTGTTGCCGCTAGCATACACCAGACGTGTTGCACAGTGCTTACACAGTCGCCGTTTTATCCACCACTTTTTTCCCGTCATTTTCATGGTAACACTAAATCCGTATTGCTCCCATACAGCAGAGCCAAACGATGCTGGTGGATCCTCTAACTGGACTTTATCGAGTCTACTCGACATTTCCTAAACTGACTGACAGCTGCACTCTGAACTTCATCCGTGCCAAGTGAGAAGTAAGCTGGGTCACGCTTCATCAACGCGTCATCTCTTTGGGGTACAACACATGCGCAGTAAAATCTGGTCTGCACTCGCCGAAATTGAGCCAATAGCAACGCACGACCGCAGTTTCAGTTACACTGCGCATGTGTTATGCCCCGTACCTCAAGACCCATGTCCGCCCGTGTCCCAGCCTCCTTCCATAGGCCTTGATCTGTAGTGTGACAATAAACGGGAGCTAAACTCTACATGAAAAAAATACACAATCGGCCTCATAACTTATTTCAAATGAACCGAACAATTCATACACGTCTCGAACCGTGACTAGTGAACCGAACGGCTCAGATTTTTTACCTGGACTTTTCCATCCCTAGTGGATACTTACTGATAACTGTAAATCCCTGTGCAGTGTTTTAGCGTC
Source organism: Sebastes fasciatus (assembly GCF_043250625.1). NCBI lineage: Eukaryota > Metazoa > Chordata > Actinopteri > Perciformes > Sebastidae > Sebastes > Sebastes fasciatus. The sequence goes on from NC_133800.1 coordinate 1,879,328, forward strand.
TAATACACTTTCAAAATCATGGATCTATTACCCAGACTGCACCTCCTGAATCATAATTCATTGTCTCGCTGGTACCTAAAGCAACACCTCCCTATCAACGCAGCCCCTTGTGTTGTTTTAACAATGCATGAAACACAATGCAAGAGTAATGCTTGATTTATACTCCTGTGCATATGCATTCTGTGCCCGGCACCTGTCGCGCACGCCAGGCATACATAATACTGCTGCGGGATGCACTTCATTTGGACCCGAGGTTTTCAAAACCTTTGTCAGGCGGTCTTTGATTTAATTAATGGATGTGATTCAATAGTTCCATATATGTTTGGCCCAACACAACGCCATGGCTGGAAAATAAATGATGGAAGAGTTGGATGATGAGCAGGAGCTATGGTACCGTACCTAGAATTAACAAGGTTGTTGCTGTTACGGATGTGAGGTACTACATCCAGGAATCCCACCACACCTCTATAATGTCCATTCAAACATCTGCTTCGTCCGCGGTCCCTGGCGTGTAGTCACATTTTTCAGGAGGTGCGGCGCGTCTCTGCGGCCCGTCTCTGCAGCCCGTCTCTACGGCGGCTCTCTGCAAGCTCAGCAAACCATCTTTGTGGCTCTGCAGGAGCTCTGCGCAAGCTTTTCCATCGAAGTATCAATTAGGCATAAGACTTGTGGAAAGTCCACAGGGTCATCAGGTGGGCATCTCTCCTATTTACTGTGTTTCGTTGAGTTTGGTCCACAACCCTGAGAGGCTGAACAGTGTGTTTCAGCGTCCAGATAAACGGCACGTTACAAAAAAAAATAAATCTAAAAGACTATCTTAGATGACCTTTACAGTCTACGCTTGAGTTGCTCATGGCTGCATCCTTTCCTTGGTCCAGATGACTACATTTTCCATGTTGTTGAATGTTTGGTAAATCCTTTAAGCTTAGCAACTTAATGATGCTGCCTACTCTTGTTTGAGTGACAAATGGTTGCTGGCAACCAGTAAAATGTAACTTAGGCGAGTGCTTTCTGAATGGGGTACAGTTCTTAGCTCTCTCTCAGGTTTTTGGGCATTCACCCATCAGCCACAGCTGGATGGGGAGGTCTAACGAGGATCGACTAGCTCCAGTTGGCAATGAAAGAATAAAAGCTTAAAGTTCTGCAGTGTTTCACTTTTTTGGGGCTAGAAAGTGTATTTTTGCCATGCACGCATGTGTGTGTGGGATGGATGAGTTTTTGTGTGGGTGTGCGTATATGTGATTGTGTATCAGAGTTTCAAACATAGATAAATGACAGTGTGCCTGCCCTCCACACACTCCCTGCCATCTCTCTCACTGATGAAACCGGCTTCACCTGTGTGTGTGTGTGTGTGTGTGTGTGTGTGTGTGTGTGTGTGTGTGTGTGTGTGTGTGTGTGTGTGTGTGTGTGTGTGTGTGTGTGTGTGTGTGTGTGTGTGAAGTAATACCCACAAAGGAAGAAATTAAAGAAAGAACGAATACAATTAATGAGGGGAGAGAGGGGAGTGAGGGGAGGGTGTTTTCTTCCTGGGTTGTTTTTGTTGGTGGGAATCGAGCAGTTTGAAATGAGGGAGGGATCTAAAACTAGGAGGGAGAAAGCTATTGAACAAAGGATGAAAGAGATGAGCGGCAGTCTGCTCTGGTCTTTCTCTGTCTACATCTCTTTTGCCTGTGCATTTGATGGAGTCAAACGAGTCGTATGATAGACGATATTGACAAGCTTAAATGCCCTTATTGGATGAGATGTGGCCCTTGGGTGCTGCCCCAGCGTTTTGTAAGAACAGACGGCCAGACAAAAACCACACACTCACATACAGCATTACCCCCTTTTTGCTACCACAGCACTCTCAACAATTACCTTCCAGCTCTTTAAGACACACACACACACACACACACACACACACACACACACACAAAGGCTATCTTTATGACTGCAGCATTTCCACCATTCCAGCCCACTTTTTTTCTGCTTCCCTTACCTCCTTCACCCAGAGACCATTAAACCAGATCCCTTCTAAAAGGCTTTAAGGCCTCTCTTGGCTAGCCACTTCTTCTCCAAAGCCCTGCCATGGCTCTTTTCATGTTTTTAAATCAAAGTCCATGAAAGGTTGAGGGAGAGGAGGGCGGAGGAAGCAGAGAGAAATTTGGGACGGGTTATTGTGTTTGTGGGTTGGAGACAAATCTTAGTTACAAACCCATATGGTCCTACTCACACACACACACACACACAAACACACACACACACACACACACACACACACACACACACACGCACACAAACTTAATCTGATACGGTACATGCCCTCCTGGCCTGCTCTGCTCTGTTTTTTTTTTCTCTCTCACCTGCTGAGAGTTACTGTAGATGTGTAACCTGCTCTTCTGCTTTCACACACTAGTATACACACACAGAAGTGCACCCACACACTCTTGCAACACAAACACCGGTATGAAAGACAGTCTGGAGGTGGCCTCTGCTGTGATTCGTTTACCTCTCTCGCAGACGGTTCTGATTTAGGGATCACGGCGGTGCGTAGCTTTTTGATTCTGCTGCTAGTCAACCTGAAAATGTTTTCCTTGATGGTTTTTTGGCAGAGGCCATGTTGGGGGGAGCTCCGGCCAGCTCACTTCACCTGCCAGCTGCTCGGCTAAGACTGGTCCTTCTGGTGTTTTTTTCTTTTTTCCAAGTTTCATACGCAAAAAGACAACTCGGCTCTACTCTCCCCCTCCCTCTCTCCTCCTGGCCCAGCAGATCAGGTTCCATATGCATCAGTGTCTCAGGTTGTGAGCGCTGACTCACCTTCAGTTAATCTTTTCTGACTGCAGGGAGTTGTGTGGTGGGTCCAAACCTGAGGCATAGAAATTTAAGGTGCATCCAGTTATTGATTGTTCTGAAAAACAGTTCTGCACAAAGCGAGCAAGTACAGTGAGACTACAACTTTCACACACAGCTGTGTCCAGGATGTACAGTTTTGTTTCGGTGATAAGTTTTATTACTTTTTATAAAAGGCTCAACATACAGATGGAAGAAAGAACGCTACTGATACTATACTATACACAGCTCCCTCACAACCTGCTTCTTCCTCAATATCCCCACTGTTGGTAAAAGGAACTAAACAATAAGGTATACTGTAGAGAATGTATTTGTGAACTTCACCTCACTGCAACACAGTCCAGAAGGTCATGATTAGGAGTCAGTGTACAGCCACACCAGCAACTCTGTGAGGGTATACTAAGACACAGCTAAATGCTAACATGCTCACAGTGACAATGCCGGCATGCTAATGTTTAGCTAATTTAACGTTTACCATGTTCACCATTTTATTTTGGCATGTTAGCATGCTAATAATAATTAGCACAAAACTCTTAAGTACAGCTGAGGCTGATGGGAATGTTATTTTGCAGGTATAAACCGAGGTATTAAACAGGGTCTGAAATTAGCACCCGCCCCCCGCCAAATGCGGGTAAATTGTTGGCAGGCCCGTTGTCCCGCGGCCGAAACAAATATGATCGGGGAGAATTTTGGGACGAATTTGGTACGAGAGTTGAAAGAAAAATACCTATTACATTAGAATGAACGGTGATGAAAATGACTGCACATTCTGTGTAACGCACTGTTATTATTGAACCTCCATGACAACATAAACACACACAAGCATACACACTGTATTCGCCCGAATCGTCCCGCACGTACACACACACACACAGACACATACACACAGACACCTACACACACACACACACACACACACACACACACACACACACATACACACACAACATACATAACATATACCGCCGCCCTCTGATCTCAGGACAGCTGCAGCGTCAACGAGGAATTATTCCCAAGTCAATGAGGTCAACTTTCTAGTATTAACGTTACCAGTTAGCTAATGTTAGTCTGTTGGATGTTAACGGTAACGTTACCAGTTAGCTAATGTTAGTCTGTTGGATTTTAACGGTAACGTTACCAGTTAGCTAATGTTAGTCTGTTTGATGTTAACGGTAACGTTACCAGTTAGCTAACGTTAGACTGTTTAATTTTAACGGTAACGTTACCAGTTAGCTAACGTTAGTCTGTTTTATGTTAACGTTAATGTTACAGTTAGCTAATGTTAGTCTGTTGGATGATAACGGTAACGTTACCAGTTAGCTAACGTTAGTCTGTTTAATTTTAACGGTAACGTTACCAGTTAGCTAACGTTAGACTGTTTCATTTTAACGGTAACGTTACCAGTTAGCTAACGTTAGACTGTTTAATTTTAATGGTAACGTTACCAGTTAGCTAACGTTAGTCTGTTTGATGTTAACGGTAATGTTACAGTTAGCTAACGTTAGACTGTTTGATGTTAACGGTAACGTTACCAGTTAGCTAACGTTAGACTGTTTGATGTTAACGGCAACGTTACAGTTAACGCTCGCTAACGAGCCGGCAGCCGACGTTTGTAATTACATTGAGTGAGCTGACGATTACGTTACGTTAACGAGGAGTCAAAACTCTGCAACAGCTCAAATCATGTTACCAATGTTAACCACTCTTTTACCTACTTCCTCCTCTCTTCGTCCTCTTTGGGTAACAAGGCTGCAATTAATGAATTGTGTCCGTACCAACATGCTGCGTCTCTCCTCATGACAGGTGCATCTCCAGCAGTTCCTCCAACTTTAGGAGCAGCTAGCAGGCCCGGATCTAACTTTATGGGGGCCCTATGTAAAATCTTGTTTTTCGACCAAATGCTAGATAAATAGATAATAGAAAGGGAATTATGACCTGATTATAAATATTATATTTAAATAATCATAATCTTTGAAATGTGTGTTTTTATGCAAATAACCACTACAGATGTCAATAATAAACTACAGTACAGTACTGTGTAGGCTTTAGTACCCTCCCAAACCCCAGAAACAGGGCTCCCCCAGAAGCTAATGTTTTTCATGTAAATTATATTGAACATTGAATGACATTAGATCTAAAATGTTATTCCTTCATTTAGCGCAGAGATTTCAAAAGTGGCAGATAACATTTCTGAGTGGCAGACAGAAAAAAATACTTACCTGCCACAGTGGCAGGAAGTGAAAAAAGTTCATTTCAGACCCTGGTATTAAGACTTTGACCTGATGGGGGCGCTAGATGAAAAGTTATAAGATGACCAAAGTGATTAAAACTCATCCTGAGGGGAACATAAATTTACCTACCAATTTTTATTGTAATCCCTCAAATAGTTGTTGAAACATTTCTAAAAGAAAAAAAAATAGAGGTTAAAAAAAGTTATTTGGATTCATTGTCTGTATGACATTTTTTAACAATCCAGCAATGGTGAAGATATTTCTGGACCAGGTGGCAACCTGGAAAAGCCAGCAGGGGGCAACTCCGGGTTGCAAAAAGAAGTCTGATTGTATAGAAGTCTAAATATAGAAAATGAGCCTACTTCTCACTTGACTTATTATCTCAGTAAACATTGTACACATGAATTTATGGTCTCAATCGCTAGTTTCGAGTCTTCTTCAATACAGCATGATGTTCATTTAGTAAATTATGGTCTCATTTAGAGTCAGATAGACCATAAAGCAGGGGATGCTTTAGGGCGGGGCTACCTTGTGATTGACAGGTCGCTACCCAGTCTGGGAGTTGTCCGTGTTTTTGTCTTACAACTTTAACCCTTTCACAGCATGTCTTCAGTTCATGAAAGGTAAAACATTTTGGTCGCCTAAAAATGTCTTATTCAGTTGTACTTAGCTCCACCCTCGTGTCATTTCTGGTTGCAAAAAACCAAGATGGCAACGGCCAAAATACAGAACTCGATGCTTCAAAATGGCAGTCCACAAACCAGTGGGTGATGTCATGGTGACTACGTCCACTTCTTATGTACAGTCGAAGGTCAGGACCAGAGTGGAAGGCCGACCAACCAGCATTGCCATCCATAACGCTGCTCATTGCTAAAAAGTGGTAAAAAGCATCAATGCCCTCCTTTTTTCTTTCAGTTCAAGTTTTGTTTTCGGTCAGAGACAGAGTAATAATACTGAAATATTTTAGACCAAATTTCATACAGTAGATTCAACTATACGTTTGCAGACCTTCTCAAACGCCTCGTTCATTGCTATATTACACCTCAAAACGTATTTCCACTGCCTCAACTGTGACTGGAAATCCTTTGCAGTTCCATTCCTTTATGAACCATTTTGCACTTACAAGCACTTTGGCTCCTTTCTGATAAGGTGAGAAACATACCTTTGAGCTCCACCAGAGTTATAGGAGGTGTTTTACCCAGATAAGCCATACTGTATGTGACTTGGTGAAAGATAAATGGACACCTTGTTCTTTCTTTTTGTGACTTTTCTTTCCCCTGGCTGTCTCTCTGGGTTTTCCATCTTCCTCTGCCTCGACTCAGTAACCTTTAAGGTAGACCTGGGGGGGGGGGGGGGGGAGGGAGAGAGAGAGAGAGAGAGGGAGGGAGAGAGAGGGAGAGAGAGGGAGAGAGAGAGAGAGAGAGAGAGAGAGAGAGAGAGAGAGAGAGAGAGAGAGAGAGAGAGAGAGAGAGAACGAACGAACACATTAGAGTGAGGTATATGGACAAGTATAGTGATCAGGGCAAGAGCAAGGCTAGGTAGTAGTGTAATCAGTGTTACTGGATCTGTGAGCACACCAGGCAATGGCTGAACAGACGTGAGGCTTTGTGTTCCTGGCTGTCCGGTCACTAGCAATGCGACTCTGTCCCTTACATCAAAGCCATACAAATATTTCAACCCAGATATGGAGCTCAAAAAGGACTAGGCTAAAGCATATAGCGTAACGCAGAGAGGTGCACTCATCACCTGTAACCAAAAACTATTTGGAATATCATATCAGTTGTAAAGGTATGCTTGAATATGCAGTGTTGTTCCTGTAATCTTAGTTTTGATACTTGAGTTTATACCTGTATAGTCTATGTTGAAAGCTTTTATATTTAAATCTGTGTGGTTGCAGGATCACTTTTTAGCCATTTTTTTAAACTTGACCTCACTGTATAGAACGACCTGTTGTGACCTCTAGGATAATCACAGCCTCATGAAACTTTACAGCCACAAACTAGAGACCTAGAGCATTCAGAGGATGAATGGATCAGACTAGAGACCTAGAGCATTCAGAGGATGGATGGATCAGACTAAAGACCTAGAGCATTCAGAGGATGGATGGATCAAACTATAAACCTAGAGCATTCAGAGGATGGATGGATCAAACTAGAGACCTAGAGCATTCAGAGGATGGATGGATCAGACTAAAGACCTAGAGCATTCAGAGGATGGATGGATCAAACTATAAACCTAGAGCATTCAGAGGATGGATGGATCAAACTAGAGACCTCAAGCATTCAGAGGATGGATGGATCAGACTAGAGACCTAGAGCATTCAGAGGATGGATGGCTCAGACTAGAGACCTAGAGCATTCAGAGGATGGATGGATCAAACTATAAACCTAGAGCATTCAGAGGATGGATGGATCAAACTAGAGACCTAGAGCATTCAGGGGATGGATGGATCAAACTGGAGACCTAGAGCATTCAGAGGATGGATGGATCAAACTAGAGACCTAGAGCATTCAGAGGATGGATGGATAGACTAGAGACCTAGAGCATTCAGAGGATGGATGGATCAAACCAGAGACCTAGAGCATTCAGAGGATGGATGGATCAGACTAGAGACCTAGAGCATTCAGAGGATGGATGGATCAAACTAGAGACCTAGAGCATTCAGAGGATGGATGGATCAGACTAGAGACCTAGAGCATTCAGAGGATGGATGGATCAAACTAGAGACCTAGAGCATTCAGAGGATGGATGGCTTTCTTAGCTAGATTGACAATAAGGGGGTTTCTGAGCAGCAACTAACACAGCATGGCTTTTTCTATGGTGTTCCTCAAGGTCTTGGTGTCTTAATGTGGTATTTTGGAGGGATTATTGATAATTTTTATGAATTCTCCAGTGGTAAAAAATTATAAAATTTAGAAGCAAATCGGTGTAACAAATTGTATCAACCCAAAAATTGCTGCAACAACTTATTAGACATAATAGAGCATGGGGATGACCATCATATACTTCTATCATAATGTTCTAAACCCTTATACACTTTCACAATTTATTTTAATCAATGAATTAATGTTCTACCCCCCTAAAGACCCTCTGGGCCCCCCTAAAAAAGACTAAAACAGGTCTGTTGTACGTCTCAGAGGGTGAAAGTCTGCAAACTGCTCCTCAAGTGTATGCGTTCAGTTCCCGGCCTGTAAGCTTCTAGTTTCTGTCCATCTTTTTCACATCCGTTCTATGGTTTTTACATATTTATACATGACATGTTGAAATGTTGTTAAGTAAATGATTGGGTAAATTTACCTGGTTGTGTAAAGCCAATAGTGAGCTAGTATCTCTTTCCTCTCACTTGTGATTCATCAGTTTACTTTACAAAGCTCTGTGTTCAAAATCCTGCCATCCTTTAACACATCATTTGCAGGTACAAACCTACATGTACAAGTTAAAAAAACTGTATTTTCAGGCACACCTTTTTGAATTATATAATATTCTATAAAACAATGGTTTAGCAGCCATTACAATTATGTATGTAACTGTACAACATTTCTGTTGTTGTACAGCTAAATACTACAACTCCAGTCTAACTGGCTAAATAATTATTTGATCTTATCAATGTGCATTAAAACCAGTTCCTCAGGAGGAGCAGTGGTTGATACACTGGCAACCTTCCTGCATTATGACTCATAATTCAGTTAGAAAGTAAAGAATCATCCTTTTGCATCGGAAACAGAAGAAGGAATAATGAAATATCAAAGCTTTCCCTTGCTCTTCCTTTGACTCAATTTTCATTGTATTGTATATTGTGCTGTTGATGACATCTCTACACAAATATCACTGTTGTTGCAAATTCAAGATATATGCTTTTTCATTGCCATTCTGTTGCTAGGGCAACAACTTTGAACCGGGCTTCCGTCCTGTCAGCTACTGCATTAACAAACATGGTAAAGAAGAAGAATGTTTACTGTATGTTGTCAAGTTTGAAAAGGTCTGTTGAGTTTCTTTTAGCTCTACAGAAAATGTTTATATTTCAATTTGTCTTTTGTACAGTAAGTGCGTCTGAGAAAACAACTGATTATGCCATAATAGTTTATAATTAATTTGAATGTTACCTTAATTGTACATAGTCATTGTAGCCTACAGTGTGCCTCCTTTGCCTCCTTCTCAAGCTCTAGTCTTCTTGAGCCGTTTTGCATTTAAGTGTTTGTTGCAAATTTCTCTCCTCTCAGTATTTCCTCTTAAACTTCAGGCATTCTTTTCATTGACTTTTCAAAACATGTCAGAGTTAGGTTTAAGTCCAAGAGCACTTTAATGGTCATTTTTCAAATGTTTAAGTTGATAAGGTAAAGTTTGCGTTTGTATGAATCCCTCACTAGTTGTGATGTATTTTTTACCTGACTTGCTTTTTGGGAGTTTCACAAAGAAACATTGAAGATTTTGACAATGGCTAGAAAATGTGATTTTTGTTCTCTAATGTTCTTTGATGTTTGTTTTTCTTTTTTTCCCCCTTTTTTTAATCACAGCATTCTCTGTCAGTGTTCTGTCTCTCTTCTTCTCATCTTACTTTGTCTGTGGTTGATGAACAGTTTGAGGAAGCACTGAGGAAGCTTTCAGAGAGGACAAACAATTCCCCACATATAGTTGCAGTGTTGAGTATGATGAGGGAGGCGAAGTAGCTATCAATACCCGTATTGATGACTACAGTGGAAGCTGGTGGAAATGTTCTGCTTCCCTATTGATCTCTGATCCATTATGAGCTGTTAGTAGACGGCTGGGTGAAGGATGGGGAGCGATCCATCCATCATAGGTCGACGCCCACGCTGCTTGGCAGACATGCTCCTTTAGCTGTTTGGTCCGTTATCCTCCTCCTCCTCCTCCTCCTCCTCCTGCTCCTCTCCTCCTGTGATCCTCCTTTTCTCTGCTGTTCGTCAAACACAAAATTACTGGCAAGTTCAGCTTTCCCCACACCAAGCTGTCCAACAAAGAAACTTTTTTTTTTCCACCATGAAGGTCATCTGTTGAATGAAACATTTTCAAACTGTATTGAGTGAATGAATAAAATAAAATTGGTATTATGAATAAAAACATGAACCACTTGAGAAATGATAGTTGCAACTATTTTTAACTATGAAGATAAAGAGGTTTCTTACCTAGGAAACTAATTTAATCTCTCTTCTCCCTGCTATTCTATCCTCCAGGTCACTGATCGGTCCGTGCGAGCGGTTGCAGAGCATTGTCCCGAACTGCAGTTTGTTGGCTTCATGGGCTGCCCGGTGACCTCTCAGGGAGTCATCCATCTTACTGCGGTAAGTACCCATTGTTACCTATTATAAGAACTCAAGTCATGTGTTTAATTATGGTCAAAATGAAGATAACGTAGTTCCTCCAGCACAGTTAAAGACAGGCTGGGCGATCTTGAGAAACTCGATTTTTAAAAATGATCCATGAAAATCCCAGTGCTGCCAACTCTTTACCAATGAAAGTAGCTAGCAGCATTACCTGCTAACTACTGTATATCCAAAAGTCTCTAAATCTAGAGAGAAATTCGCCAAGTCGGCAACACTGACAGTCTGTCGCTTCAAGCCTCCCTCCAATGCCACTCCCCAACAAATATCATTACCAACATAAACATATCATAATGAAAATGAACAGCAAACATGGCTATTGTTAGTACTCACAGCTGTCAAGGTAACAGCTTGTGGAAGACTCCGGTGACGCGCAATGAGTCATTTTGCCGTTGTCACTTTACCTTTATTTACCTTTATATACTTTACATACTATTTTACAAACGGTTACATATGTACTGTATATATAATATATATAAATATATATATATATATTATATATATTATCTATACATACTATATTCCTGTTTACACCTCTGTGTACATATATTAATTCTCATCATGCATATACGTACTACATCCTATTTACATTCAGTTTCCCATCTGGAATACAGTCTTCAACAAATTTACACATTTTCAAATTTACATGTACATTTCTATTTTCTATTTACTTATGTTTATAATTAAGTCTTATATTTTAACTGCACAATCTTATGCCTTAGATTATCATTTTATTTTTACTTGTGTGATTTCCCCCTTTTATATATAAATATTTTTTGAGCATTGTTGAAGGAACCTGAGACCAATGACTGCTTTGCTGGGATTAACAAATGACAAATAAAGAACCTTGAACCTTGAGTGCTTGGGCAGAGTGCACGCAGACAGGCAGGTGGGCAATCATTATTTTGATTGGACAGGTTTATTACAGTCCTGCTACAACCACAGATACCAGATTTTTGTCTTTTTTTTTTTATGTCAGAGCATTTGATTTATTGATTGCTGTCGGGATGTAATGAGAATATCAACTAATATAACAAAAAATGTTTCTAAAATCTTGACCAACCCTGCTGTTAAAAGAAGGCTGATTTCAGATTCACTTTTGTGAAATAATTATTGTATCAGTAAATGTCAACTGAAGTTTCAGCGTGACTATGATTTTTGTCTAATCCTGTTACCGTGGGCCAGCTCTCCACGCCGCTGCCGGCCATGCATCGTCTCCACGGGGGAAAATTCACTTTTGGAGAGTAAACTCAGGACCTCGTTGTGTGCTTTATCACAGACTGAGTTTTGAAGTTATTTCGTGTTAACTTTTAAATCTCATGAAAGCCTAATGAGATGAATCCTAATAATACGCTGCTGTTCTGACTACACCCTGCTGTTTGGATATTACCATGCTAATGAGCAGGGCTACGTGGTTTTAAGTTGTTCCGTGCCATATAAACATGGACACACATGCACTCACACGGTGATTGCTTGGATTGAATTCACCAGGAAATACGGCACCTTGCTTTTCCTCTCATTTATTTCCTTCTCTCAACACAACATCCATCTCGAATGCACGTGTGCACCCATGTGTGAGTGTGTATGGTATGTCCGCACCCATGTGTGCTTGTGTAATACAATTCGATTTGTGTTTGATGTACTTGGGTGTACACGCAAGTGTGAAAGTACCCTTGTGGGCTGCGTGCGTCCATTCCTCCTCAAATGCAATTACAGTTGTGTTAATAGGACTGAGACACCCGATGCCACGCTGCATTATTAGATTAAACAGCAGATTAATTTGTGCTCATGGTTTTGGCCCCCTATCATCTCTGCAGCCTCCACTGACCTTGGCCAGTGTGTTGTAGACAGACAGTAATGAAGCCAGCCAGTCATAACAGCATTAGCATACCTGGAGGTGGACGCATACACATCCGCCCACACGCACAGTCTAGCACACCTCATTATTATTTATTACAGTATTAACCAAGGTGAAGTTTTAGGAGTTCAGATGAGCAAGTTCATAATTCTGAAAATATTCATATATCTTTTTAAATCAACTTTTGATTCAACTGAAAAATAACTTTATATGCTTTTTTTTCTTCTTTTTTTTAATTGTGGTTATGAGTTTCAACAAGACAGTTACCAAAGATACATACAGACCCATATTTTCCTACTTGACCAACTTGACACAACAAAAAGAATGCACATATGCATACACACAAAAATGCTGCAGAAATGACACTACTACACACACATACATACCAATTATGCATTTGTATAACCCTCCACCTCTAACCTCTAATGTCATGTTTTCATTGATACTTTCATAGAGTTGTTAATTAAATGATATCATTTCTCATTGAGGTTAGTAGTGCAGTACAACACCACCTTTAACTATTACCTCAATTATAAACATAGAATTGAATTTACACATATTCAAGGATGTGATTGAAAACTGAACATTATGAACTTGGTGAAGATGGCTGTTACGATAGAGCTGTTGTATTGGATTGCATTCGATTGCATAGGGTGTACCTAATAAAGTGGCCACTAAGTGTAATTTTAATACCTCCTTTTAGAGCTATAGACAACTAAAGAAATTGCAGTACAGCAAGGCCAAAGATAGTTTAGAAACCAATACCTAAGCTGTGTTTCCATTCATATATTTGTATGCACATTTTAAAGTATCGCATTGGAAAAAGCTATATGGAAACGGAAACATTCGATAACATTTCCTTAATTGTGGAAAAAGTTTTTCCGCTTGCTTGAGGTAGTTTTTGCTTTTGTTGAAAAAGAGTTGATGCGCTAAATGGGATATGGAAACATCTTTGCCGAGTAATTTCTCACGTAGAGAACATTTAACTCGTGACTGATCAGCTGTGTGAATGCTTGTCTTCTCCAGACAACATGAAACATGGCCAATACCAGCTGAGATGAAAGAACAATTAAAACTTACCCAAATTAAACAAATTCCTGGAGGCCTCTCTCCATTTTTCTTTTATAGATGGTTAAATGAAGCCGAATTGTCTTGTTTCTGGTTCACAACCTCTACTTCTTCTACTCTAATAGAGTCTATAGCGCCAACTTCTGACCAAACTATGCTGTAGCCGAGTTTATTTGCTCCAGTTGATGAAAATGCGCCTAATTCGCATTTCTTCTTTTGAGACTTTTCAAAAGTTCTCTTAACATCTGAATGGAAAATGGCTACTATTTGGCTTCTAGAGAGCAACGATACGTTTATTTTCCAACTGTAAAGTTTCCCTTTCAGTAAATATCCTGTTTCACCTCTCAGAACGCCCACAATCATTGATGGGTGTGGTCACACCCAACAGTGACATCACAGTGAACTGACACACCTTGTGGTACACTTCTACATCACTGCAGCAGGGCGAGAAGTTAAACCACTGGAAGGCAGCAAAAATATGAATCAGGTTACTCTTAAAAGGATCAAACATATTCATGTTTTGTTTATATAAATCAATGATATAGGGTGATATATAGTTATTGGATTTTCAAGACTCTCAAATCAGTCTCAGAAATCCTGTATCACTTAGGCCATACCTCATTATACCGACCTTTCTCTGAGGGAGCATCTTCAGAAATGCTTCAGCTGCTGGTACAAGTGCAATGATAACTTTAAAACAGATCAAATCAACCAACTGTACTTTCTTCATAAAATACTTTTAAAGTTTCTAATCATAATTTTGGAATCGTGATGAGGCAGACATGTTTGAAGGATAACATTTCGACCACATTAATTTTGTCTGTACAGATTTAGAGTCACATCTCTCTTAGTTTCTGTCATCGCAGCCATCATTTCTGTGAGTCCCTCTCTGCCTTTACTTCCTCTCTCCGCCCCTCTATAATCTCTGACAGTAATTATCTCGTTTAGCAGTTGATTCCTCCTCTCGTTCATTCCCACTTGGTCCCATCCAGTGTCGATTGAAAATCATATTCTCGCGTTTAGAATCGTTGCATTTCTGATGACTCCGTGGACCTGCATGTGATTCCAGGACTGCAGCGCTCCCCTCTTGTTCGATTATCACACACTCCCTCCCACGTTTTTTCTTCCTCGATTGCTCTTTCTCTCTCTCTCTGATAATCTTCCCAACCTCCTCACTTGCTATTCAGCTATCGCCAGAAAAAAAGGGAAGAAAATCCATTACTTTTATTAACTTCTCTCATATGACACACTCATTTCAGATTGATATTTTTTATACCGACTTCTCACAAATTAGGGTATGAGGAAATCAATTGAAATCGTATTTTCTTAATCAAGTGAGCTGATAGTTGAAATAGGCCACCCACGGTGCCGAGTTCGATGCAGATGGTCTGTAGAGTAACTGTAAAGCTGTGGCATGTATGCTCCTCTAATGGTGTTTCAGTGTTTCAGTCCTACGGGAGCTGTGCGGTTCCTCTGTGATGTGCAATGCGACTCAATATTTATAGCCAGGCAGCGTTTGATAAATCATCGTCTTGTTAGCGGGTAAAAGGAAAAATCCAGATTTCTGCTGGCTGAAAGAGTAAAGCCTGCTAATCGAAAACAAGCTTTCTAACACTCTCGTCACTGGTTGGAAATCAAACATCACACACGGCTTCAAATGTCAAAACAGAAACTGGGATGATTTTAAGAGCAAGCACTTGTCTGATGTGGTCTTTTGTGTTGCCGTGCCAGGGATACACTGTAAATTTTTATTTATGGTTGGCGTTGAGATTGAGGCTCAAAGCTACTTCTAAGCTCTTGACATTAATATTAGTTTTATTGACCAGGCTTGTCTCATCCCAAGGTTGTGTAGTGGATACAAAACATCTTGGGCTGAAGGCACTGTGGGTGTCCCAGAGCTTTCAGTGATTTGGCGCTCTCCCTAGGTAACTAATTTGAGGACTTTATATGTGTTTTCTTGTGGACCTGGATGAGATTAGTCACTCTCCTGATTCAGTTTCATGGGGTTCAGCCTTTAGTCAAGCCTGTGACAAGCTGGAGGTGGAAGCGCAATAGATATGTGTTGGCATTGGCTGTTATTAAAAGGTGGAAGGCTTCACTCTACTAGCTTAAGTGTAAGGCGTGTGTGTGTGTGTGTGTGTGTGTGTGTGTGTGTGTGTGTGTGTGTGTGTGTGTGTGTGTGTGTGTGTGTGTGTGTGTGTGTGTGCGTGCGTGCGTGCGTGCGTGCGTGCGTGCGTGCGTGCGTGCGTGCGTGCGTGCGTGCGTGCGTGCGTGCGTGCGTGCGTGCGTGCGTGCGTGCGTGCGTGCGTGCGTGCGTGCGTGCGTGCGTGCGTGCGTGCGTGCGTGCGTGCGTGTGCGTGCAGCCCAGTGTCTCCTAAAAATTACGTTTCCATACAACTCAACTGTATTCTTTATTATGTTTAGGAAGGAAACATATTCGGCTCGTTCGAGATAAACTGTGCCTCACCTGGAAAGTAGAGGAGATCAGGCAGCAGCAGGGGGCGCTGACAAAAAAACAATCTAGTGTTAAATATTACAGTTACACAGAAAGTTAGGACTTTCTACAACGCGTGGTGTTTGTTGTCAAAAGTAAGAGGCAATCAGCTCTTTGATCAGGAGACAGCGAGGCGTTTCCCATCATGCTCTGGGTCTTGCAGTAGGTGGAGAGCAACTGTGGCGCCTGGCTCAAAAAGCTGCAGCTGCCTCGATCTCGTGAGGTCATCGTTGCCCATGTGTGCATGACGTCAGAGCAAGTCGGGATCAAGTCGAGCACATGCAGGCCTGGATCATCTCGAACAAGCCTGTGTTGTCTCGGATTATTTTTGTCTTGAACGTATCCCAAATATTCCACGGACGGCCGCTGTGAATGACGTAGTACAACAAGCAACGCTCAGAGCAGGGGACGTAGTATATCGGGCAATTTAATGAAAATGGTCATATTGGTCTTATAACGAGTATAACAAGCCGCAAGACTAATATCTGTGTCCTGTGTGACACTAAAAGTCAAGGTTCACTTATGCAGACATTTTAAGCCATACCAGATAACCCTAACCCAGTAGTTTGGTTGCCTAACCATAACCCAGTATTTTTGTTGACTAAACCTATCCCAGTAGTTTTGTTGCCTAAACCTAACCAAATAGTTTTGTTGCCTAACCCTAACCCAGACTTTTTGTTGCCTAACCCTAAAACAGTAGTTTTGTTGCCTAACCCTAACCCAGTAATTTTGTTGCCTAACTCTAACCCAGTAGTTTTGTTGCCTAACCCTAAACCAGTAGTTTAGTTGCCTAACCCTAACCCAGTAGTTTTGTTGCCTAACCCTAACCCAGAATTTTTGTTGCCTAACCCTAAACCAGTAGTTTTGTTGCCTAACCCTAAACCAGTAGTTTGGTTGCCTAACCCTAAACCAGTAGTTTGGTTGCCTAACCCTAAGCCAGTAGTTTTGTTGCCTAACCCTAAGGCAGTAGTTTTGTTGCCTAACCCTAAACCAGTAGTTTGGTTGCCTAACCCTAAGCCAGTAGTTTTGTTGCCTAACCCTAAGCCAGTAGTTTTGTTGCCTAACCCTAACCCAGTAGTTTTGTTGCCTAACCCTAAGCCAGTAGTTTTGTTGCCTAACCCTATCCCAGAAGTTTTGTTGCCTAACCCTAACCCAGAATTTTTGTTGCCTAACCCTAAGCCAGTAGTTTTGTTGCCTAACCCTAACCCAGTAGTTTTGTTGCCTAACCCTAAGCCAGTAGTTTTGTTGCCTAAACCTAGCCCAATAGTTTTGTTGTGGTTTTTATTTTGTTTTGTTTCAATTCATGACGCTAATGTGTAAAACTGTTTATAACTGTTTAAAGCTGCGACCGTAATTTGGGAGAAAACCCGTTTCCCTCCAAACGTAATTGAGAATGCAGTTTAGTTGTATGAGAAGGTCATTTTGTAGGCGACAGGGTTGGTGTGTGTGTGTGTATTTGTGTCTTCGAGGAAATTCATACAGTATGTGTGAATATCAGAAATGGTTAACATACTGTATTTTCTGTGCTCTCCCTCTGCTTCTCAGGCTGCCTCGGTCACACCAACAGTCATTATCCATCCCTTTGAACAGTGTTGTTTACGTCTCTTTCTCTGTCCAGTCTTTCTTTTCTTTCTGCTTTTGGTCATTGTCACTCTCTGTATGTACTCTTTTTCTCTCTCTCTTTTACTCTTGTGGTTTGTGTGTTTTTGTCTGTCTTTCTCTCTCTCTCTCTCACACACTCTCCCACCGTCTTTCCATCTTCCTGTCAAGCGGTGCTCTTTTCTTCTGGTAGTGATTAAGTCCAAGGTCGGCTCTATCAGAGAGCCAGTGTTTGAGAGCAGCTCTGGGTGCCAGAGAGCCTTCATTACCCGAGCCTTAGATGTCCCACTGATGGCTTCCCTTTGCTTGTCATGCCTACCCACAATGCCCCTCCTTATACATCAGCCTATCACTGCCCTAAGACACGGTGGGCCTCAAAATGCCTTTATGTGTGTGTGTGTGTGTGTGTGTGTGTGTGTGTGTGTGTGTGTGTGTGTGTGTGTGTGTGTGTGTGTGTGTGTGTGTGTGAGTGTGAAAGTTCCCACCCTTGGGAGAGAGAGAGAGAGAGAGAGGAGGCCAACGACATAACAAATGGAGAGACTGTTGAAGAATGTGTCAGAGATGAAAAGAGGTATATTTGGAGACTGTAACAGCTATGTGTTGTCTCTCTGATGTGCACAACGTAGCTGTTTCTGGTCTTAATTTGGGGTCTTGTAGATTAATTCAACCGTGCCGCTCCAGTGCTTTTGTTGTTCTTTTCCTGAAAAAAGCGTAGGACCTTTTGATAAATGCTCCCTGAATTTGACAGAATTGGACCGTGGGCAATACCTCATTCTCTCTGTGTGTTTATGAGCAAATAAAACAGTCTGGTTTATGACAGGGAAGCTATTTAATTTCATAACCAGAATCATATGTTCTATCCATCCTGGTGGCTTAGTGGAGCAGCATGTACTCGCAACATCCCGAGTTCAAATTTGGCTCACAAAGAAAAAAAAGAAAATAAAGGCAAGGCGAGGTTTATTTATATAGCATATTTCAGCAACAAGGCAATTCAACGTGTTTTGCATAAAACACCGAAAGCATTGCAACAAAGTGAAAAAAGAAAGAACTATTTGCTTTTATTCCCCCCCCCCCCCCTTTTTTGGGTCTAAATTGCCATGACCACAGTTTGGGAAAGAGGTTTTAAAGTGGTGGAACACAAAAGGTTAAGATATAGGTCTTCACCCACTGTCACCTTCACACCTTCCCTCCCCATGTAGGATGAGTGGTGTCTGGCTTTACTGTAGTCTGCTGGCCCCTTATCTCTTCCCTCTGACTGGAGCACAGAAAATACATAATCACAGTGCCCTGTGTCAAACTGATAACCCCCAGCACAAACCAGGGAAGTAAGTGTGTGTGTGTGTGTGTGTGTGTGTGTGTGTGTGTGTGTGTGTGTGTACCTTTTCCTATGTACACATGTGTGTGTGACTGTGTACTTGTACATGTGTATTGTGTCTCAGGGGTGGTGGAGAGGATAAAGGGGAAATGAAGGAGCAGAGGGGATTTGGAGGAAGAAAGGTAATGGGGTTGTGGGGGTCTCGGAATGAGTCGAAATTGTAATAATAATTTTCTTCACTGCTGTATGGAGGAGATTGTGGGATTTATGAATATAATGAGCAGAGAAGAGCCTAAGGATGATGTGTGTCTCTTGCAGGAGTAATTGAAGAATAATTCATTTGGCTCTAAGACTTTTAACCCAGAGACAGACAGAGATAGAGAGGTTTTTGACCTCCGGAGGGGGGGGGGATATCATGTCTCATTATTGGCCCAACTAGTGTCACTGTACTGTGACTGTCA
Organism: Sebastes fasciatus; assembly: GCF_043250625.1. Lineage (NCBI taxonomy): Eukaryota > Metazoa > Chordata > Actinopteri > Perciformes > Sebastidae > Sebastes > Sebastes fasciatus. The sequence continues at coordinate 1,898,519 of NC_133800.1, forward strand.
TCCAGTGCTGTCGCACTGACTCGTGCTTGTGTATGTGCGCGCCTATGTGGTCATTTGGCTTAGAGCGCCGAAGAGAAACCAACGCTCTCTATCTCCTCGAGCCTTTCCTCGCCACTGAGTTTGTTATCAACACCAACACATGCAGGATTAGCGACTGTAAGGGAGAAAGAGAGAGAGAGAGGGGGGGGGGGAAGGGAAAATAAGAGATAGACAGTAGATGGGCACAAGACAGATAAAGAGAGAAGTTAACCACACACACACACACACACACACACACACACACACACACACACACACACACACACACACACACACACACACACACACACACACACACACACACACACACAGGGATCAGCTCACTGGTCCATGACTGATGCAGACAATGTATTTGTGATACCAGACCCATGGCCTTTCCAGTTTTTGCCTCAGTCCCCTTTTCAAATATTCATATCACTCCGTCTGCACAGGCCTCTATGTATTCATGTGTGTATGTTTTTCTGAGTGTGCGTCTGGAGAGGGGGGAGGGGGGTGGCGTGTGATTTAGGCTTACCGCAGAGGGATTGTCTCGACACAGCTTTCTCCTGTCTGACTGAACTGTCTGGGATGCTCCGATATGGAAAAAAGAAAAAAAACAAAGCGTATATGCATGAGTGCGCACTTGTATTCACCTAGTGACACTGCTGCCATTCGTCTCACCTTCCCCCCCCCCCTCCGTGCCTCATCCCGTCTCACACAGTCCCCAACACATGCGGACAGCCGAGCAAAATGTGTCAGGGCCACAATGCCACCTCAACAACACCCTGTGACTTTGACTTCTTGCTCAGGACTTTGAATATGACTTCAAAGTGACTGTCTAAACTTCTACCTGCATTGTTTAGAGGATTTCAACTTGTTTCATCTTTGCCGGTCTGAGAACGGATAGTTTCCACCGTTACGGCTATTAGTTTTACTGAAAAGATTCTTTTCCATAGACAGTGCGTGCGTGCATGTGTTTTTTTCTGGAACTATATGAATTTCCCACAGTAGGACATATATTTTTCATTGACTAAACTCACATACTAAATTTCGAAGTGGTTATAAATTAACTACAGCGAGCTCTACAGCAGCTCATATTTTCCAAACCCAGCATGTTCACTATGTATGACTAAAACAATGCTCGCTCTGTCTGTGCTTTTTAAATGTCATCTCGCTGCTTGTCAGCCGGGACACTGAGGTTGATGGACGGCAACAGCTATGAACTCATGCTGCTTTGTGCCAGCACTCAAACCATGACATCATATCCTCTGCATGGGGTCCACCAGGCCTCAACTTCCTGCCTGGCATCATGATGCCTGACGTTGTGTAAATAAATTAAGTAATAGCACAGGTAGTTATAGCTCTGTAGTCTGGCAGAGCACACACAGGTACACACACACTCGCCCACTGTGTGCCAGACTGTGACATACACTAATGTAATAAAGTGTCAAATCAACCTCTCCAAATATTGAACTCTAGCCTATGCTTGGCTGACGGATAACGTAGCTCTGAAACAGCCAGTTATTTTTCTTTCATTTAGAGCGGTGTTTTGTGTTTGACCTCTGACTCGGGCTCTCGTTGTTCCTGTTTGAGAGAGGCTTCTAATTGAAGCAGGTGGGAGCCAAGCAGCTTGGAGCTCACACATCTCCTCTGGTCATGTAGACTAAATTAAACAACCTCTTTAATGCAGAAATGTGGTGCTACTTCTCAGACGAGTGCTGTTTGCTCATCCAGCTCTTGTAAAACCTGAAGTGATTGCTTTTCTCTTATCTTTGCACAAGGTGTGATGCGTTCCATATTAGTCTATAAACTGAAATTCACATCCAATTTTGTGCTTCTGTGAATTTGAATCATTAATTTTCTGCTCTGCGTTTTGTGTTTTTCAGGCAAAATTGAACATTTGAATTAAAAACAAAAAAAGAATAAAAGGTTGATTTTAAGACCTTATCAAAATATGTTTTAGGACAGATTAATTGATTTACTGATGATTGAGAAGTATTATTATCATTATTTTTTGCATGATTAATTTCATGACATGAAATAATCATTCTATTAGAACTGCTTTTGATATTAATGATCATTTTGTTAAGCTTGTTGTGTGTGTTTCAGTCGGTGATGGAAGAAGCATTCAGATCATTTGCTTAAGTGGAAGTAGCAACACATTGATAACACTTAAAGGAACAGTGTGTAACATTTCAGGGGATCTATTAGCAGGAATAGAAAATAACATTTTCATTAGTGTATAATCACCTGAAACTAAGAATTGTTGTTTTCATTAGCTCATAACGAGCCCTTCATATCTACATAGGGAGCGGGTCCTCTTCACAGAGTCCGCCATGATGCTCCGCCACGTTTCTTAAGTAGCCCAGAACGGACAAACCAAACACTAAGTCTAGAGAGAGCCTTTCACGTTTTTACGTTACCTGAAGTTCTCGACACGCTTGTGAAACTGCAGTAATGTGAGCCGCAGAGTTCAAAAACCGTGGTACCAGTCGTTGTCTGACTTCTGTTGCTCCTAAAGTAGTGTTATTATGGTATGGATGGCCTCTGAGTCAGGCGTACAGTGTTCCCATGGATTTGCACTCGGCAGCTCACGTTACCGCAGTCTTGGAAAGGGAGGAGTGAGCGGAAGGGTACTCAGTTTGTTGCAATCTGCATCCACACCACTAGATGTCGCCAAATCCTACACCTGTACCTTTAAGTAAAAGTCCGGCATTCAGAATTTTGCTTGAGTAAAAGTACAGAAGTATTAACAACAAAATGTACTTAAAATATTGAGTATGATTATTCAAATATTATTGATGCATTGACTCGTAAGCAATACTTAAATATTTGATCTGGTCGAGGTACTGCCTCATACACTGTTGGGTAGTTTAATCTATAACAAAGCATCATATTTTATAAACTGATCATATTTTTTTTTTTTTACTTTATTGCCATTGATACAAATTAACAGGCAATTAATCATCACAAAACAAAACCGCCTTGAGACTGGGCCTCACCCAACTGGTTTCCCAGTAGTTATTACTTGCAATTAGCTACGTTACTGATCATATTTTTTTGTCTGTAATCTCAATCTGAAAAGTACCAAGTATTATAGCTGTGAAATAAATGTAGTGGAGTAAAATATTTCTGACATGTGGTGGAGTCAAGGTATGAATTAGCATAAAGGAAAGTATTTGAGTTAATGAATATATACTTTCCACCACCATTTTTGTGTATGTGAACATGTGTGTGCGTTGGAATATTCATATAATCAGCCTTAATTTCTGCATGTGTGTTCACGGGGTGGGGACGCCACGCTGGCCTCAGTGCAGCTGGATTCTGCAGGTTTCAGTGTTTTTATGAACAGCATGAATAATTATCCAGGTGTAGCTGCCAACTCAGAGGAGACGAGACAAACTCTGCCTGGTTACAAACCTCAGCCAACGAGGAGGAAAACCTGCCGAACCCCTCACCAAATCCCCCGCTCTCTATTCTGGTGCTCTTTTTCTCTCTCGCTTGCTCTCCTCACTCTCTTTCACTTTTTCTCTCTTTCTGTTTCCCTCTCTCTTTTTCTCTCTGTGCTGTGTGAATCACTCGCTTTGTCTTCCTCTCTATCTGAAGCTATCATGCTCCCTTCTCCCCATTTCTCTCCATTTATTTTTCTTTCTTTCTCGTGCCTGTTTATTCTCGGATCACAGGAATACACGAGCAGAAAATCAGCTGTATGAGTGGAAATGATTAAATGAGATTAGAAGCATTAAAACCTTTCACCTATGAGTCAAATTATGATAATCTGTCAACTATGAGAAAACAAACACTGGCACTGTGGCCTGTCACATTCTGGAGGTGTGACTAATTACCGAGAGCTTGTTTTTTGTGTGACTTTTCATTTCAGGGATTTGGGGGATATTTTTCTTTCGGCAGATGTCTGCTAAACTGTGGAATTTATTTTCTCTGCGGTGGTTTCTCTACAGATGGATTAACAAAGTTACAGTCTCAGCCGTGACTCTACCTCTTCCCCTTTTCATGCAGACATCTGCTAAATTTTCAAATTTCCTTCAACCTAGCTACACTCTCAGCCAATGAAAACTCACTGGTTGGCCTGGTTTCTCATTGGTTATCCACATCAATGAAACAGTTGCTATTGGCTGTAGTAGAAATTCTACTATAGCAGACATAAGCAGTTTTGAAGATTTGGAGAACAAATACTTTTGATGTTGGGGCTTTTAAAATTTACTCCAGGCTCAATAACCATAAATACTGAATGCAAATGCGTGTGTGTGTGTGTGTGTGTGTGTGTGTGTGTGTGTGTGTGTGTGTGTGTGTGTGTGTGTGTAAAAGTGTGTGTGTGTAAAAGTGTGTGCCGTTGATTGTGATTTTTTTTTTTGACAGTGCGAATGGATGTCTGTTGCTATGAATATTAGTGGTAATGGTCACTTCGCCTACATCCAGGTTTGATTTTTGCAATGCCTTTGTTGTGCAAACAATGCAGCCCCACATACACACACGCACACACACACGCACTCACACACACACACACACACACACACACACACACACACACACACACACACACACACACACACACACACACACACACACACACACACACACACACACACACACACACACACACACACATGCACACCAACACAGACCTGCACACACAGATCAGCCTAATTCTGCATGAATAATTTAGCACTTCGATCCAACACTGGCCACAGGGGCAGATGACAGTTTGTGTGGGTGTGTGTGTGTGTGTTTATTTGCGTTTCCGTGCACGTGTGTGAGCATCTGCTCATATGCGTGCGTGTCTATGTTAATTCTCACAGTTAAGGGTTTTTCCCCATTCATTAAATACTATTGTTTACCATGCCAGTTTAGCTGTCCCTGACGATCACTGCTGCATTCTTGACCCGTCTTTGCACACACAAGCTGTTTAATGTTTATTTCATTAGTATATCCAAGCAAGTCTTCAGATTATACTGTCGGTGCGGATATGCCACAAACAAAATCTGTTTCATGTTTATTTCATGTCTAAGCAGACCTTTTATCATAAGAGGTGTGGATACAATTTTGTCTTGAGGAGTGACAAAAAAGCCACAGAGAGACAAATGGAGCAGCTATAGACGGAGGTAAAGGTTTTGAAAGCCTTTTTTATTCCCTTCAGCGCAGTGCAGCATCGCACTCTCCCCGTTGTTTGTTTGCAGTTGGTGTAGGAGTCTGTGTGTTGATTCTCAGTATGTGGGGACAGGGAAGAGTGTTTACATGTGTGCTTACTTCACCCGGTGAGCCTCGGTCCTTATCCATTCCCCCCATGTGTCTTCATGCTGGTAGGTATATGTCATGCCTATGGAGCCGACAATAGTGCTCAGTGATCTTAACGCCAACTGTAAGCTTGTTTTCTCTTTAGCCTTGGCCCTGACATTTACCTCCTTGCCTCCCTTTGCGGCCGGCCGGAATATCATACCTCTATTATCTCGCATCCCTGGTGTGTGTGTGTGTGTGTGTGTGTGTGTGAGTGAATGTGTGTGCATGCACCTGTGCCTTAAATAGTTTTGAGTATGTATCAGAGGAAATACACCTGTGCTGTGACTTGAAAAGCCTTTGGTGATTTCAGCGAGCAGGAACGCTTGTTGAACAGTGTGTCAGTGTGGGTTTTCAAGAGTGTGTCAGGAAGTAGAGATTCTGACTGGAGGATTAATCTAAACCCCCTCTTATAAAGTATTCAGATCGGAAAGAGGGATTATTAAAAGTCAGAGAGATGAAAGGAAGAGGGAAAGTGAATACTCGTATTGGCTCACAACCCCTCACACCAGGCATGCAGGCGCAGAATGATAAACAGTAACAGCAAGCAATGTTGTAGCATTTATCTGCCTTGTTAGGTTTTATTCTACATTCATGCTGTTTTTTTAATACATGTGGCAGTATACAAGTTTACTCAGTGTATAGAGGGAGTTTTTCTTTTTACATTCCACATCCAAAACATCCATGTAATTCAGCAGGTGTGTACCATACATGCCTTCACCAAATAGTTCTCTTCCTGTAGCTTCCTTTTTTTTGCACTGCACATAGTAACAAATCGACTGCAGGTTCCTTCATATACAGACAGGAAATTGTGTTTCCTGGGTACCTGTTTGTGTGAACGAGATAAAGTGTGAGTGCTGGATTTGACTTTGTTAAAGCTGCAGTGGGTAGAAATGGAGCAAATATATGATTAAAAAAAGTTATTTTTTATAAAACGGTCACTATATCCTTTGTGTCCTCCGGTGCCCCTAACGGTATCTGCAAGATTTCACAGAACGGAGGGAAATAAGCAGTAGGAGCTGATCGGAGTCTGCCGTCCAGCTTCTGTCTATGAGAGCCGGCTGTCAATCACTCGTGAACTCCGACCAAACGGTCAAACTAGGCAGCGCTGATCAAATATGAATCAATATTCTGTTATTGTAATGCCTATTTCTCAAATGTTTTCAGAATCACCTTGTAGTGTACTGTTTAGCTGTAAAATGAGAACTTTTGTGACCCGGCAGCCATGTTGAGATCTGTTGAGGAAATACCAAGCACCGCCCACCAGCCGGAGCACAGCCAATAGGAACGCTCTCTCTCTCTCTGAAATGACCTGTGATTGGTCAAAGTCTCCCATTACAGGCTAGATGTTCTAAAGCCTGAAAACAGAGCCATGAGGAGGAGCAGAAGTCTAGTTTTCTCTCAGAACACTTGAATTACAATATGCTGAAAGGTTATTATGGGATTTTTGAAGATGATGCCAAAAAATTGTTGCTTACTGAAGCTTCAAGGTCCAACTAAAATCAAATTGCATTTTGTTCTCTGCTACAGCAGACGTGTGATCTGTAAATCACTTGTCCTGTGTTCTCCTTTGAGCAAAAAAAATAATCAGAAACCAAAATGGAGAAATTGATATTTTATATTTCATTGGTTTCATGATGTGGTTTCATGCCTGGTTTTTCATTAATTTGACAGAATATTGTTCTTCCTATTATAATACAAAATATTAACAATACACGTTGATATTATTTTTGACTCCAAAAAGGGATGACATTGTTATTAGGTCGTCTGTTTGTGAATTTGACATGATTAAATCATTCAAATGTTTTTGATGTTTTCCTCTCGTAGCTACGGAGCCTGAGTGTCCTGGACCTGCGGCACATCTCCGAGCTCAACAATGAGACGGTGATGGAGGTGGTGAGGAAATGTCGCAACCTCAGTTCCCTCAACCTCTGCCTCAACTGGAGCATCAACGACAGGTATGTCAGGTCAAGTAGAGAGCAGTATCACACGCAGTGATGCTCGGTGGGTTATCTGGCCCACTACATAACAGTCACTGAGCTGGCTTCCTGCTTGGACAGCAAGGTTTTCAGCAGGAGCCTTAGTTAGAACAGTTAGTACGAGTAAAGATGCTTTATAATCAGGATGACGCATTATAAGCTCCGCCAACGGTTTGAAATGGTATACACTTCCTGTCTCCTAATGTGGGCGTGGTCATGGCGTGTTCGCCCCACCTCGTTTGGAAGTGAAAACAGATTGGGTTATATTTGCATGATGCATTTATATATTTTTTTGCTAACATTAGATATATACACCGCTAACAACCATATTGATCATTTTTCAATCTGTTCGAGACAGAGAAAGGTCTCGAACAAAGTTCATTTTCTCCTGATTTCTCTTTCTGAAATATGCCATTTTTGGTTCAGAATGTTCTGAACATATGTGGCTCGTGAAAATGGGTCCGATATTTCCTTTGGTGACTATGGGGCGAAAGAATCAGCCATGATCTGTGTTCACGTTCACTTCTCCCATTGGAGTTAATAGACTCAGGACTTGCCGCTAGCCTCCTAAAAGGGCAGGGAAGTGGCGAAACCCACGTGACACAGATACAGGAAATTGACTCTCAGTACACCGTCTCCTTTCTGAACTGTCTCTGGTACAAGTTCAACGTTTTGTAATCCAACAGTGGTATTATGATAAATCCAACACTAATGTTTTTGCCAATTCTTAAAATAAATCCAATGAAAGAAGTCCAGCGGGTTGTGGGGCCTCAGATCAGTTGATCATTTGACTAATGGCTCTTTAGGGTCTTAGCTGGCAAACAAATCTTTCATTGATTAGTCATTTTTGTGATGTTTTCATGGGGAGCTGTTATTGATTAATGAAAAGTAATAGCTGCTTCTCTGGCATCACAATAATATTCACAAATATGCCTTTGTCTTTAGTAAGCACTAGATCGTGGCTCATTTAAAGGCACCCTGTAGGGTTTTTGACCACTAGCAGCACTGTGGAGCAGGGTTTATTTTAGTGGGTGTTTGTATCTCGTGCACATGCATGAGGACGCACATGCATAGGTGACATGACACACATTCCTGCTGATGGTTTCACGCTATATGACTGATGAACAATCGGTGGCGGTAACACCCCAAGAAATATACCAAAAAAGGCAGGGAAGAAGAAGAAGACTGTCATCTGATCTAAACATGGATGTAAACGATGGAGGTTTCACAATATTATAAACGTTGGCTTTGCAAATGTGTTATGAGGCAGGAAATGCATTCAACATTGTTAGGCTGGTAGGAGGAGTGTTTTGGTGAGAAACAGAGAATATAGACATAACTGTTGTTTGTTCACAAGAAAACTCCACAGGGCACCTTTAATCTGTGGAGGGAGAACCACTTTGAATGATTTCTTTTCAATTAAATCAATTGATCTATTAGTCGATAAAGGATTTTAATAGCTCTACACACAGACACACTCACAAACAACATTTGGAGCTGAACCATATTTGAGATAATTATGTACAAGCCTCACAAATGATCAGACTCTATTCTTGTCTGACTCTTAAATCAAGGCCACATAGATGTTTCAGTGCTGACATGTACAGAAGGACACATGTTCGTATACTGTGCACACATACAAAAACATCCATCCATTATTTGTAACCGCTTATCCTATTCAGGGTCGCGGGGGTGCTGGAGCCGATCACAACTGACATTGGGCAAAGGCGGGGTACACCTTGGACAGGTCTCCAGACTATGACAGGCAACCATTCACGCACACGTTCACACCTACGGGCAAATTAGAGTCAACAATGAACCTAACCCTCATGACTTTGGACTTTGGGAGGAAGCCGGAGAACCCGGAGAAAACCCACGCTAACACAGGGAGAACATGCAGACTCCACACAGAAGGGCCCCAAGCCGGGTTTGAACCTGCGTCCCTCTTGCTGTGAGGCGACTGCACCACCGTGCAGCCCCATACAAAAACACATCATACATAATGTACTAAAACAGATACACTCCATATGCAGGCATGCAAACTCTTGCACACGGAAGGATAGACATAAGAATTGAAAACACAAGTTGAAAGGACAACAACTTTTTCCCCCTTGTTTCTGTCTCCCTGGTCATCTTTCTTGCTGCTCCCATTCCTTTCTTTTCTTTCCCCCTTTCTCTCTCGAATGGAAGACAACCTGTACAGAATATGACAGCAAGAGTAAAGCATCTCCTCTTTTATTTATCATCTTGTGTTTTATTCATACGTTTCTATTTAATCTATTGATTTACAGCTAAGGCTGTGGCTTCTCTGCCGACTGTACTCCCACTCTGGCTTAAGAGTGTGAACACAATATTGAATTTATCATGGCGCATAGCAACAATGGATAGGTGTGTGTGTGTGTGTGTGTGTGTGTGTGTGTGTGTGTGTGTGTGTGTGTGTGTGTGTGTGTGTGTGTGTGTGTGTGTGTGTGTGTGTGTGTGTGTGTGTGTGTGTGTGTGTGTGTGTGAAATTATTCTTGCATTACTGAGTTAACAGCAGACATGTGGTGGGAAGGTTATGGTAATACCTTACCCGCCTCCTTTCTATCAAAAAACATGGAGTTTGGTGAAATCCTCACAGGAGCACATGGTGTTATCAACTTCTTCCCTTTATCACACACACACACACACACGCGCACACACACAGGCACAGCCTCGATTGATTCAAGGCTGCATTGATTCCATAATGATATTTACTGCATTGGTTCAGGGGCTGAAGGTGTGTGTGTGTCTGACTGGATTTGTCTGGATCACATGTGGGAATATTGGAATTTAAAATGGTGTGTGTGTGTGTCGGTCTGTAGGGAAGATAAAGCCAGGAAGTTGTGTGTGCGATGCAGCATACAGTTGGTGTGTTGTTAGCTTATGTATGAAGCAGAGGCAGTAGGGGAGTGAAAGGCCGAGGTGGACAGTTGTAGCTGAGGAGTCTTACATGCTTGCTGCTCTGATGCTGCCCCCCTCCCCTCAAAGGAGGAATTTTAAAAATGTAATGCAGGGCCATTTTCTCTGCCCTGCCTCCTGGACCTGCAGACTGTGTGTGTGTGTGTGTGTGTGTGTCTGTGTGTATTGTGTACATGCTGACTGCTGCTGAAGGACTCAGAGCAAATAAAGGCCTCCAGTCGTAAGCTGCTTTATTGTTACACTTTACGGTCACACAGCTCGGAGCGGAGAGGAGGAGAGAGGGTATATATATGTAAAGGAAGAAACTGGCCGGGTGGTCGTCACAACGTGAATGAGGTGTGTGTTTTAGAGTTTTCCATGCGCTCGGGCCGGTTCGCTTTAGCCGCACCATGCCAAGCCAAGCCAAGCCAAGCCGTGATGACGTGTTTCCACTACAAACTACAGACTCCCAGCAAGAGGTAGCTGTGGCTTTCTGCTGTGGTCATGCTAGCACGAACCCCCCCCAACAGAGTTCATGTTGTTACAGCTAACGGATTGGCTCAAGAATGTGTTGTCATGTACAAGCAACGAGAGAGAGACGGAGAGACTGAAATGGTTTATTTGGCTCAAAGTTCAAAGATTCAAAGGTCATCAGGGTCACTGCTGTAGGGGAAGTCACACGCACACGCACACACACACACACACACACACACACACACACACACACACACACACACACACACACACACACACACACACACACACACACACACACACACACACACACACACACACACACACACACACACACACGTTGTCACAGTGAAGACCAGAATGACTCAACCCTCCCTCACATTAGCTCTCCGAGGGCACAGCTGGGTCAGCTTTGGTGTTGGCGTCTCAAACTGATGACAGTGTGCTGTGAACAGGTAAACAGGCAGAGCAAATGACCCCTTATTTCCAGGATCAATTTGTCCCCCTACAAGGGGCAATTGGAGAAATAGAGCTCCGTGGGCGGTAAAGCACTTAAGTCATTTTTTCATCCCTTCTTCTCTTTTTCTTTCTTCTTGTCTCTCATCTTTAAGGAAAATAAAGAAATAAAAGCGGTGTCCTCTGGCTCCCCTTATTTCTCTCAGTAATGGGCGAAAACAGCGTCTCAGTGTAAGAAAGGGAGAAATGATGACCAAATGCGGGACTTCCCATCGTCACAGTCCGACAGGCAGATTGTGACAGTAGGACGTCTATTTTTTGTTCACCGTCATTTCTCGGGGAGACGGAATGTGATGTGCTGCAGGTGGCCGGTGTTGGCCCTGTTATTTCTCTGTATCCTCTTCCAGCGATGATAGCAGACCAATGTGGGATTGTGTTTTTCAAATGTCACAGCGTTTGAAAATGGGGGAGCGAGTCATGATCAAAGTGGAACGGCAGAGCAAATGGCGGCGCTGGCTCTTTAGAACCAAGTTGAGAACACAGTGTCAAAGTTAAATGGTTTCCTTTCATTCTTTGGTCCTTGGTGTCCTTTTCATCTTCAAACTCTGCGGCGCTTTTGCGTTGTGCGTCGGGTGTATTTGTGATTTTACCGTTGTGTGGTGTTAGTTCTTGTTGTGTCTGTGTGTGAAGATTATTTTATATCTAGAGAACTGTGGAGACTTTATTGATTTTATAGTATCATTTATTTGTGTCGTTCGTTTTTGTACTTTTTCTGCCAGTAATGAGGTTGAACATGAGTTTTATATGAATGTCGTGCTTCTGTTTGTACAAGTGTGAGTGTGTTGCAGTATAAGTTTGTGGTGAAGCCCCCTCAGTGGTTTTGGTCAAAGCAAAGAGTCAGCATCTATTCAGCTAACATTAACCCTGCTGCTGGACACACAGCCTGTGTTGACATGCAGATTGATGTGTCCCCCTCTTGCTGAAAGCAGATGCACGGAGTTAGTGAGTCATTTCTTTTATGAGATCTGTATTGTTGGAAGTTGGGCATTTCCCAAAAGCCCTGGCGTTCTTTCCCCTCTCTTTCTCTCTCTTTCTTCATCTCTCAGTCTTTCCGACAGTCTAATTTAAACAGAGGAATCAATATTCATCCCTTTTTCCTCCTCTGCTTTTTTCTTCGGGCCAACATTCTCTGCATATCTCCATCACTTATGAGCATCACAAATCACAGCCCAAATTGGCTGTTCTACATTTTTGTCCCCTCTCACACAGAAATCGGACCAGATGAGGGATGACCGGGGGCCCTCTCTGACTTTCAGGAGCTTATAAAGGAGGAAATAATTGGAGAAGCATTCTCTCATAAACACACCTTCTCTAAAACTGTAAGGCGTGTGGATTTGGAGGCGTTTGCTGCGGAAGCTCATTCCAAATAGCCTCGGTTGTAGCCAGCTGGCAGATCCCACTGTGCCTGGAGAACTGTTAAACCCCAAAATCGAATGAGTACATGATACATCAGTATGATCAACGACGTGTCAAATGACAGTTGGTTGCTCTACTTTGCTTGGCCACAGTGAAGGTGACCTGGGCCTGTATTTGTCAAAGTTCGGAGAGTTACACTTAAGAATACTTTAAAGAGCCAACTTAGGAGTTAAAAAAAAACAAAAAACGAAATTTGCTAAAAGTAAAGACTTACAGTAGGAACATTTACCAAGTGATTTGCTCCTACTTACAAAGTCAGGGGCTGCGGTCAAATAGTCGTTTCTGCTTAGGAAGGTTCCTAACGGAGTGAAATGACCCGGAAGTATCTAAGTGGCAGCCATGATGAGAGCTGGTGGAATTCTCTAAATGCTGAGGAAAGAAGCTTCAATGCTTCCTGGCTTATCTCCTTTAGCATAGCTGGACCATCCTTTATGATAGGAAAGAAGATGATGCCGTCCCACAATTCCTTGCAGCAGAAACATTTAAACCATTCCAATCAAAAAACTAAGACTTGCTGTGTTAGAATGAGCCTCTCCACAGAGTCCGCCATGTTGCTCTGCCATGTTTCTACAGTAGCCCAGAACGGACAAACCAAACACTGGCTCTAGAGAGAGACTCTCATGGTTTTACGTTACCTGAAGTTACATCTTTTTTTTGACTATTTGACCGCAGCCAAGGAGTTATTCTTCAACATCAAATGATTGCCTGTATGCTCAGGAAGGTAGTGCCAATCAAGCAAAAGGATTTAACTCAGCCCCATTGTTCATTCAGTTGAAAAAGAAAATCACCCTGAGATGTTATTCTGTAAAGCCTAAATGATTTAGATGTTTTATTTAGTTTTATTTGTGTGAAATCTGTCAAATCTCCTGTAGCAATTAATAACAAGTAGTCTCTAACCATTTAGGATGATATTCTAGTCCATTGGCTGAACTATAAAGAGCTAATTCCCAAGAGACAAATTAGCAGGAACATTGCTATTTGTTTCCTGCTGTAAAATAACACCTTGTTGTTTCTGTTTCATCACAACATGCTACAAAAGTACAGTCTTAAAGAGGAGATTCTAATTTTCAAACAAGATATAACATGGGTATGACTGCAGTATGGATATGAAAATATAAAATATATGAATTTATCAGCTATTATACACAAATTGCTGGTCTGCAGCTTCCTGTATGCTCTGAGAAATAAAGAGCATTTATTTACAGTCAAATATAATGAATAGCTTTCATTGTAAAAAGGTGAAGAATGTTTACCATTTCTCTGTCATCTGTCAGTTTGATAAATATGGGCCTTGGATAACAGCCTGTGGTTTGAGAAGAGCTTCTTTTCTTTCTCTGCTTTTAACCTACTTTCACTTTTGACATAAATAGGGACAAACGTCTGGTTTCTGCTGGTTACAGATTCTTCAGAGTTCAGCCGTAAAGGGTCGTCTCTGTGAAAGAAAGCAGGAGACTGTGGGAAAGTGAGAACATTCCTCAGGTCACCCGTCTATTGTATAACCTCACTACACATCGGTTTCCTCCAGCCAACTATTTTTAGGTTCCCCCTCTTTTTTGGTTTTGTTGGATGTTTTCTAAATGCCATGGAAAATGTCAGCGGAGCCCGAACCAGCGACCGACAGACATTTGTCCTTGTCTTGTTCCTCCGCCACCTGTCTCTCCAGATTTGAGGAGAGGTGCTGAGGGGCCTTCCCCTGTCCTTGTCACTTCTCTCTCTCTGCTCTTGTATTTTCACACATACAGCACAAGGATCTACGATCTACTGCTACTAAGAATTTCATGCTCTCCTTTCAGTGGGGAGCTCATGGCCAAAACCCGGCACTGGCAGGATTTGTGAATTAAAAACCCAGGCATTTCTTTTTTGATTTGCTCAGGCCTGCGTTGTTGGAGCAGATTGGCTGTCAGCGGAGATTACAGTCCTGCTTAGCAGAGTGAATACACAAGGAGAGCCAGTGTTGCCCTGTTGTCAGACATGACAGTGAGAAAAGGTGCAGGAAAAACCAACGAGGTGTAATGGAGGCAGACTGATTAGGTACGGCAGATGCACACGTATGCATGCAGCACATTTTATCTTCCTTTCTCTCTCAGTTATGTCTTTCATCTTATTCTCTTTGGTTCTGTCTATTTTTCACACTTCATCTCTCCTTCATTTGTCTTTTTGCGTTTCTTCCTCTGTCTCTCTTTTTCTTTCTTTCTTTCTTTCTTTCTCTCTCTCTCTCTCTCTCTCTCTGTCACGCACACAAACACTGAGGTGATTATTTCTGGCAGGTTGGGTGTGAAAGTGTGCTATGATAAACATGCTGCCATGGTTATTAATTTTGAGTAATGGCAGCGTCAAACTCCAGTGCCTTGATAAGTATCGGAGATGGAGGAACATTTGCGGCGCGGCGCAGAGACACAATGAAGGCGAGCAGCTGGAGCTTATAGGCTACAACAGCGTGAGAGCTGCTGTCGTATTCGGGCACAGATCCAAGGCCAGCAGCATCCTACACCTCCCTGTGTATGTCACACAAATATAGAACACAAAATAAGTATAATATGTAATTCATAAGCTTATTTATTTGCTGTAGCCGTACAGTTCAGAGGCGCTTGAGTCTGACCTCTTCAGATGAAGTCTCTCTGCTCGCCACACCACCCGGCTGCTCCAGGGTCTTTAATTTGATTGGATCGCTCCCATTTCTGGAATTCATGAGATTTGATTTGTGATACACTGTCTGTGACGGCTAAACAGCTGCTGAATTTAAGGGGGCTTTAAGTAATCTTTGACTTTAATCACCCTCTTTCAGTGAATTAGGAGCTGCAGCACTGACAGGTCTGGTTCAGGTCACGGTGGCTTGTAATGTGCTACAAAAAAGTCAGATTCCCACTTTAGAGGTAGCTGATAAGAGCAGAAATGTCTGGAGGCAGTATGTCACAGTGTCAAATAGGGAACCTTTTTTTGCTCAAGTTAAAAATGAAGTTTATTTAAATGTTCTAATAGGACATTTCAGCTACGTGTATGCTGTCAAACACCCTTTTAGGTTCTGATAGCATTGATTCTTTGGATTTTGTGAGCTGCATTGATGTGAAGTAGCACTTTTGAATTACACTATCACTCTAAATCCTAAACAAAACAATGTATCTCAGCAGCGTTTAAATTACCTCGCAGAACGTCCAAATGTAATCATCACATGGGAAAACCTGCATCTCACAGCTGTGGAACCACATTAGACACAAACCTCGAAGCGCTATTATCTCACAAAATGAGTCATGAGCCTGACACTGAAATTTAGCTCAAATCCATGTTAACCGAATTGTTGACCCTTGACATCAAAATTATTGGTCCCATTTGGACCAAATAGGTTTTTCCTGTAATTCAATTTGTTTTTCCCGCGTGTAGGTTTACCCTGTGTTCTGTCAGGCTGGGAAAATGTTTTATTACTTTAGCCTATTAGCAGACCAGGAGATAAGAGAAGAAGCCAATAGAGAACATGATTTAAAAACATGCCATTTGTTTTTGCGCAGTGATGCAAAAGGAATGTGGAGTATTGTATATTGTGCATCTTACAAAAGGTCTCTGCTTAGAGTGATCTCCTCTCATTTGATTTTCCCTCTGTTCCTATATTTATGTCTTTGTTTTGAGAGTTGATCCCATTTTCAAGCTTTTATCCAATTCCCTAGTTCTCATGGATTGATGTTTTTTCATATTTATTTCACTCTGAAGGTTAAATTTCTGCTGAGTGGAATATTGAGCAGAAATCTGTGTGTGGGGTTATTTTTATTTTAGATTTTTCTGAAATATTTCTGTGAGGAAAAAAAATGAAAAATATCAACATGGTTTTCTGACTTTCGTTTCTGTTTGTCAGCAAGGAAAAGGGCATTTTTCTTCCTATTTTCTGACTCTTTCTACAAGACCTTTCACTGTAATGTTGTCAATGAACATGTTGACGATAAGTTTGTTGACATCCTCTTATTTCATCACTATTCATTCATCCTTTATTTATACTTGAGAGATCATTTAGGGGCGTCCCTCATTTACACATTTGACATTGAGTCAATCGCAAAACAAAGCAAAGGAAAGCAAAACAAAAACAATTAGATATACTAATTATAAAAATAGTTAAAGCCATTCAAATTTTTCTTTTAGGAAAAATAATTTGATAGATACATTCGGATATTTAAGATGTAAAATAAAGTACAGTTTATACAGAAGCCCTATAATTTTGCAATTACGATAGATGATTTGACTGATTAAAATGTAAATTGTACTAAATTGTCACGGCAATGTAAATTAACTAAATATTGACAACAAAAATGATGGTGAATTCCTTGTTCATTATGCCCTGATGAGTCGTTGGTTCTGTGTGGACAAGGGATGCTAATTTAGATTTTTTTTCTGACCTACATTCGACCCTCGTTAACCGATCATTAACTGTTAACAGACAAGATTAAAATGTACTATTTAGAATGGACCAATGTGTGTGACCCATTAGAAAAGTAAAACCAATACAACAAATGTTTTAGTTTCATAACAGCGGACAGCTTATCTACTGGTTGTTATTCAGAAACATCAACATGTGGACATGCTGTGGGGTTAGTCTGGTCTGTTGGAGAATATATTGCTCAGATGGAACGCAGAGCTAGCGAAAACTAAATCTGGACTAAAACAAAACAAAACAAAAAGACTACAATGTGACTCTAAACCAACTACAATTTTCAGTAAGCGACTGAGACTAAAACTCAATTTAAAATTATTGTCAGAATTAACACTGAGACCTTTCTTACTTACTCCAACACAGTCATTATTTATTTCATTTTATTGAAGATTAATACATCCTCAGTAGGCTTGCAGCAGTAGTCGGTGTTACCGGTGTTACAAGGTGGTCGGGCACACACCGATTACATTACTTGCCCACCAACCCCACCGTTGTTTTGCTTTTTTATAGAAATAAAACCCATTTAGTTCATTTGGGCGAATCCGCGGTGTGTTATCAAAATGTAGTCGGACAACGGACACTACAATCTGAAAGTGAAAGTGTCTGCTCCCTACTGAGTTTCAGCACAGAGTAGCAGGAGTCACATTTCACATACATGGGACGAGAGAGAGTTGACAGGCAAGACGATGGTGGAGGATTTGCTGTCAAAGCGAAAAGCAAATGCGCCCATTTAAACCCAATGCTGTAAGGGAACCATAGCATTAATGAGGTAATCGCTGTACGGAGGACGGAGCGTTCACAGTCGGTGTGCGCGGCGCAGCGGCACCAGCTGCAAACCTGCAGCCTCGCAGCGAAAGCTGGATCGGAGAGGCCAGACACACCACCATCCAACGGTAAAGATCAAAGTAAGCGCTCTACATATATTGAGCGTCATCTTTTTCTTGTAAAATGTCCGGTGTAATCGGTAACACCGGTGTTGCCACAAGTTTATTAACCGGTGGGAAAATATCCTCACCGTCACATCCTGAAGTCTCAGTCACTGCTGCGTATTTACAGTTTCACTCAAAAACATGCATATGCATGGCTGCTTTAGTCTGTGGCCAAAACTGTATCTGTGCATATTTGTAGATGTTAGCCTGTGAACGGGTGCTGAAGTGCACATGGCCTTAAGGCTCTGTGAGGGACTGTCACCCAGGGAGCCTCGCTGGTTCTCCCTCCCAGAGCGAGGCCTGTACAGCAGGCTGCGTGTGTTCGCCCTGCAGCTGGATGTGTGGGTCCTGTGATTTGAGCCACTCAGAATCAGTGTGTCAACCGAGCAAGCAGGTAATGTAATCACACAGAAATGTTCTCATGAAGTGCTCCGTTGGCCAGGAACCAAAGCAGTGGACTGAGGACGGTGACACTTCTACTATTGTGGAAATGCGTGGCCATCAGCGCTCCATGTTCCCTCAATGAAGGGAGCAGCAGTCCTTCACCTTACCCTCCAGACCTTCAAATTACATTCAGAACTGTGAATTCTTTCCTTTCATGAGATGGCATACCTCTTGTCAATGTCCGTTTTACAACAGACATTAATTGTCCTCCCAGCAAGCGCTCTGTTAAATTGGCAGTGGTGTTGGATGGAGTCTGTCAAAGCTATGCAGAAGTGGAAAGTTCACATGTGTAGTTCTCTTTTCGAGCAGAGTCGAGTTGCTTTTGTGCTTGTTGATACTTTTGTGGTCAGGATTTGTGTGCGCTGAGGTTGTTGTTTGTGAATATATTTGGCTTACAGGTGGTACACAGCAGGGGCTGTGGCTTATTATGGTTATCCATACTGTGGGGTCAGAAAGTTGCCAGTATAATCTAAATGGTAAAGAGACCACGGGGCTCGGCTGCCCTTGTTTCACCATGCTGGAGACCTGGCATTTGGCCTGTGTTTGAGGACCAAAGCTGTAATTTTCTCTTCCTCTGCTCTCTGTGGCTTTTGGAAGACTGGGTCAGATGAATAAAACAAAAGCCATATTCCAAATTATTCTGTTATATGCTCATCCTTTCATGCCTTATTTCTTTATCATCAAATGAGCACATGTCCTCGTGGCCTTGTTCCATGCCACCAGCACTTTCTGTTATATTGCTCTGTTCTTTTTTTGTATTGCTGTGCTGCTTTATTGATACCATCCTTTCCTTCCTTCCCTTCACTTCCCTCCTTCCTTCCCTTCTTCTCATTGCTGTGCTCTGTATATCTCCCACCATCTCTCCCTCTCTTCCCTCCGTTCCTCCCTACAGCGCTCCCCCATTCCCTCTGCGTTGCACTCATTTGTGTGATCGCCTTCTTCTTACCCACAGCACATCCGCTGCCCCACAAATGAGAGCAGGGAGAGCGGGAGAGCAAAGGGGAGAGCATGATGCAGGGCCCAAGGAACAGGGTTTAATGAAGCCAGCCTAAATGAATTTACTGCTTTCCATTGAACCACTCCGTCCCATGTGGCGGACTAGCACCTTAGCCATTGTGTCGGAGGGCCCCTCTCTGTTCTGCTACCTGTTTGTCTGACACCTCTGTAATTAGCCGCCACTATTGAGGAGAGTAATTGCGTATTAGAGCCGTGTTCTGTTAGGGGAGCCTCAAAAGTGAACATTTTTATGCAAATGTTCAGGCCTAGATTAAGAAAATTACCCAGGGTTTTGAGTGCGGAAGGAAATAGAGGAAGGCCATTTTCTACCAAAGAAAAAGAAAAGAAATAGTGTGTATCACAGCATGCTAAATGGATGGAGGGGACCGTGTGTCTGCTTGAATTTGTATGGTGGGATATTTGTATTAGTCTCCAGGGATAAACGTTTTTGCTGCGTGGCTGATTCACTATTTCAAATTGGTATTTTAAACAGAGCTCTGTGATGGGACTTGAATAGCAAAGTAAATTGGAGTTATTAACTGCTATTGTTGCTCACCTGGTTTGTATTAGAAGCTCCTGGGGACAAATACTGTGCTGATTGTTATTCATTGTCTTTGTTTTCGTATGCGTATGTGTGTTTGTGTGTGTGTGTGTGTGTGTGTGTGTTTAGCCTCTGGAAAGCCTGCACATGCCAGCTGCTTGCTTGCAACGTCTGTGGTTAGGAACAGGGCTGCAGACTGAGGAACCGGGATTGTGTTGCACCAACTATTCATAAATCCATTACTAATTTAAGTCCTACCTACAGTAAGTTCTTAGCAGCTTCTAGCTGGGTTCAAACTAGTGATTTACTAAATCAGGTTGTACTATTTAAACTTAAGAAATGTCTTTGCTTTACATCTGTATAGCTACAGTCAACGTAGCCACATGCAACGACTCGTATGATAACTTAAGAAAAGTTATTCCTCATTTTTGGTGTGTTTTCCTACCAATGTCCAGCAAAATGTGACACGCGTGTCAATTTCTGCTCCACTACTTGTGTTTTTTGGTTAGTTGGACCATAATGTGATCTAATGAATACAGGTCGGTGCATTTTATATCTATGTAGAATGTATGCAAATGTGCATATACTGTATGTTTAATACTCGGCACATGACCCCACCAGCCAAGGACACAAACTCGTCTCCCCCTTCTTTCAGTCAACGCTAACCGGCCCAAGCCATGACATATGGCCTGTCTGCTTTGATCAGGCCGTCAAAATCTGAACCTCAAATTTAATGTTCAGCTGGAGCAGAACGATGCATAAACACTCTCCAGACACCCCCAGGAACTCTGGAAAATCTGCCTTCCTCCTGGAAACTTTAACTTTCTAATTTTATTTCAGTCGCAACTCGTTTGCAACTCGGAAATCCCCTCCTCTGTCTTTGAACAGAACCAGAAGAGAAAACTGTGTACTGTATATGTGGTGTGTGTGTCTGCATTCATTCTTTTGTGAACTTGTGTATGTATGCATTTATTTTCTTGTTTTCTTGAATGCCTATCATATCTGAGGTTTTCCTTTGCAGAGATGAGCTAAAGGGCAACGTCGCTGCTGTGTGTAAACTTTGCATTTAGCCTGTGAAGTTTGTTAAGGATCAAGCATGTTTCTTGTTCAGGTTAACATTAGCTCAGGGTTAATTTGTCTTTTCAATTGTGCTTTGTCATGGAGAGGTCAAATCACAAGGTCAGAGACAAGACAGCATCCTGTCAGCTGGGAGAGATTTAGTGTCTTGCCAAAGGACAAAGCAGGACCTTTGCTTGCTATTGTAAGGAGCGTGTACCCGGGCCTTTAATCACTCACAAATCAGTATGCTGTGCTTTAAATGAATGTGCCACAGCTGTAGTTTTCTGGTGCATTAGTCCACATTTGACAAATCATGAGTGATAAACATCTGTGACGTTTAAACGTTTACTTTGTTGGACCTGAAGAGGGTTTGGACTTATCTGATGTTGGGCTCTTATAGCGAGCTAAAACTCCTATGTTTTTTTGCCGTGGGCGGTCTGCTTCCATTACCTACTAAGCCTTTGTCAGATTGCAGGGCTGTGAAGCGGTCCCCTATCACCAACGGTAACAGTGGTTTCCAAGTCCCAGTCTATTCAGCTCACGCCGCCACCCTTCAGAGACTGGTAATAACTATTTGCTCAGGCTTATACATTCTCACCCCCTGACTTACATTTTTTTCCTGTTTTGTCCCCTGCTCCATTCATCCTCCTCCGTTTACTGGATCCATATTTTCTTCCCTCCCTCCCTCCCTCCCTCCCTCCTTCTCTGGCGTCATCTTTCCTTTCATCAAAGCAATCACTATTTAAACTCTCCTCCACTCCAAGGTCCTGTCAGATCCCCTAGAAGCCAAACACTATTAAAAGAGGTCTCTAGAGTGTAGCTAGTGTGCGTATGTGGGTGTGTGCATTTATATGTACAGTAAGTGTGAATTTTGCGGGCGTATCTCAGCGTGAAGGCACAACCGTGTTGTAATATGTATATGTATCCACATTGGAGTTGAGGGCATATCTCCCTTTTTGATCCTCTGGATGTTCAATAAGAGCGTGATCTCTGGTGGGAAATCTATTGGCAGCAGATTCAGACGACTACGGAAATTTGGCTTGGCGGGAGGCAGTTAAAAGGTGGTTGTGGTGGGGGGGTGAGAGGGGTTAGAAGAGCTTGCCATAACCCAGAGAGAGTAAAAATATGAATAGAGTGTGGCGTCGATGACCTTGTGGTATGAGGTTTTGGACTCTGCTTAGCCAAATGGGAAAACAATTCAGGCGTTTGCTGAGACACACACACAAATATGCACACACAGTACGCCCAGAAGCAGAGGAAAATACACGCACACACACACACACACACACACACACACACACACACACACACACACACACACACACACACACACACACACACACACACACACACACACAGTTACATCCATATAAATACACACATCTTAAAACAACCTGCTCAAGTTTCCTGAAACAAAATCTTAATTATGGTACACGGCACATGTTGTAACATTGAAAGTGTGTTTACTCTTTTTAAAGAGTATATGAGCTGATTTATAGGGCTTCAAGTAATTATTATTTTCTTAATTAACTGTTTGGTCTATGAAATGTAAGAAAATTGCTTCCCTAGAGCTAGAAGGTTGTCTCTTCTAATGTCTACTTTTGTCCCATCGACGGTCAAAAACTCAAAGATTATTTAATTTTAGTAAATTAAGCAATTTAAGATTAGGTAAAGCAGCACATTCTCAAATTGGAGAACTTATTTGAAAGATGTTTTGAATAATGAAATGATTATCAAAATAGTTGCTTATTAATTTTCCATTGATCGACTAATCGATAAATGTGCTAAAAACTACTTTTGTTTTTTATTTGACTCATTTTGAACGGTGTGGTTTGGTGAAGCTGGGAAATGTGTTCTTTCCCCCCCCCAATGTAAACATAGAAATACAAGCAGTAGAGCTGCAATACACAGCATACCTGTACTAAACCGATTTGGAGCACCAATGCCACCCAATGCTTTTGTCATTACTAAACTTCTTTGTATACATTTCTTTGATTCCTCATTCACAAAGGGTTGATTCTTGTAGGCCTGAAGGTTCCTGACCTGTCTGGACCAGGTGTCTGTTTAGAAAGTAGGATTTAGAGAGATAGGAAGTGAGAGAGACAGACCTGTTTCATTAGCAGATTGAAGGAGCTGTAATGTGACGGCTGGTTGAGACGGCTACTTAAATGTGATAGGCCATTAGCTATTCATCCTTACTGCACTATTAATGCAAGGTATGGAAAATGCAATCATGCAAATCACTCATTGATCAGAGGCTTTCATAGAGGAATAAATGCTGACAGCGTGGAGGGGAAGGAGTATTAAGAATGAGGTGGGAAGGAGGGTACATCTTTCACAGAGAGAGACAGAGAGTCCTTGTCCTCTCTCATTTATCAGCACCTTGTCTGTTACATTTAAAGATGTCATGGGTTATGGGTGACATGTCAGGGCATCAGGAGAGAGACATGACAGTGAGACTCTTCGGTTTCTCCCCGCTCTGTCAGCTACATTACCGTGAACTGTATTCTTAGAATGACTCTGGTGTTTGATAATCCCCTTATAAGCAATAACATTGAAGACTATTGACTCATGTTGAGCCTTAAAGGAGCCTTTTATTATGCTTAGAATTAAATGGCAGCATTACACAAGAAGGGTTATAAGGGACTGAAGGAGGTGAGAGGTTAGTTTCATCCTGTTTGACTGTGCCCTCTCACTGATGTCAGGGTGCATGTCAGTGTGGTCCATCAGCTCTGTTATACGTCTAAAACACTCAGACATTGAAAAAGAAATGACCCCAGCAGGTGGATAGGGGTGTTCCCTCTCGGGGGTGTCTCTTTGACAACGTCAGCTGTTGAGAATCTGACAAAACAGCTGGAGAAATATATTGAGTGCAGCTTTCAAATTTAGTGCATGTTAACCATCAAACATTCATAAACATGAACTCTGAATTTTCCAATTTTAGCTTTATGGTTTCACATTAGATTAAAATGAATTGTAAACCAGGGCACATTTGTTATATTGAGAAGGCAGCAGGTGGTATACTTGGCTCTTTCCATTCTGATAGTAAAATGTCCTCACAGATGGACGGTGTGGATTGTCACACTAGTAAAACGTTAGCCTGACCACCCACCTAAATATTACGACAGTAGCAGACAATAAATCAGGTATATAGAATAACGAAACCTCTAGATTAACTGGACAATTCACCTGTAACAGCAATGTTATGTCACAAAACCTGTTGGGGGTTATGTTTTAATAATGTACAATCTTAAGGGGGCCTTTGAGGACATGCAGCAACTTGGGAATGTTCTATGTAATATGCAGGGTCTACATTTGCTAAAAACCCTGTCACTGATAACTCAGTTGTAACAACAGTATGGTGCCTCAAATCTGCCTCTTAAATCAGCCCACTTCCTCTTTAATATACTGGGTGAGATATGGTTCTCCTTGAATAGTCACTTTGAGCAATTGAATCTGACAGTGAATTTCCCAAAAATACTTTTACAGCGTCTCGTAAAATACTTCATAAGGCCTCAAAATTGTTGATTAGCATATTCACCTAGGATAGGCTGATGCAGTACACTTTAAATTAATAAGCCACTAACTAAAGCAGAGAGAGAGAGAGAGAGAGAGAGAGAGAGAGAGAGAGAGAGAGAGAGAGAGAGAGAGAGAGAGAGAGAGAGAGAGAGAGAGAGAGAGAGAGAGAGAGAGAGAGAGAGAGAGAGAGAGAGAGAGAGAGAGAGAGAGAGAGAGAGAGAGAGAGAGAGAGAGAGAGAGAGAGAGAGAGAGAGAGAGAGAGAGAAGAGAGAGAGAGAGAGAGAGAGAGAGAGAGAGAGAGAGAGAGAGAGAGAGAGAGAAGAGAGAGAGGAGAGAGGAGAGAGAGAGACCTCTTTTGCCACCTTGTGAAATATGATAATACATCTTCATTTTAACGGGTGTTGTAAATGTCAGGGCACAGATCTTCTCTTAATGAAAAGATCGCCCGGTGTCCAAACTCTGACAAATGTTTCTGGTTTGAGCTGAAAACTGGGGAGTCGTCTCCCAGTTCCAACAGTTTGGATGAGCATTAACAAACTCAAGCTGTTGCCTCTTCTTGGGCAACTCTTGAGTTGATCGGTTTCAGATGAAATACTGCTGCATCATCTGTTGTCATTGCTGTCCTGTGTGGTCATTCGTGACATGGTGGGTGGTGATTAACTTTAGTGTGTAACCTCAGAAAACACGGGCACAAAACTTGTTCAGTTAATCCACAATGAAATCACTTAATCCAACATTAAGGCAGCTTCAGAGCAGGACTGTGGCCCAAGAGATTCAGCATGAACTCAACTCCTTTCACATGATTGTAAATTTCTCCCTCAGATGTTTCTCTTTATTGATTCCTTCTGCCGTTTTAAGAATGCATGATCGCTGAGCAGCAGAGCGGGTTCCCATGACTATAGTCAACCGCCCATCTGCACCAGAATCTGAAATTTGACAGATGTTGCATCACAGTTTGATGTTGCACCCCATCGTGCTGTAAGTGGTTTGGCTGACCCTAAATTTCTGAAACCGTGCGTTTCTGCAACGAGTCAAGGTGCTTCATTAATTTTGTTGGCTGTGTGGCACTTTTCATCCATCGCTTTTCATCCTGCAACATAAAAAGAACGCTCTAATCCAAACTCATTTCATTCATGCAGAATTGCTTTTAATTTGCATAAGTGTATGTGTTTAGCTACTTGTCAGTAACAGTAAATTAATTTAAATTGTTTCTGATATTGTATGTATTCATTAATCTCAGATTCTTTTTTTTTTTTTTATTTCCCCTTCGTGTTTCAAAAGCTTCTGACTTTGCAGAGGTTTGAGCACATGGCGTGGTGTGTTTACAGCCTGAAGCTGGTAGTGTGGGCTGCTTCAAAGCTACATCCAGCGTGCTGGACTGTGATTGCAGAAAAGGTTAGCATGGGTTTGAGGATCTGAAAAGTGCCAGATAGCGCGGGCTGCTGTCAATTTGCTCTCAAATACGCAGCAAACTTTTTCTTCTGCTCTTCTTCCCACGGTTTTATGCAAACCTACAACGATGTCACTGACATCAATTTACCCCTAAAAGCTGTGCCGCACTGAGCCATTATGGAGCGTCCGCTATCACACAACGTCCTAAGGGAAATTGAGAACAGGGATAAAACGAGGTATCAGCATATAGATGTAGCTTTGTTCCCCCCCTCCCCATTTTACAGCACACAGGTGCAGTGGTTTTGTTATTATTTGCAGCACGAGTGATTCAGAATATATTATAATAATATGCTTTTATACTCCAAAAGGTAGGCACACTGTACTTTACATCGGGTTCCTGTCTTTTCTTATCTCTCGTTCTCTTTATATACGTTTCATAACTTCATAACAGGCCTGCCCTCCATAACTGGGGAAATTAACAGGATGTGAATAATAAATGAGGACTTAATTGATCAGGCTTCTGCCCTGAACAGATTGTATAGCTGCGCCCTTGATATTAATACTTTGAGTCAACAGAATCAATACGTTCAACTATGAGAAACAACAACTGTTTTCACTGCTGACTCTTTTATCTTGCGACTTAAGGGAAATTTAAACAGTTACTGCAACTGTTTTTATACTTAAGTGGAGCAAAACAGATCACTGTCCATCTTCTGCTGGTGAAAGAGCTGAACAAATATATACTTAGATTATTGTTTCAGGGAAAACAAGGGCTGTGTTTTCATTTTAAAGTATTATGTTTTTGGCATTTTGCCTTGTATTGGAGAGATTCAGACAGGAAACAAGAGAGAGGGGTCGGTATGCAGTAAGGGTCCCAGGCCAGCATCCATGTTGTTATATGGTGTGCATGTTAACCACTGGGCTACCAGGACAACCCATAACTCTATTTTCTTCTAATCATTTTGTCTTATTAAGATGCAGTAGCTCTGCTGGCACTTATTTATTCATAAGTGTTTTTTTTCTGCTCTTTGTTTATGACTAAACAATCTATTTCTTAATATTAAGAATAGGGATGCAGGATCGGGCCCCATAAATTAATAATGGGAAATTATTATATATATATTATTATATAATTATTATGTATTATTCCGATAACAAAATTATAGCCAAAATAATTATCGCCTGGTAATACGAGGCCGAATTGCTTTCATTGACTTATCAAGTGCCGTCTACAGTAGGTGGTGCACCTTTAAATTTGGTTTGTGATCCGCCAATAAACACCGAGAAGAAGAAGAACAACAAGCGCAGCACCCTGACTAGAGAGCCAAACATGTCGTTGCCGGTGTGGTCGTTTTTCACAGATCCAGAGGAAAACAACATGATTGCAATTTGCAATACAAGTTTTTGATGTACTTTAGTAGAAAAAACAGGTGAACATTTGAAGAGTCAGAACAGTTTTTTGTTTTTGTTGTGTTAAAGCTTCAGTAGGCCGAATTTTTTTTGGCATTATTGGGCAAAAATTCAGTAATAACCTTTATTGTAATTCTAGTGTTATGAGAGAAAACTAGACTTCTGCACCTCCTCATGGCTCTGGTCAACCACAGGTCATTTCATTGAGAGAGCGTTCCTATTGGCTGTGCTCCGGTCATGTGACAGGTACTTGGCGTTCCTTCACCAGATTTCACAATGGCGGCGGCGTCACAAACTTTCTCATATTACAGCTAACCCGTGCACTACAAGATAATTCTGAAAACGTGAGGAGAGAAATAGGCATTACATTGTTGGTGCACCTCAGATTATGAAGCGAGATGGAAGGATATAGAGATGAAAATTCAGGATCTACAAATTCCAGTTTTGGTAGAAAACAAAGAACGGACAGAAACTATAACACACTTAATGGATCCAAATACAACATTTACACTAGAAATCTGGGATAAAATAATTCGAAAATATAAACTCGAAAGGGAAAGAAATATACTGAACTGGGGTTGCATATGATCTGAAATTAAAACCAGGGGTATATGACCTGAGGTTCAAACAATGGACAGAGAAAGGTATCTCTGCTCTATATACCTCATGTTCTCAAAGATGGGACATGTAGGAGTTTTCAAGACTTAAAGGTGAAATTACAAGATTTATTTAGATACCTACAAATACGGGACTATCTTATGAAAGAGGTGAAAATTGATCCTAAAATAAATTTGAATGGCATCATTAAAATTATAGTGGATTCATAACGTCCGTGTTAACAGGTTAGAGCAGCCACACTGCCACAGCTGCGTCTCTTCTAGAGATTCGAGGTGTCGCCTATTTTTGATGCGAGCCGCGCGGTTCACAGCAACAACAGACGGTGAAAGCGATCTGATGACTATATATTGACATCATACCAGCTACATTACTACAGTTTACATGTCTAGACATCTGTACAATATGTTACAGACAGTGAAGGTGGTCTATTGACAGTATATTGACATCATATCAGCAACATTACTACAGTTTACATGTCTATCTGTAGAATATGTTACGGATATGGAAAAAAGTAAAGATTTATTTTTAGATCAACACTTCCTGCTTTCATTTCAAAATAAAAGCCCTCAAGCGTTTTTTCTGTGGATAGAATTCCTTGATTTGTTAACACAAGGCTTTTATTCTGAAATATGTGCCGGACAGTGTTGTAGAACATGCAGTGACTTGGAGAGCTCCATGAATGAATATAGTACCAGTTTTAATTGTGGATTATTACTATTATTTTAAAATTACCACGCATTTCTTAACCTTTCTCTGTCTAAAACAAATATAAATGACATTTGAAATGAAATGGCCATTAAAAGGCAAACTTTATATAGAAAGAAAGGGCTAACAGCAGCAGCAGAAACCCAGCTGAAACGCAGCTGTTGTGAACACCTGACGCGTCAATCACGCAGCCGCCACGCCACGCAGCTGCCACGCCACGCAGCCGCCATGCCACGCAGCCACCACGCCACGCAGCGGACACGCGCTCCTGACGTTCCCAGTGTGGATGAAGCGTTAGGGGAGAATAGAGGAAGCTCAACACTATACATAAAAAACAAATGGGAATCAGAGCTAAATATAGAAATTTCAGACGAAGAATTATATAAAATGTGTATGACACAGTGTACATTACTAGTTCAGGAGTATGGAGAGAGTTTGGATGGAAGAATCTTACTCGGTTCTTCATAACACCGCAAATCAAAGGCAGACAGCTAAAGACCCAGCAGCCATGTTGGAGGCTCTGTGGCAAACTGGAGGCCAACCATACCCCCCCGTTCTCTGGAGCTGCACTAAACTAAAGCCTTTCTGGAATAATGTACATATAACTATTACTGACATTATGGGATATTCTATTCCAAACAATTGTGCTGTGAGGTACCTAGGGGACATTGAGGAGGTTGTGCATAGAACAGATAGATATCTGGCAAAAATTCTGCTTATAGCCAGCAAAAAAGCTATAACAAGAAACTGGTATAAAGCGGAACCTTCGGGGAAAGATCAGTGGTTTGAGATTGTCCGTGATATCTTTTCAATGGAAAAACTGACGTACCAACTAAAAATTTAAAGCAATATCTTTGACAAGAACTGCAAAAAATGGATAATTTACATGAAACATGATGCATGTGTTGTTGGAGAATATACATGTTTAACTGCCCCTGACAACTGTTTTTGTTAAGTGTTAAGTTTGTTGTATTCTGTATGGATGCTCATGGTGTTCAGCCCAGAGCTGAAAATGCTAAATAAATATCAAAGTTTAAAAAAAGAAAAGCAGATAATTATCGGTTATTGGTATCGGCTGAAAAAATCCATATCGTGCATCCCTAATTGTGAATGTTTATTTTGTGCTATGGTGTGAAACTGGGATGCACCTATTCATTCATTCTTATTTGAACATGTCTGCTAATGTTTTGGCCCAACATTGCTACAGGGAGGAAACAGGAAGTTCAAAATAGGGATTGTTGATTATGACACATCCAGAGATGGAGGGCACAGAAGGACTCCTGCGGGTGACGTGCTGTTGTTGTTTTCCATAACCCTGGTCTACTTTGTTGTCCCAGGCCTGTTTTTATTTTCAATATGGAGTGCTTTACTGTTTCTTTTTTTTTTTTTGCCGAAAAGCTATCCTGCATTACAGCTGCTTTCAAGCACGTTCATCTATCACAGAAAGGGAGAGGGACGGAGGCGAGAGAGAGAGAGAGAGAGAGAGAGAGAGAGAGAGAGAGAGAGAGAGAGAGAGAGAGAGAGAGAGAGAGAGAGAGAGAGAGAGAGAGAGAGAGAGAGAGAGAGAGAGAGAGAGAGAGAGAGAGAGAGAGAGAGAGAGAGAGAGAGAGAGAGAGAGAGAGAGAGAGAGAGAGAGAATATGAACAAATGTAGTGACCGCTAATGGCTTTATTGGAATGATACCAGTAATTAATTATTCTGCCCCCTCTTAAAAAAGACAGAGTGAAAAAAGAAAGGTTGAGTTAAGGCAGAGGAGCAGCCACAATCCGTAACGCGCTGTCTCAACTAATAGCTGGAAGTCAGCTTTTACTGATCACTGGACGGCTCTTTCCTAATTGATGGGATGAGTGTGAATGTGTGTGTGTTGGTCATTGTGCGTTGCATGTTTTCAGATGGTGTGTGTTGATGTGGGAATGTGAATGCCTGTTTGCTTTCCGGTGTGTATGTGTGTATGCTGTAAATCTAATCATTGTTAGTGTGAGGTAATCGAGTGGAAGGCGTGCCAGGAGACAACCTTGTCCCTCTGTTCTTGCTCTCTATACAAGTCAAGCACCTTTTCTTCCTCAATGAAACAACTTTTGACAGAGTTAGAAATCAAGGCAGCACATCTTTTGTCATCTTGTCTTCTCGCTGATATTTAATTTTCAAGCCTTCATTGTGGCTCTAAAGGTTTCGCTGGACGATGTCAGCTTTTCCCACTTTTGCTACACAGTGTACTAGGGATGCACCGATACCACTTTTTTCAGACTTAGTACAAGTACAAATACTTACATTTGGGTACTCGCCGATACCGAGTACCGGTACAAGTACTTCTCTGTGCCAAAAGACCCTTGTTAACAGCCAGCTGGAGGGTGTGAGCGACACACGGCAGGCTGGGGAGTCGAGGCCGTAGGTCGGCTTGGAAAGGCTCGGGTGCGACTGTCGACCGGGGCCCCAACCGCGTCGTGCCGCGGCCCACGTTAAAGGCGCCAGGGGTCTGTGAAGTTGTCGGCATCCCACCTGACCCGTTTTGAAACACGGACCAAGGAGTCTAGCACATGCGCGAGTCAGAGGGTGCAAGCAAAACCCCATGGGGCAGTGAAAGTGAGTGCCGGCGCCACCGGCCCGTCTCGCCCGCACCGTCAGGGAGGTGGAGCGCGAGGACCCGAAAGATGGTGACGAGAGGTTAACGTTGCGCTGCTGTAAAGTGGTATCGGTGCAGTTGTATCGGAGCCGTTTTGCGAGTACATGAGCACAGTATCGGACCCGATACCCGATACTGGTATCGGGTATCGGTGCATCTCTACAGTGTACCTAACTACATACTAACATCTGCCAACACACACAGTAACAGTGCAGATGTAACTGATGTTATCATAAGAAAACGCAGCCCGGTCGCACAAAAAGGCGTGTGACTGACACCAAAAGCGCGTAATAAGAACGCTCTTCTTGCTTTAGGCATATAATTTTCATGCCATGTGGTCTGTACTGACTGCTCCGCGTGAATATGCAGTGCTCAGAACTAGTGATGTAGAATATAAAGGGAGAGGCGCCGCGTATGGCAGGCGGGAGGGGAGGTTTATGGGTCCAACAAACCCGAGACTTTCAATCAGGAGACTGGTGTTTTGTTTTGCAAGATAACTGTTACTGATACGCCAGTGGGGCGCTGTTTTACCAAAAAAAAGCCTTATTAAACACTGTTTAATGATTGATATGATATTAGAAATACTTTATTGACCTCCGGGGTGAAATTACAGTTGTTCCATTTTGGTAAAAACATATATACTGGAAAAATAAAGTTCGGAAACTTGTGTTTGGTGGATTATTTCTCTGTTGTTACAATGCTAATGGTCATTGTATTTTACATGGTTGGAAAGCCTGTTTATTTACCTTCACAATGATGTCCAACTTGTAAGGATCATGCATTTGTGGGATGAGCAGCACAGCTGATTATGTGGGGAGCGCCCAAGAAAAATGTTCCAAAATGCTCTGCCAATGGTAAACAGTGTATTCTCATAAGGCTACCAGGAAGCCTGCGATGACTGCCCTTCACCGTCAGGCCCGTTTGTGCTGGTGTCGACAACACAGACAATGGAACCTGAACATGTGGGGGAATGTCATGTTCAGTGATGAGTCCAGGTTCTGTCTGCCAAAGTTGGATGGCAGGGTCAAAGTATGGAGACGACGTGGAGAACGCTATGCTGATTGGTGCACCGATCGAGTAACAGCTTTTGGTGGGGGCAGTGTCAAGGTGTGGGGCGGCATCTCCCTCACTGGCAAAACAAGGCTTGTCATCATTGAAGGCCATCTCAATGCAGTGAGATATTGGGATGAGATTCTGCAGCCAGTGGCGATCCCATATCTCCACAATCTGGGACCTAACTTCATCCTCCAAGATGACAACGCTCGCCCCCACAGAGCCAGGGTTATCACAGACTACCTCCACAATGTGGGAGTAGAGAGAATGGAACGGCCTGCCCAGAGTCCAGACCTCAACCCAATTCAACACTTGTGGGATCAGCTTGGGCGTGCTGTACGTGTTAGAGTGACCAACACAACCTCGTTGGCTGACCTGCAACGAATCCTGGTTGAGGAATGGAACGCCATCCCACAGCAACGTGTGACCAGGTTGGTGACCAACATGAGGAGGAGGTGCTAGGCTGTTGTGGCTGCGTATGGATCTTCCACCGCTACTGAGGCTCCTGACGGTGGATTAAATGAATAAAGTGTAAAATTGCCAATATGTCTTGTTTGTTCCTTGTTACTGATAGAGAGTTCAATCATCCAATCCACCAAACAACTCAAAACAAGAGTCAACACCAACAGGAGAATACACTGTTTACCATTGACGGAGCATTTTGGCAAATTTTTCTTGGGCGCTACCCACATAATCAGCTGTGCTGCTCATCCCACAAATGCATGATCCTTACAAGTTGGACATCACTGCGAAGGTAAATAAACAGGCTTTCCAACGATGTAAAATACAATGCTAATTAGTATTGTAACAACAGAGAAATAGTCAACCAAACACAAGTTTACGAACTTTGTTTTTCCAGTTTATATAAACATAGAGAAGTTATAAGAAAAATATAAAGAATAGAGATAAAATGTAAATATGTGTATATAAAATGAATGCAAATATAAAATTAACTATCAAATAAATCACAAACTTAAGTATAGGGGACATCAGATAACTGCATACTTTTTAATTTTTTAATGAATCATTTTTTATTTTTTAACATTTTTAATGAATAAAAAATAAATGATGATAAAATCTTAAGTTCCATGTTCTGTCAACTATTATTCCATTACTTTTCCTATAATAGTTTCAGTATTGGTATCAGACAACTGAGTCTCCAGTTCACTGTCAGGGAGAGTTAGCAGCCACGGTGTTGTGTGTATTGTCGAGGATACATGCAGCCACTTTCCCATTAAGACTCCACCGCACCATTTAGTTTAGCTGCGAGGTTGTCAGCTGTGTGTCTGCCTGGCGTAACGTTACTCTGTCTGCCCGGCGTAACGTTAGCGAGTATCCGACAGACCGTGTCTGTTTGGTTTGTGCTATGTTCAGCTGGAGCGTTGCTGGTGGCTTCGTACTCGCCAGCTTTTCTCCTTAAAGTGACAAGCCACTCCTCTGAGTTTTGCTCAGCTTTTTATTTAATTTTTAATATTTCTTTTAACCGTTTAACCAATAGCATCAATCATTTAATATTCTTAACGACGGTTAACGGTCAAACAGTTAATTATTAACATCCCTACTTCGAATACCTTCGAATACTTCTCACCGAAGCTTTGAAGCCCGACATTGTTCGGGACAGCCCTACCTAACTGAGTGGTTTTGTTGCCCCCTGCTGGTAGGCTACTGCACCTTCATACAGGCGTGTAATATTCGACGAGGCACAAAATGTCACTGATACACTATCCTGTGTTGGATCGACGGGTCTATTACATGCTTTGGCGTGATATCTGGTTTCAAAATGAACACCACCAGTCACAAAACCCTACCATTATAATTCATAGCAAGCATTGTTCTCAATTTGTTGAATTTTCTTTACCACCAATGTGCAATGCCAAACTGCTGTGAAGTTGTAAAAAGAAGTATATTCAGTATGAACACTGATGGGATATTTCTCCAGGTTTTCCTCGGCGGCTTTGGTAGCACTGAAGGCCTTTGCAGGGCACTGAGGAAACGCTGAGCGTATCCAGAGGGAATGGATGATTATCACGTCCCTGGATGTAGCTACTTTCACTCTGTGATTAACCTCTGGTGGTGTGTGGGGTGTTTTATTGAGGTGTGCTTGAGTGTGTGTGTGTGCAGGTGATTGGGCCCTGGGTGTAGATCTAATGGAGCCAAAGGGATGATTACACTGAAAAGGTCAGATTTGTCTCCAGTTCCTGCAATTAGCACACCAGAGGAGGAGAGATGGAGACATTGGATGAGTAATGCAGACACAGAAAGAGATGGAGATTGAGAGGAAAAGAAGGAGAGGGACAATTGAGGGAATTAACTTTAACAAGTATGACAAAGACAGGAGGATATCAGAGAGAGGGAGAGGGGTCAACAGGAAATGCTCGTCTTTGTATCAACACTAGCATTACTGGTGCACCATGGTGTACCATGTAAGCACTATAGTGTACTGTATTATGACACTGAGTCTGGAAACAGACTCAGACAATTTGCCAGACACCAACACAAAACCTGTATTCGGCCAACATTTCATTTGTAGTTAATGTTATTATTAGACTTGGCCGGCATGTCCAAGTTATTGTTGTTTCATTGTACCCTTATGCAGTAAATGCATTTGCGCTACATTCTGGTCTTGTGAAATGATTCCTTTAGTTACATGTATAATATCATGTCAAATAATAAGATAAATAGAAATGATTTTGAGCACTATTAAAGCAGATCAAAAGTGTTGTACAGAGAGTGATACAACTACAGTAAATTATGATAACTTTGAAAATAAGGTAATGATGATAAACAAATAGCACAAAAATACAAAGACATAACACATGAGCAATTTGGAAGCCTTTGGGCCCCGATACCAAAGGTTAGGTCACCTTTAGTTTTTACCAACCCATTATCACGACAAAGTGTGTAATAGACCTGCCTGTCCACCAGAGGATAGCGTGTTAGTGTCAGTGCTCCGCTGAGGCGTGAATATTACACGTGTGTATGAAAGTGAAGCACATGAACATGTCACGAGAACTGATGCTTCGGTACCAAGCCGAAGCATCGGCCTATACACTATATAATGAATTTCGATGAAGAGTGGATGTGAAAGTCAACCCAGGAGGATCCAACATGAAAGGGGGGCTGAGGATGAAACGCTCATAGTTCCTGTATAAAGAGCGAGTCCATGTTATGTTTATAGCTTACGTTGCAGCTTTGGTCCAAGTGGAGATGCCTCCTTTTTGGGGGGAATATATGTCGAGTCATTTCATATTATTTTTCAGGGCCTTGGAGATTTGTTGAACTCCGAAAGAATGCTGATCTGCAGCCAGTGGGATCTGTGACTCAGCTCTCAGGCATAGACACTATTTGTCCCAGCATGTTTGCGTTTGTGACCATGTGTTTGTGAGTACTCCTGTGTATAAGTGCTGTTGTGCATTTGTATAAGTGCAGTGCATCTGCTTAGGCATTTCTACAATTACTCGTGCCAGTGTGAGTGCTAGTGTATGTGAGAATGTGCAACTATGTGACTTGTGTGCACATGTTTTGTGAGCTTTTCAAAGGGTTTTTGAACTGATTATTCATTCAAACAGCATGTGTTTGTACCCGAGATCCCAGATTGTATACATTTTAGACAGGCTGTTCTTGTAATGGCGGCCTGTGGCTCGTGTTTTTAATCATGAATGAGAATAAAGAAATGTTGTTTTGTACTTTTGCGCCTCTTCAGTGGATTGTGACAGATTGTGTTAGGAGTGACACCACTCCACTGAAGATTACAACAGTTCTGACAGGCACTGTGTTTTCAGTGACTGAAGCAAGAGCAAATTGGACTAGATGGAGAGAGTGTGTTGAACATCAAACCACTGAGTTGCACTTCAAAAGCTCCCTCTTCAAATCCTCTGCACAAAGTCATCATTGACATTGTGTTTAGTCTGTGCATGAAGGATGTCTGAATCACTTTGTCTTTGTCAAGGAGTGATCTTAAGTGAAAGGTTAGTATGGTGTTTAATATGAATTTTACAAGGAATGTGCTTCAACCTTGTAGTACAACTTAAGACATGAAGGTCAACTGGTTTCAGACAGAAAGAGGTAGTTTGAGATTGAAATGTGTGCTAGAATGAAGGTGGCCAAGGGGTTTGAGGTGCTGACCTTGTAATCACAGGGTCCTCAGTTTGAGTCTTTTGTCACACACCATTCCCCATTTCTCTCCTGTCAGCTCTTGACTGTCTAATCTCTGATAAATGCTTATCATTTGCAAACTTTTAATCATCATGAGATAGTTTCAGGTGCATTTATATTAAAAAATCCCCCCCCCCCCAACATAAAACATCAATAAAACCATGCATCACCTGCTGTATCAATGCACAACTGGGTAAACTATATTATTACTCTACACAGAGTTTCCCACAGTGTTTTATAGCTACGATATGCTGGCCAAAAAACCCCGCCCCCGCTAACATAAAAAATTATTACACTTATGAAATAAAATGAAATAAAAGCGTAATCGCTGGGGGAAAAGTGCTGGGATGCTACAGTATCTGACATAACATAACATATATATGCATATATATAATTTATATACGAGTGTGGGTGTTGTTTAGGCCTTCATCTACTAACTAAATTGTTCATGAGACAAGATGTTTGTACCACCTCGGCTCGGGAATACCTCAGGAATACCCTGCTTTATCCATTATTTCTTCCTTTGCTCCACAGGTGTCATGGTCCTTGAATTGATTGCAAATGTATGTTGTGTTTTGGACATCTATGGGAATAGCATCAGCCTGTATATAACTAGTAACCCTCAAGTTGAAGACTTCAGTTTGTTGAACATGATTTGGAGGCTTAATTGTTGCTCAACACACAGTGTTGCCTGGTGAAATATGTTGGTGTGTGTCTGCCTGTAGGTGTGGACAGGTAGCACCGTGCTGCACCGTGCTGCACCGCTGAGGGATTTCTGTTGTCTTCCTGCTCCGTCCTGACAGCGAGTAGCTCATTATTTCCTACCAGTTCTTCTGGGAGCGTGTTACAATTCCTTCTCATGCGCACACGCACACACATGCACACACAGCTTTAGACCACTTGACCTTGGTTGCTATGACAGCAGCAGTAAAGGCTGCACTGAGGTGTCAGTGCGTCTCTTTGACGAGTCCCGCCGGCACACCAACCCCCGGCCCACCCGTGTTCTGCGTTTGTGTGTATGTGTGTAATGATGATTAATACCTTTGTTTTGAAAGCCAACAGAGAGTTGTTGTGTGTTGGCATGTGTGTTGTGTGTGTGTGTGTGTGTGTGTGTGTGTGTGTGTGTGTGTGTGTGTGTGTGTGTGTGTGTGTGTGTGTGTGTGTGTGTGTGTGTGTGTGTGTGTGTGTGTGTGTGTGTGTTGTGTGTGTGTGTGTGTGTGTGTGTGTGTTTGCGTGTTTGCCTCTCTATGTCAGTGAGCATGTGCTTGCCTCCGTCTGGCCGTGTGTGTGTGTTTGCGTGTTTGCCTCTCTATGTCAGTGAGCATGTGCTTGCCTCCGTCTGGCCGTGCGAGTGTGTTTTCTGCCTGTTCGGGTGCACCGGTAGTTTCCCCGCCTCGTACCCTCCTACAGTGGCTGTCACCAGCATGATTGTTGTTTATAGTTTGGACATCTTGCACCTTCCCCGTTGTTCGTCGACCTCTTTCTGGTCACACTGGCCGTCGTCAACATGTTTTGCTTTTAGAATGTTTTGAAGAGTTGGGAGGTGGTGGCTTCGTCTTTACCAAAACATCAGTTAGGGCGACACTCCGAACGTCTTCTAATTAGTTGTTTACCTCTCAACATCTCAGCGCTCTCTACACCTGTAGGAGTTTCTCATTAATATGTTCTTGTGAAACTTGTCGTGATGACACTTTCAAATGACTTTGGAATGAAAAATAACATGACACAGAGTTGGCTCAACAGTCGTGGTCACATGTTTGGGACTTGTTGTTGGTTGATTTAATGTTTATGTCACAGAGACACACGGTTATTTCATTGTTACTCATTGTCAAAGCCTTATTACCTTTCTTATTATCTTATTATTATTTTCCTTCGCTGCTACAACGACCCAATTTCCCTCCTTCGATTAAACATCAGCAAATATATAATTCCTGGCAACTAAAAAATGGGCAGAAACGTCACTTGAAAGGGATTTTAGAAAATAGCAGCTTCTATAATGACAGACATGTATTCTTACATAATCGTGCACAGTTTGCCGTAAACGCTACTTGACTGGAAACAGACTTAATCAGTTTTTTGTTATTGTCTCACTATTATGCACATTTTTGGATTATGCCTTTAATCCGTCTTCTCTGTTATCATTATTAAAGCTGCACTGGGTAGAATTCGAGCAAATATGATTCCAAAAAAATATTTTTAAAAAGCGGTCACTATATCTTGACTAGGGATGCTAATTTTGAAAAAAAAATTTAACCGATAACCGACCCACGTTAACCGATTATTAACCGTTAACCGACAAGATTATTGCGCCGTATGCAGCGGTGTACCAGCTGCAGAGTATGTGCACAACAGACAACTGAGTCCCCAGTTCTCCGTCCTGGAGAGTTAGCAGCCACGGTCCTGCGTGTAGTGTCGCGGAGACGCGGACATATGCAGCCACTTTCACAGGAACTTCACCGCATCATTTAGTTTACTTTAGCAGGTTGTCAGCTGTGTGTCAGCCCAGCGTAATGGTAGCGAGTGTCCGACAAACCGTGTGTTGTATTTGTGCTACTTTCACAGCTGAAGCGTTGCTGGTGGCTTCGCGCTCGCTGTAGTCACACACATACGGTCTGTCAGCGCGGCGTAACGTTAGCGAGAGTCCGACAGACCGTGTGTGTTAGGCGGCGATGAGTTTAGGGTTGTCGGTGGCGTTCTAGCTGTAAACGTAGGTGTAACAATGTGTGTACAGTTTATTTGTCGGTGATAAAACGCTACTACTCAGCTACAACTCTGTCTATGAGAGACGGCCGTCAATTACTCACCGACTCCGACCAAACGGTCAAACTAGACAGCGCTGATAAAATATGAATCGATATTCTGTTACTGTAATGCCTATTTCTCTCCTCAGATGTTCTCAGAATCATCTTGTAGTGTACTGTTTAGCTGTAAAATGAGAAAGTTCGTGACCCGGCAGCCATGTTGAGATCTGTTGAGGAAATACCGCCCACCAGCCGGAGCACAGCCAATAGGAACGCTCTCTCTCTGAAATGACCTGTGATTGGTCAAAGTCTCCCGTCACTCGCTAGATTTTTTTTAAAGCCTGAAAACAGAGCCATGAGGAGGCGCAGGAGTCTTGTTTTCTCTCAGAACACTTGAATTACAATATGCTGAAAGGTTATTATGGAATTTTTGCCCAATGATGCCAAACAATGTACTGCCTACTGAAGCTTTAAGATCCAAGCTAAATTTTCTCTTGCAATTTCAGTGACTGTACATAAACTGCACTAACACATAAAGTGGTGACTGCTGGAAATAGTACACTCGCTTGTAAGAAACGAGCAGTACTGCCCTGTGTGGCTATTTCTTTGTGTTAGTTAAGAAGTCTGATTGTGAATCGCCCACTTTGATACCGACTTGAAATCAGGGAGGTTTTCTGCATGTTTACACGAGGCAACGTAACAACCATTCCCAATGGACAGACAGACAGGCAGGCAGGGAGGCTGGGAACACGCATCTACCCAGCATGTGCACCTATGAATATTTATATTACCCTGTTTGTATGAACATTTAACCAACCTCTTTCTCTCTCTGTCTTTTTCATGTTTCTGCTGATGTTGCTGCGTCAAATCCAGGTAAGAAAACCACTCATTTCAGGCTCTATGCTCATTATTTCCCCCGCTTGTTTCTCTCAAAACTGTGCTTATTTCAGCTTTGATCATTCAGGTGTTTTCTGGCGCTTTGCACAACAAGAGGTTTAAATTGGTCTACCATCATGCATAACAAACTGGGAGGTTTTGCTCTAAAAGAAACATTTTGGTGTTGCTATGGAAAGAGGAACTCAGCGCACTTTCTCTTTACCTTTTCTTCCTCTTTATGTCTTTCTTTCCTTTCCTTTTATACGCTCTATTCTCTCTGATCTGATAGGGTTCATATTTAATGCTTCACTTATGTTTATTAGCTCCACATGAAGAACAATTTTAGTAGCTTTTGGACACCACCCACACTTCTCTCCCAGTTTTGGCTTAATATCTCTTCCTCTCCTCCTCTCCCTCTTCTCTTTTCTTTCTATGCTTTTTCATGTCTGCGGTCTGCAGTCACAGAAAGACAGACAGAGAAATCAATGTTTCTTTTCCCAGATCTGGACTTTGTTGGCTCACTCAAAGGTAGTTAGGTCATGCGGCTGTGGCTCAGAGGGTAGAGCAGGTTGTCCACCAATCGGAAGGTCGGTGGTTCGATCCCCGGCTGCTCCGGGTCACATGTCGATGTGTCCTTGAGCAAGACACTTAACCCCAAATTGCTCCCGGAGGCATAGCCATCGGTGTGTGAATGAGTATTTAGATTAAATCCTGATGGGCAAAGTTGGCACCTTAGTAGCCTCTGCCATCAGTGTATGAATGTGTGTGTGAATGGGTGAATACTGACATGTAGTGTAAAGCGCTTTGAGTGGTCTGAAGACTAGAAAAGCGCTATATAAGTCCAAGTCCATTTACCATGCGCTGCTTTAGTCAGGTGTGATGCTGCTGCTGTTGCCAGTGTGTAGCCTGAACCAACTGTGGCTGCCCTGCGCCATCACAGTATCAGTCAGCTGCTCTGGCAAGAGGCAAGTCTGTGTCCTTTTCTCTGTTTGCTTGCCAGTATTTTGTCTATATGTGTCTTAGACGGAGGGTTAGCGTGAGACTATGTGCATGTACGTTTTGCTGGCAGACAGTACTGGGTCGTTGTGGAGTAGTGTGCTGGCACTGGTGAGGTCCAGTTACCCAGAGTGCACTACACCTTAGGAGGTAATGCGATTAGGGGGGCAGGGACAGGGGATTTGTTCAATGAGCATAGAGAGGGACATCAAACACAAAAAAGATGGGATTATCAGAAGATGAAGGGGAAAAAGAGCCCATATATCCCTGTGTGTCTTTCAGCCAGCTCCCCCTGGGAGTAAAGAGGAGGAGGGATGATGACGCACAGGCCAGGAGTAAGGTCTCTTCCTGTCGTTCTCTCACTAAGGAGTTCCCTTATGCTCTCTCTCGCTCTCTCTCTTGCTCCTCCTTTGTGGCAGGATCCCATCCTCCCGTAAGCCCTCAGGGAATCCCCATCAAACCTGGATGTTATCCCACGTCATGAAGTGTTGGCCCAGTCCATAAATTATGCAGGTTAAGTTCCCTACAGTGCACCCTCAGAGCAAACACAGTGAAACACAAAATGCAATGCAACCAGCAGGAAATCCCCTCTGTTTTGCCCTTTCATATTTGTATTTGCAGACTGGCAAAATGGCCGAGTCAGCATATAAACATAAAGATGTGTTAGCAAAGTTACTTTGTGGGTACCAAACTGTTTAGTGTAATCTGAAGGTTCAAGAAACATGACAGCCCAACTTTGGGTCTGTTTGTTTTGATGACCAGCCGCGACGGCGTGTGGCTGGTATTGTTTTCACTGTGTGAGTCTGTTTAGAGTACTTTGCCAGTTTTTTATGTCTGTCTGTCTGTGGACAGGCCCTGCGATGGACTGGCGACCTGTCCAGGGTGTACCCTGCCTTCGCCCAATGTCGGCTGGGATCGGCTCCAGCCCCCCCCCGCGACCCCTAACGGGATAAGCGGTTGCAGATGGATGGATGGATGGATGGATGGATGTCTGTGGACAGATTTTATCTAGGGGTGTACAATTAATCCAAACTTTATTGAAATGGCAACATGGCCTGCTCGATGTTCAAATCGCAGGAGGCGCAATATTTCTTAAAGGCAAAATGGGTGTCAAAATACCATTTAGAGTTAAAAATTGTTGTGCTTCAGAGACGTTCTGGCCTTCACATCATATATTACAGACTTAAGAAAACATCTTTGTTTGGTACAGACCCCTGCAAAAATCACACCATAATCATTTCATTTTCATGTTTTTCAATGAAAACGAGAATAATGGTGTAAAAATGATCATTCCCTCTAATATCGCAATTGCAATATCAGTCAAATTAATTGCACTTAGACATGTTTTCAAAATCATGCAGCCCTAATTTTATCAACGCGATAACGTTGCAACTGGGCAAGATGCAGTTATAAAACTTTACAAGTGTGTAGTTGAGCTCAAGATGAAGGCTGAAGATGGGTGTTATCTGAGCAAGGGCGCCAGAGGCAGGGGGGGTAGGAGGTTGGGAAGCGGCCGGTGTGTTCTCATCACAAGATGGTCTCTATATGTTGATGTTTCTGACACACCATCATACAGGCTCTGGCAGGCTCACCTCCGGCTACCTCAATCCACTGTGTTGTCACGACTCCCTACTCCTTCACACAAAGTGACCTTTGTAAAAATGATGGCTAAAATGGCATCAGGAGTTGGTCTAAGGGCGGAGCGCTGATAGTTGCAATGGAATCTAAAGAGATGAGGGTTGTATAGAGTGGTGCAGTTTGCAGAGGGGATTTTAAAGGCAAGATAGAGGATTGTCCATCTGAACTTTTATAATCTATCTGTTTGCCCTCTTCTCTCCACCACTCCGTCTCAGTGGCCTGTTGTAGCTGTAGTGCCAGATTAGTGGTGTCGATAACAGGCTTCCAGGGTGTCTGTCTAGATAATTGTTAGGACTTCAACAGATTATTCTCAGAGCAGCTTTTTAAACACATTAGAGCTGATAATATTTTAGTATTTATTTCTTTTTGTAGTGTGGTTTTTGATTTTCAATATAGATGAGAAAGAGAAACAATTTGTTTTGCATCCTATATCAAAGTTTGTTCTGTTTAATATTACAAATTGCAATCTGTGATAATAAAAGCTGCACTAGGCGAAATCAAAGTGGACCCACAAACTGCTGCCACAACAAAGAAAAGCATCTCATATTTAGAGATAGGGAAGGCTTTTGATACAGTAACATGGAACAGAGGCAACCCAAGTTGTTTCAAGAGAATGGAGAACCATTAAGTGTACTTTTTGATTTTGAAAAATAAATAAATTAAACATGATTAGATGCAGAAATTGTGCCACCATGCACATTTAAGGACAGGACCATCCTAGTTTTCAGTCTTTCTTTTTTTTTACCTCTGTCCCTCTCTTTGTCTTTATTTCTTTGTCTGTATTAAGTTGCGTTCAGATAAAGCTGAGAGCACTTTATTGCCTTGATTTATTTGCACGAATTTGACATTTGGAGTGTTTTTACAGTCCCTTTGTATTAGCCGCAAACAGCCAACGGAGGAGACAGGCAGATGTCAGCTGGAAGTAGCGCACAGTGTGTAATGGAGTGTACTTGTATATGTGCGCGCGCTGCAGCTGAGATTCAGCCTGATTGCAAAACGTACCAGCAACTTCACATCTCTCTGTTATTTTCCTCCAGATTCTCTCACGTTTTCTCGTCTCGTCTCTGTGTTCATGCGTCAGACGACATCATGAGCAGAATTATTTATCCAAAGTTGAGGCTTGTTCCGCTCACATCTGTTTTTAGACCTGCTTCCCGTTCAGTCTGAGCACACCTTTTGTTTGTCTCTCACACAGTGTGCTCCTGTGTCTGTATATGCTTTGCCTTTTGATTGACCTTGTAATCTGATGATGTTTTATGAGTTTGCGATGGGGGGGGAAAAAAGACACATTGGGCGAGAGCTAAAGTTCTCTGTGATGTGTGTTTGCTCTCAGTTCACATTCCAACCATAACAATCTGAATCATCAGTTTAAAGGCTGCTTTGGTGTGTGTTTCCAAAAAAGATCTTGTGATTTACCCAGAAATGCGGCGAGGAGGAGAAGCTCGGCTCTTGTAAAACTCAGTAACTCCACCATCAGCATGGGAAAATATGTGCGGTCTGGGCCAGTGCTATTCCATCGTGTTTGTGTGCGTGCGCATTTACATTCAGTGCATCTCCTCCCTGTTGATGTGTGTTTGTGCACGTGTACTTTCAGCCGGGTCTTTGGGCTGTACCTCCATGAGGTTAGAGGACCATGGTTTCTCACGCTGGTCAGAGGAGCTCGTAAAAACAGTCAATGAGAGGTTGATGTCATTCACCCGACCGCAGCGGGGCTATTTGTGAGTCCGTTAACGAAAGAACGGCTGGATGGACAGATGAACTCGGTTTGGGGTTTTACAGAAAAGTCCTACGGATCATCTAGCTGAAGACAGATCTGTTGACCTGTATTAGTGCACGCACAAACCCGCTCTCTTCCTGTCTGTTCTGATGGGTCCCCTTTACCCCGAGTTAGGCCAAAGGAAACATCTCAGCAGCTATTAAAGTGAGTTTGGGCTCTTTATGAGGGGCTGTAATGTTTTTAGTGAGCCGTTATTACAC
Source organism: Sebastes fasciatus (assembly GCF_043250625.1). Taxonomy (NCBI): domain Eukaryota; kingdom Metazoa; phylum Chordata; class Actinopteri; order Perciformes; family Sebastidae; genus Sebastes; species Sebastes fasciatus. The sequence goes on from NC_133800.1 coordinate 1,943,219, forward strand.
AGTGTCCAGTTTCAGTCTCTCCACTGATGTATCCTCTAAAAACCTGCTCTGCACCGGCTTTATTGATGTGGCTTCACTTCTAGTAGCATGAGACAGGCAAGCTCAATCTTTCCTCCCTCCTTCCTCTTGGCTCTTTTTCCTTACAGTCCATAGCTCTTCTCTTGTCTCCACACATTTCCTCACTCTTTTTTCATTATTTCTGTCTATAGAATTTCCTTATTTTGTTCATCCGTCCCTCTTTTTCAGCCTCATCCTGACAGTTTTTGGTGCCGTCACATCTTGCAGCTAAAAATCTTTGTTTTGTATGATGTGTGTGCGTGTGCACGCATACAAAATCAGCAAATTCTTCACTATCAGTATCTCAAGGGGCATATGATGGTATGGAAATTTGTTCAGCACAGCCCCTAATAGTTCTGCGGTAATCGTAGTCTGTGGCGGCGCTGGAAAAGACCGGGAGAGTGAAGTGGAGGAAGATGGGAGAGACAGGAAAGAAAGAGAGAGAAAGAACGTAGAAAACTGCATCACAATAGGCATAATGCTTAGCATTTTGATGCGAGGGCAGATCCATAATTCATGTTGCTAATGAAAGCTAGGAGGGAGCCAATGAGTGTGGATGGGACCATGCTGATCAGATGGGAGGTAATAGCATTACCATACAGATAGAGTTAATGTGCTTCCTGTGCCACACCCCCTTCTCCTCTCCTCTCCTCTCCTCTCCTCTCCTCTCCTCTCCTCTCCTCTCCTCTCCTCTCCTCTCCTCTCCTCTCCTCTCTCATTCACTCTCCTCTCGTCTCCCGGTGCCAGCAGCTCCTATTCCATTGCCTCCACAGGCCCAGTTTGCCTTGGCCTCTCACCACTGAATATAGACTGAATGATTTGCTCCTACTCTGTTAAAAAGAGCTGATATTGGCAGGAAAGGATGTTGAAAGAACGCTTGCCATCCACGGGAGACTGGAAAAAGCAAAAAGAGTGAGAGAGTGTGTGTCGGTGTTCAGGGTAGCAGGTGTGTATTTGTCACTCTGCCTGCGTCCTTGTGTAAAAGTATGTACATGTGTGTTCCTGTGGTCAGCGACTGGGACCGACATGGGGCCCCAGCAGGTAACTGGGCCCAGGCTTCTGTGAGTCATTTGGCTTTGTAGACAGATGTGTGGCTGCAGGCCCTTCTGTGGCTGTGTCAGAAGCTCGGCCAGAGTCGGTTCTCGCTGCAGAGAAGGGACATGAGAGATTGGATTTGACTATTTTAAGGTTATTTTTTGCAGCACTGGGATAGATAGAGTGGTTAGAGACTGAGAAGACGCAAGGCTGGGAGAGCAGGATAGTAACTTGTGATGGACTTCTTCTTTCAGCAAGTCACAATACTCAGTCTCAGAGTGTATAGTGTCAGTCACAGCACCGTTTGTGTAAACTGTCTGTACATTAATGCTATCTTCAAAGTCAGGTTCAGAGGGCTCCTGAGGGTGAAGCCTGCACTCTGCTGTTCTACAGATAAGAGCAGTTTGGAGTTCTCATTGGCAAAATGTGAAAGCCAAAAAGTTATTTCAGAGAGAGGATATCGCAGGTGTTTAGGCCCCTGATCTGAGTGTGAAGTAGAAAAGGCCGGGCCAGCACTTACGACTTGGCCTTCGTTTTCAACAGATGCACTCACAAACAGAGGCAGAGCGGTGAGGAAAGTGTCGCCCAAGGGCACATCAGCCAAGCAGAGAGGGAGTCGGAGATGTGGTTATCATTTCTTTTGATGAAGCCACAGAAGGCTAAAGGGCCTGTAGTCGAATAAGCTGCCCTCTCCCGCCTTTTGTCTGTTCAGACTGATGGTCAAAGACCCTGAGACTTCCGACTTCAAACTGCCTGCATTTCAAAGGGTCCATTCAGACAGTCGCTCCATCAGTCTGTCAGTCAGTCTGTCAGTTAGTCCATCACTAAGTCGATATAATGATTCTCCCCGTCTCTCTGAGGTCCGTATGCCCATTGGTTATCTCTCCGGGCTTCCTCATACATTAATTTATGAGCTCAGCCCATTCTGTGCAGGGAGGGGTCTGATTGGATTGTCAGATCTCAGTTTTCCTCTATAACTGTTCATCTCATCTCCACATTTCACTTGTGCTTTCTCCCCTGGTCCTCACACTGAGACTCTCTAAACGGTGAAGAGCTGTCCACCTTCTATCGCCTTCAGCTGGCTTGTAGACCTGCCCAGCCAGGGATAGGGAGGTTATAGATTGTGTGTGTGTGTGTGTGTGTGTGTGTGCATCGTTGCATCCAAGGGCCTTTGTGTGCATATATGTGTATACATATAGACATATGCGTGTTGTGAAGAACCTATGGCCTATTTCACAAGAGCCAATCTAAGTAATGAAAGGAGTGAGAAGGGGATAGGGAGTGCGTTGGTGGGAGGCAGCGGGAGAGAGAGAAGGAGCACTGTGTCCAAATTATAATACAAATCATATCGAGTCAATCATAAAAGCAGTCGAGATTTACTAGTTTCATTTCACTTCCCGAGATTCTTCAGTTTAATAGGGCAGCAGGGAGGAGAGAGCAGGATTGCATGGGTGAAATGGGGAGTGCGTGCATGCATATGTGTGTGTGCGTGTGTGTGTGCGTAATCTATGAATAACCCTCCACAAGCCATCTCAACTACTGGCTCACAGCCCCCTAGCTGGAGATAGAGCAGTAACGTCTTATAGGCATCTATTATTGAAGAAGCTGAGCTGGTAGGAAGGCTACCAAACCCCTGTCCAACTGTAAACACTGGGAATGAAAAAGAGAAACACCCTTGCAGATACCTGTCCTGTAAAAGAATACAAGATTTCAAGATTGAAACAACACCATACATTTACAGTGCCCATGAATTTGTCTCCTTACCTTTTATATGCAGCAATGTTCTACCTGGATATACATTTAATGAGTGTTTTGGATAGTTAATAACTTGTTTTTACTTTTTACTAGCTTGGTTTCAAAGAATAAAACCCCTTAAAGGACCAGTGTGTAACAATTTTGTTTTTCTTTAGTTTATAATCACCTGATAATAAGAATTGTTGCATTTTCTTAACCTTAGAATGAGCCGTTTATATGTACATAGGGAGCCAGTGCCCTCTCCATGGAGTCTGCATGTTGCTCTGCCATGTTTCAACAGTAGAACAGAACGGACAAACCAAACACTGAACTTTTCCTGCCTGGGCCGCAGTTGATAACGTTACTCCCTGCCGTAGCCGTTGCTCTCTCTCTCTTGCTTCACCACTCACTTCCCAGGTAAACACACACTCTATGCACTGGCTCTGCTCCAGATGGCTCTTGAGAGGATTATTTGCATTTTCGCGCCGGCCACCATAGCTCTTCAACAGGAGCGGAGGCGGGAGAGGCTTCAGTTGGTTGCAATCTCTTCACTTCACTGCTAAATACCGCCAGATTCTACACACTGGACCTTTAAAATCAAATCAGTCTTATCACAAGGTCCTTTTAAATACTGTTGTGGAGCTTTTGATCAATCCCACGATCTTCCTTAGCAGATGGAATTTGCTCAACTTCCTTAAAGTGCTCAGAAAATGGAAATTTGAAACTCTACAATCTATAATTTCACGATAACTGGGCAAACTCAAATTGTTTTGTCAACTACTGTTTTTTTACCTTGTTTCTGAAAGTGTCTGATGGCATTACAGTAAGCCCATTGAGTCGGTGCAAAGGGAAACAAAACCACTGGACTCTGGACTGGACTGGGCACTGGACTGGCTTGTTAAAGTAAAAACAGTGTTCTCTGTGTGGAAACACCAGAGCATTTGGAGACAGTAAGTTGTCAGTTGTAAAGCCCATTTTTTTACAACAGTCAAACTAAGGTAGTGGAGCCTTTTCTCTGAATTTTTAACTCAACTTTAGGGGAATTATTTCAAGTGTTTTGGCAGCTGAGAGATTTTGCTTGGCTTTTCTGAAGAAACAATACTCAAACCAAATATCTAAGTGTTGAAAACAGTGTTTGCTTACCTTGGAAAACCTGCCACGCTTTGATCCAAGCGGGGTTACCGTTCATATCATGTAGCAATTCAATTTGTGCTCACATCACGTTTACAATCAGAACAGATTCAAAGGACTAATCTGTACGTGTAGCAGAGTATTTATTTTTGTGTTTACTGCCGGTTTGCCTTATCTTATTGCTCTCGATCGCCGCGTTGCGATTGTGTACGGGTGCATGTATACACGTTGGCGCGCCTGGTGTTTGGACATTGAGACGTTCATTGTTAAGCTGTCAGAATTGTCTGAGCGGGTAGAGATGGACATCAGTCTATGTGACAGCCAACGATCCAACTGTCATACCTCTCCATAGACATCCCCACTCCATCATGCTGCCATAGAGGGAAGTGGTGGGTAAAGTGATGGAGAGGACGGGAGAGTGGAGGAGTCAGAAGTTAAAAGTAGGCAGAGAATGAGAGATAGTTTGTTTAACTTTAATATAAGGCTGGGCTGTAATGTTGAAATCAATATCACAATATTAATAGCCAGATATATAGATATTTTTTACTGAAACATATCACAATCTAGATGTATGAATAAATGATGTATGAACAAAATAATGCAATTAGTTTTGTAAAGCAATGAACTGCTCTGCATTGCTAAGCAACATGCTCATACATAAGATAATATTAAAGTATCGCTTAGCCTAGTTTCAGACCTGAATTGCTGCTAAGATTTTTGACCGCAGTGAATATGTTGTTTTTGAAAGGCTAAACGCCAACAAATATGGAGTGAAGCTGCATATTTCGTTAGATACAAACATGTCGTGAATTTTGGAAATTATTACATCTATCTTTTTTTTGAGTGTTGACTTTTAGACTATAGAAAGCTCTGGAATTATTGGAAATGGAAATTTAGATCACATGAGTCAGAAACAATCCTACGTAGCCACCATACGAAATACACATTTTACATACATTCTGTGTCAGGCTTGCTCGGGCATGCTTCGAACTCGTTGTGAGCGGTACTTGAGCGGGAGACAAGGCAACGCTCCAACTTTTTTTAAAGATCCGCTCTCCGCTCCATCTAAAATCCATCCACTCTTGCTCCCCGCTCACTCGCACTCAACTCCGCTCACATGCTCAGACAATAGGATTTTTATTCAAGATCTGGGCACAAAAAGGATCGATTGCAGATATTATTTGAGTGGTGATGTTTTGATACCACTTGGTACTGGGTTATTTCGGTCGATACCCAACACCCAGCCCTAGCAACAAATTTAATTTGTACAAGTCTTAAATCAACACATTTCTTTGGATGTCAAAACTGTGCACCGAGCAATCGCTACATGGATTCATTAATTCCATTCATTCCTGTGGAAGTTGCTTACTGGGCTCATCCAGCAAAAAAAGCCTCCGCCGGCTTCCTCACACTCCCACATTCATGGGCCCATAGTGTATGCACAGGAGGGTCCTTCTCCAGCTGAGCCGGTTGAGAGCATGCTTGTCCACGGCTTCTGCTGTCTGAGAGAGCTAACTTCCTGTTTGCGTCCTGCACACATGAATGGGAAGGAAGAATTTAATTATACGCCTGTTATAGACTTTACAAATGTTATTGGACTGAATGGATCAAACTCTTGATCAAATAATACAAAGAGTCATTTCAATTTTATAAAAAAATAAAAATAATAATTCAGCGTTTTACAGCCGTTCCTTTTCAAATAATTGCATACGGGAAAAATGCCTTTTGGGCCAGTGTGCGTCACGCAATGAACGGTGAAGTTGCAATAACCCGTGCGGCCACTACGCCAAAATCTCATTAACTACATCACAATTCCTTACGATTAAACACACCGTCCTCAATGTGCTCGGCACCTTCATCTGTTTTGATCTGCAGGATGATGAAACCACATTCACACACATGCACTGATTCATCAGCACCTGCTCCGTCAGCCCTGGGGGGTTATCAATTATCATTTTCACAGTCCTTTTCTCACTCCCCTCGCATGGGGCAGGTAGAGGCGGGGTATGTGATAGAGGCTAATAAGAGCCTACAGGTGTAGGAATATCCTATATTGAATAACTCTGAAAAACCAAATGACACATTGACCCAAGCCAGAGAGAAGCTGCTGCAATCAAAGAGGTGGGAGATGAGTGCACACTGCAGCATATCAGACTGCTTTCATTTAGTTTTTGACATGTGCTGTATGTGTAGATAAAACATGAATCTAGTTACGTGGGTTTTAGTTATAACAGGAGTAGCAAGTAGGTCCCTGGGAAGTCTGTTTAGTTTCCTCAGTTGTGTGTGTGAGTCTGTACATGTTGTTGCATGCATGAAAATGATTGGTTTACAATGGGGTTAAAGACCTTGACCAACCTCTCGGTCCCTTTATCCTTGATTCAGCTACTTCCCTTCACAGCTCCAGGTTGAGGATGCAGGTTGAGTTTTTTTTCCTGTTTTCTTCAGGAAATAAGCACCCCATTACATTGACATTGGCCAGTGGTCTTGAGTGCTAGTTCAGCTCACACATGTCAAGATTATTTCTTTTTCAATCTTTTTTGATGTTTCAATAAAACTAGTTTGTCTTGGCTCCATCAAAAGGAACGCAGGTGTCAGCAGTGGACCCTTGGCCTTCAAAATAAAGCTTTTTTCCGCCCTCCAAGGTAACCTTATTGCTTTATCGCCAGCATGTTGCCTTCCATTTTAAAGAGAGGGACTTTCCATCGGTTTCTGGTATGAGGTCCTATATTGAAGTTGGAAAATGGTGCGTCTACAACACTGTGTGGCAGTGCAAAATTGGTGAATTATAATTATTCAAATAGAAACAGATAATTACACTGACTAATAAATGTGGCAATCAACCTATAGAAATTAAATTCTCTATGGCTCAGATTTCGTCCGAAATTGTCAGACGTTTAAAGATAAATACGACCTCACGTTGTGTCAATCACATTTACATACCGGCTCCCAAACTTTTGTCAGTCATTAAAGTTTTCGGAACAAGTTTGATTTTTGCGTTTTTTCGCATTCGTGATAAGGCAAATGAGGGTTGTTGACCACTCAGAGCCACCATCCGTGCAAACGTCGTCATCCAAAATAGCATCTCATAAATTGAATCACTTCATCTCCCAGCACAAAGCACTTATAAAGAAATAAAAGAATACAGAGATGCAGAATTTAAAGATAGATTGTGGCAGATGATTGCAGAACAGTTTGGAATCAGGGTTGGTTGCAAAACAAAGGATGTATAAAGATTAGATGCAGAATTTAAAGATAGATTGTGGCAGATGATTGCAGAACAGTTTGGAATCAGGGTTGGTTGCAAAACAAAGGATGTATAAAGATTAGACAGTAGTGACTGTGCTCTAAGCAGCTAAACGATAGCTTCTTGGTAATGTCATTCATTCATTAGCCCTGTTTGGGACTACCGTTATCCATCGCACCCAAATAATTAATTCAGTTTTGTCTCGTATTGCACATTTTTGGAACAAATACAATAATAAAACGTATCGGATTCAATATCAAGTGATTTGTGTTAAAGTGGCAGTAGGCAGTATATTTTTGGCATCATTGGGCAAAAATTCCATAATAACCTTTCAGCATATTGTAATTCAAGTGTTCTGAGAGAAAACTAGACTTCTGCACCTCCTCATGGCTCTGTTTTCAGACTTTAAAACATCTAGCCCGTGACGGGAGACTTAGACCAATCACAGGTCATTTCAGAGAGAGAGCGTTCCTATTGGCTGTGCTCCGGTCATGTGACCAGAACTTGGCGTTCCTTCACCAGATTTCACAATGGCAGCGGTGTCACAAACATTCTCATTTTCCAGCTAAACCGTGCAGTACAAGATGATTCTGAGAACATCTGAGGAGAGAAATATTCATTACAGTAGGACAGCAGACCTCAGATCAGCTCTTACTGCTTGTTATCCTCTGGTCTGTGAAATCTTGCAGATGCCGATAGGAGCACCGGAGGACACAGAAACATGTTTTTTTTCAGGTTACCTGTTTCATGTACTACTGTCACGATGTAGCGACCGTTTTATAAAAATAACTTTTTTAATCATATTTGTTCCAATCTTGCCTTCTTCAGCTTTAATGACAGCACTCTTCCATTTGTTTAGCAGTGAGTACAGCATGGGAGTGTAACCATCTTGGAAACATCACAAGGAGATGGTGTTAAAGGCCTTGTAAAGGAAGTTCAGAGTTTTGTTTCTATACACATTATAAATGTTGGAAAATAATGAGTGAAAACATGTGAAAGGACTGTGAACGTGTGTAGTACTGGATTGTGGAGTTAGACCGTTAAACTGTTTTTGGCCAGTTTTGTGTTCAGGATTTTTTAGGCGGGGCTGAAATCATGGCTCGATGACACACTGGAGTCATCCATAACATCTTCACAAACGTAGTTTTTGAAAGCCAAAATAGAAACCCAGAATAATTGGCTAGCTCAGTCGGTAGAGCATGTGACTCATGTTGACAGGATTGCGGGTTTAAGCCTCACAATAGGCATTTTCATCACTGATTTTGTATTGTATTGTATTTTTATGATTGTAATCCATCCCATGTCCTATGTATATTTATTATTTTTCTGTAAACTAACTAAACTAAAAATGAATAGTCAGTATGGAGTACCAGGGCCGCGAATGTCTTTGAGACGCAATACTGAGGACTTTTCCATGATTTTGAAAGCTAATTTTATATATTTCAAATTTGTCTGGGTGGTTAGTAACACATTTTTCTGTGGTGTGACAAACCCAGAATGCATATTTATTTTTGCTTTACACAGACTTTAACACCACTGGGTGTGCTTAATTCTGCAAAATTGCCTCATATTCCTCGGCTATAATGTGATTTTGCAAAGTCATCACCTACAAGATGACGACCCATGAAACTGCATACCCACAACTAAACAACAGAAAGTAATACATGAAGATGGAGACTATGAATAGTGTTTAGTGAAAACACATAAATAGCCACTGGTTTACTCGCCGCAGTAGAAAATGGAATTATATTATGTTAGAAATGAATGGCGAGCGTATTATCTGCTGTGCAATGAGAGGCTGAGATGTAAAATATTACCAGTCAATTGTAGAACACAATGCTGTCCAACAGAGGCTTGTTTGGCTGGTTTTGTGATGTTTGAGAGAATGTTTTTGCTTGTGCTTCAATGATCAACAGTATTGATCCCGTGAATGAGCTCTAATAGCAGATGCAGTCATGTGCATTAGTTCATACTGAAGGCACGAGTCACTCGCAGTAAGTCATACCTGATCACTCAAGCACACGTCATTCTGACCTTTCTCTGTGATTTGATATGACTTCATTTTCCACGCACACACACACACACACACACACACACACACACACACACACACACACACACACACACACACACACACACACACACACACGTTGCGCTAACACTTACTGACCTTTGTTTGATATGTAACAGTGTGCTCATTTTCCGTAAAAGCCTGTAGCAGCAACAGTCTGGAACAAGAGAAAACATGAATTCAGGGAAAATAGAGGAGAAGAGAGTGGGAGGGCAAACAAAAAGAAACATAAAAGAGAAAGGTCACATACGGCTCAGAGAGTTAAGATCTCTGCCACTGCCCTCGGCTGAAGTCTTATACAGTAGGTGAGCCCAGGTAAGACCTTTTTCTGAACCATTATTATTTGAAGAACTGCTTGAAGCTCTAAATCTGGGAGGCGCAGAGTAACTGCATGGTGTTCATCATTAATGGCTCCATGGCAGTCTTTGTGCCGATACATCCGTGGTCCCATACGGTTCCAGTGTGTCCACATTCATTTCTGATTTAGACCAACGAGCCACATCTGTGATGAAGTGCCCTTAAGTGCATTTTCTTCTTCGCTTGAGCTCTGTTTTTCTATTTTAAATTCACTCAGCAGAGGTTTTATGGCGCATGTGTTGGCCTGAATGATGTGCTGGTCCTCTGGCTGGAGAGGACCTCTCAGATGGATCATATGCTGTGTTGAAAGAGCCCCGTTGTGGAGTGAAGCAGTTAATTTGTAGCATTTTGATGTATATTTTACTTAAAAGGCTTCGAAAACTTTTTTGGACCGCAGAGGGCTCGCCCTACAAACGCTCTGTGCGACTGAGTGAGTGATGAAGTTACACAATTGGTTGGTTGAGTGTTGGAGTTTCCTCATTGGCCGTTGCTCTTTCAAAATTAAAAGACTGGATCAGTCCTTCGTTTACGTTTTCAGGTGTGTGTGTCAGCGAGTCCACTCACCGGCGGAGTGCTCCTCTACTGCCATTTGTTGTCTGTATTTGCATAAAGTTGAAAAATCTCAACTTTATGCAAATGAGCCCATCCAGCCTGATGCGTCTGGCTCACGAAACTTGGACCAAGCTGTTAAACATAGGTGATATAATTCTAAAATGAAACCAGAGTCAGCAGTATCATCGCCTGTTTCTCGCTTAAAATGTTTTCAGAAGTAGATTTTGGTGGATTGTTTAGACGGAATAACAGAAAGTTTACGAGCAGGCTGCCATGTTATTCCCTTTTTGAAACGGCGAGCAGAAAACCAGGGACCAATCATGTGCATTCCATGGTAGGGTATGTCAGTGCTTGAATGGCCAGTTGAGTGCAGCAGCGCATCCCTTAGTGTCCTCGCCAGACCTGGTGGACAGGCACCGCTGGATTTAATATTATCAACATGACCACTGACTATTTGTGTAACATATTCACAGATGGACCATGCACGGTCCAGCCATAAGTCTTGTTTTCCTCAATCAGATACTTACTATGAGCGATGAGGTCCAACATGCAATTTTCTGCCAAAGTTACAGTTTTTGGTGATTTCACTTGTGGACGGGACTCAGTTAGAAAAAGAGGATGTCTCATACATCCGTGCATGGATTTGACAATATTTGAAGCAAATGTGATCACAGTTGTTGGGTTGTTTGATCACATTGTCAGGCCAGTGCAATCAAATCTGATCAAACCACACCCACACAGTCCTGATGAAGAAGAGGAGCTGAGTTTTGAGCGTTAAACTCTTAACAAATAATACATTTATGACTTTTTAAAATAAAACTTTGATTGTTACTTAGTGAATCATTAATACTTGTATAGTGAAATACTGAAGATTTGAAACTAAGCTTTAAGAGGCTCTCAGATTTATCAAGTCAATTTTAATATATTTTTATGTTTTTATTTATAGTTATTAGTAAAAATAATTGAAGTTTTATTAGTGTCAAAATGTATTGTATTTAAATGTTGTCATCTTTGACTACGGAGTTCAACTTTTAGATGTACTGTATTTTCTCAGACATCTCTATCACAACATGTTTATGTTATATGTTTATGTTTAAAAAGAATATTAGACAATATATTGTTATCTGATTTTTATTCATCTCAAAATTTGTACTGGCTTTTGTCAGGCATTTTTAGAGGTGACAAACAATTAATTATTTCAAGTAAAATAGTTCTGCTAACATACCTGCAAACCTTGAGACCTCCAAAAAGGGAAGATTTCCAAACCAAAGCAAGGGGTCTGGTGGTCTAGGGGTCTGGGGGTCTGGTGGTCTGGGGGTCTGGGGGTCTGGTGGTCCTCCCCCAGAAAAAATTGAGTGTCAGAGACGTTGTTTTCTGCATTCTGGAGACTTTTAAAGACTGAAAAAAAAGAAAAAATAAGTACACTGCAACCCGCATTTGTATGTTAAATAGACCTACTTTTAATTTTACTTTTAATTCTCAGGAAAGAAAACAGAGTAATTCGCCCCTCTGGTGTGAACTTGTGTGAATATCTGGTATAAACTAATCATCAGTTTTTACTCTTTTTTTTTGCCCCTGCTTGAGTATTTCTTTCTCTTAGAACTCTCTATTTCTCTCACCTTCTCTCATTCACTGAAGGTCCTTTCAGACTCAACGTGACAACGGCACCACTGTGCTCTGAAACCCGTTCCCATGGCTTGGCCACGCCATGACGGCTTTTTGCTACGTCCAGCAAAGCCATTGGGTGCTGCGCGCTGTGATGTGCGGCGAGAGCAGCTCAAACCGTGTTATGTCACGAGCATCTTCTCTACTGGGAAATGACCGGGTGTAGCTGTATAGTAGTCCGGGTGGAAACACTAGGGCTTATACACGCTGTACAGCGCCAGAAACAGGTTGAGATAACGAAAAGGGAAAAAAGTTTAAAGCTTTGTCATAAATCAGGAGAAATACGGGAAAGTGTGACTCTGGGAGGAAAGAGGGACAGGGCAATGAAAAACGGGAGTCTCACAGGAAAATCGGGAGGGTTGGCAAGTATGTGAATTAATCCAGTCTTTGTCAGTAGTACGTTATATTCTACTCTGGCCTGCATTTTCATCTGACAATTACATTTCAGTTGACAGAGTGGTGGTGTGCTATTCTAGTCTCTGCTTTACCTGTATTTACATTTATGTGCTCCCATCTCTGTCAGTTTGAGTTTATATGGTAGTGGTAAATGGAGTTGCCTGATAGAGGAGTGAACGAGAGCGAGAGGCTGTGGGTGTCGTTTGCTCCCACCTGATGCGTGAGAAAAACACTTGTTTTCACTCCTGCCAAATGACGGTCTCTGTGCTCTGAGTGAAAATTTCATCGTTCTGTTCCATCCTTGTCATTAGTTCACCTGCCTCTTCAGCCCGCCCGGTGATTGTCTCTGATTGGCTGTATTTATCTCTGACTACCGTGGCAACCATTAGCGTTGGTGGTGTGGAGAGGTGGCAGTTTGACTAATCAGTTGTATCTGCCCTTGCTCTAATGCTTTGTGTGTCTCTATCCGTGTGTCTGAGTACAACCATATAACAACACTTTTGATTGTGTGTGTGTCTGTGTGACTGCTGCCAAAAGGGAAAAAAGCACAGAATTGAGCAATCAAGGGGGTAGAAAAGATGGAAATTTACAGCAAAAAGGACTGAGGAACTGTGCAAAAGGCAAATGGATGCGTTATACAAAGGGAGAGCCAAGCTGCTTATCAATCCAACTGTCAGCGGTCCAGGCCAATCTCAGCCCACTCGTTAGCTGCTTCTCACAGTTCAACCTGGCAAATCACCGGGGTGGTCTCGACAAACTCCCTTTTCACCCTCAAACCTACACAGAATTGGCAAAAATTCATAAAAGCAACAGCTCAAGTATAGAAAAGGGTATATATGATGAATTAAATATAATGCATATCATTACAGACTGAGGAAAATGGCAGTAAAATAATGTTGCCATTGCGCTTCCCTACTCTTCCCTTCCCACATACTGTACTGTATGTCATCATAGAGTAGATAGGTGAAGGTTGCAAAGGAACAAAAGAAAAGCAGATAGTGATAGAGGAAACGGGAAGTGAGGGAGAAGGAGCAGGGAAAATGTGGAAGTTGATAAAGAAGGCAAAAAGGTGTGTGTGGTGGGTAATAAAGAGGATAGAAAGATTGTGAGAGAGAAGGCATCTTTATTCTAATATGGCCCTGTCTGTGCCTCTGTACAGCATCCTGAAAAGATGAATTTGCTGCTGTTATTTATATTTATGAATTCATGCCATTTGGCCCAGTGTGAAATGATGGGTCATTCCCGCGCAACAAGAAGAGCTGGTGCTGAATTTACAATCACCCACACCAGCCCGCCCTCCTCCCCGTCACAACCTTCCACTCCCAGTCCTCCCTCTCTCCTTATTCCACATGCCTGGCTCTGCTGAATATGGATGGAGGTGGAGCGGGATGGGAGGAGGAGAGATGGAGACAAAGAGAGAGCGAGAGAGAGAACGTTTCTCTGACTGAGGTTGCTTCTGTCACCAGCTTCTCACCTAGGGAGATGTGGCACGAGAATTAATGGCATTCAGCAGCATGGTGAAATGGCTGCTGGCAGTGTGTGTCTGTGCGTGCAAACTACATGTGTGCAGCAGGTGAGGTTCAGGATTCAATCCCTTGAGAATCTCAATCAGCAAACACACACACACACACACACACACACACACACACATACACGTTCCGCACACGTTCACTCACACACTCACACACTCTCAGCTGATGATCAGTGACCGACCGAGCCTCTTACCCTCAGAAAAGAAAAATGAATGAGGTTGGTTTAGGACACAGAAAGAGACCTTCAAAGAGTCTCAATTACCACCTGAGTCCTGCTCATTTTTGCTTTATTTAAAACTGCTTGATAGTCATGCAACTGGCATAACCAAGCTGGCAGCTACTTCCATTTAATGTATTGTTTTCATACAAAGTAAAAGCTGTTATATTGCTCTCAGAAACAACTGCAAATAGGGATAATAAATAGACAGCCACATCCCTGGTTTTAATGTGATGTATCGGTGCTAGGGATGCTAATTTAGATTTTTTTTGTTTTTAACCGAGAACCGACCCTCCTTAACCGATTATTAACCGTCAACCGACAAGCCGATTAGTGCGCTGCATGCAGCGGTGCGCCAGCTGCAGAGTATGAGCACAACAGACAACTGAGTCTCCAGTTCACTGTCAGGGAGAGTTAGCAGCCACGGTGCTGTGTGTATTGTCGAGGACACATGCAGCCACTTTCCCATTAAGTCTCCACTGCTACATTTAGTTTAGCTGTGAGGTTGTCAGCTGTGTGTCTGCCTGGCGTAACGTTACTCTGTCTGGCCGGTGTAACGTTAGCGAGTATCCGACAGACCGTGTGTGTGTTGGTGGTGAGTGTGAGGTTGTTGGTGGCGTTCTAGCTGTGAACGTAGCTGTAGCAGTGTGTGTACACTTTATTTGTCGGTGAATAAATGCTACAACTCCTCAGCTCGAGACCCGAGCCAACTTCCTGTATCTGCAACGCCGACTCAGACTCTCTTAAGGTGGGCTGTTAAGCTGGAACAAATGTTCTCCTTAAAGTGACAAGCCGCTCCTCTGAGTTTTGCTCAGCTTTTTAATACATTTTGAATATTTAACCTTTTAACCGATAGCATTAATGGGTTCAAATTCTTAATGTTGGTTAACGGTTAAACGGTTAATTATTAACATCCCTAATCAGTGCTTCTGTAGAACAATGACAACCACTAAAGATGTGCCACTGTTCGTGAGGTGTTTGCTTACTGTAATTGTAAAATGTTGTTTCAGTACAGGTTCTTGTTGAAAGATGGGTCGTAACTTCAGTCCGTATTGGTAAAGAAGTGGCTGTCATGTTGTACAGATATTAAATGATGAATTTAAATGATATTGGTAGATGGATTATTGTTACTACAGTATGCTTGCGGAGTATATAGTACATTTAGTGGTTTAGATCATCACTGTTAAGTTCCAGTAGCCGTCTTGTGGTATACAGTACATGCAAAATAGTTTATATTACCTTAAAGGCTGGTAAAGGGGAAAGTTAATGGGGCATTAAGATCCTAAATGTTACAAAATAATATATAGTAGTAAAAGTCAAGGAAAGCTGTTGTATCATGGCTCAAATATGCCTGTGTAACTTCAGGGCTAGTATTTCACAGCCGCACAAGCCAACTGGAAGCACGTCAACAGCTTTAGTTTCCGCACAATGACATGTTACCTCAGCGTCTAGCTAGCTCAGTTGGTTCCATCGTGCCAGGGTTTGGCAAGGGGTGATATTTTATAGACATGCATCAGTTCTCTCCGCCCAAGTCTGCTGACAAGGCCTGTAAAAGTGCACAGTGCCCACTGCTGCTGCTGTGGCTTAAAGAAAAAGTGAGTAAGACTGGGAAGGAGATAGCAGTATGTGAGTATTTTCTTTTTTAGTCGTTTTGTGCAGATCATATCTACCCAGCACCTGCAAAAAAAAGTTATGGATGACTGAAGCTTAACAAATGTTGCTAGATATCAGTTATGGTAAGGACAACTGTGCCATGCTGAAGTGGTTTTCCATATGACCGGATGAGATTAACCCAAACTATGCACCTGTCGCTTTCTGCTTCTTTATTTGAATATTCCTTTTTATTGTTTCCTTAAGAAAAATGACTACAACCTAAACCATAACAAATAAAATAATATGTAAATATAATAACAGAGAGTAACTGTAAATTGAAAAAAAGTATTCAAAAACAAGGGATGAGAAAAAAATATAATAATAATAATAATACAATTATAATAATTCTAAATAAAATAGAAAAAATTAAATAAAATAAATTAAAACAGTTACACAGTATAATAATAATAATAATATAATTAATGATAATAAAGACAAACAAATTATAATAATAATTATAATAATAATACAATTATAATCTTCTGAAATAAAATAGATTTAATCAATTTCAACAGTTTAACAATATTATAATAACAATAATAATAATAAGATGAAGAAGAAGAAGAAGAAGAAGAAGAAGAAGACAATTAAATAAATGAATAAAATAAATTCACACACCAGATTCCCAACACCTACTCATATCCCTTTGATCCCACCCCCACATTTATTCACCCGCACAGGATAGACACAGAGTACATACTGTGTGTTTAAGACACATTTACAAAAGAGTAAATAAAACTGAATATAAAAATGAGCTTTCTGCTTTTCATGTAACCAATTTTTTCTTTTTTTAATACCATTCTTCTGCTGACACATAAGCCTTAAAATCAGTCGGTCTCTTGCTGTGTAGACCAAGGAGTCTGCAGTCAGTTGCAAACCTCGGTGACAAATACTGCACTTAGCACTTTCACAATAAAACCCTTAAAATGATTTGTGATGAAATGCTTTCAGGAAATGTTCAGTTTGCATTAGCAGTATCTTCACAGTGAAACCACAGATTTGATACGGCTGTAGGGGAGCCAGAGCGCAAATCAGAATACAGTGAAGCAGCTGCAGTATGTTGGATCAAAGTGTGAGAATAGAAGTCAGACTACTGTAAACTCCAAACCGCTGCAACTTAACATGAGCGTTTGTCGTAGGGCACAGTGTTGCTGTGTGTGAATACAGTATATATGCAGGCATGCTTGTTTGTTTTATTAGAGGCAGAATGAGGAAATATTAATCATCTCCATGCCTACCCAACATACAGTAGATGAACATGTGTGTGTACTGTATGTATTTGAATGTATAGAATAATATACATTACTGTATTGCCTTTATTGCTTTCCCTCTGTGCACATCTACTTTCTGCTATTATTAGCTGACCCAACTCACTCCTGCACGTATGTAATTATTGTGTTGGTTGTGTATCTACATATCTCCCTCAGGTATGTACTGTATCTGTGTGTAAGCATGATTATCCACATAAGGTAAAAGTCCTCTTTGGAAATTCATTTGATTGCTTTTGCAGTACATGTGGACACATTATTGTGCCCCAGGAGGGATAATAGGAAACTAATGGCTGCTGCAGCCTCACTTAGCCAGAGGCAGTGCTGTTAGTCTGAACACACAGACTCACACAATCTTTATGTTTGGGGAAGGCCTGTCAAGCACTCGCTGCTGTGATGATGCTAATTTTGTTAAAGTTATTGATTGTTCCGGAGTATTCTAAACACTATCTCATAATTATATTTTTCACGAAAGTTTTATGAAGAAAGATATTTCTGCGTAGATATTCTGTAAACTTCCTACAGTGAAACTGTCGAGCTGTAGAGCAGCAACAGTTGAAATTGCTATTGTTCTTAATTGGCTCAAACACGTGCAATTAACAATGATTGCAATCAACAGAGGCAGCCCACAGTTGAGCAGCCCAGTGTTAAGGTATGTTATTATAGTCATTAGTGGTTGCAATTACTATTATACTGCTCTGCACCCTGTATCTTAACCACAGTTTTGCATGTGCTGCCTTTCCCCCGGGAGCTTATTGTTGTGCCTGCAACTTTACTCATTGACGTCCCTTATTTGTTGTTTTCATGTGACGAAATCCATCTCCATAGCTGTTATTGTCAACTCACAACAAACAGAGAAGGATCAACTTTTTAGACTTTCACATTCTGCGTGCACGAGTGTGGTTGTGTGTTTGTTTGTTTGTTAGGGACTCACAACAGTTGGTACGAGGCTTCCTGGCTTATTCAGGCCGACTGGAAAATAGTGGGAATAATCACTGGGTTTATGGAGATTTACTTTTCTGTAATGTGCAGCGAAAAATATGATTTTATGGAAAGACAGTGGTACATGTGCGTACAGAACCAGGCTTCTTTCCACCGGTGTGGATAGGCATTTCTTAAAGCATGACTTTTATTATTTTAATATATACTATTTATTTTTGTCTAGAGGAAGTGTCCCAGTATTTGTCTGTGTGATAGATCAGCAGCAACAGAGAGATGGAGAGAGGATGAACAACACTGAGTTGTACATATCATTTTCTTTTTCTCTTTTATGGTGCGAGGAGTGCAAACAACAAAACCAGATACCTGAATGCATTAAAACAAAACATTGGCCAACACTCTGCCCCCCCCTCCTCCTTCCCTGCCCACCAGCATCATAATGTAAAACAAATTCGAACAAAGCCTTGTGAAATTGAAATAAGCCTCTCTCGGCATCAGCCTTGGAATTAGTTTATTAGAATCTAAAAGGAGCCTCAAAAGACTTAAAACCCCATTTTCACGGGGAAATTAGTTTTCAGGGAAAGATACATCGTTCACATTTGGAGATGATGAGTTGGTTTTGCACAAAGGGGAATCTTTTTGGCAGGGACTTTTATCAGATCAAGTCGCCACAGGTAGTGGGATGCTAGACGCTTTTTTGTTTGTCTGGCTTAGTTTGCAGATAAAGCTGAGGATAAACAGCTATTTGTCTGTTTAGGCTAATTCCCCTCGCTATAGAAACTTGAGATTGTGTGTGTGTGTGACTGTGTGCATACAAAATTATAGCATTCTTTTGGAGTTGTCAGAAAATGTACATCGATTTTTTTCCCTAAAACTAATACATACGAGTTAAAAAGTGCTTAGTTCCCTTAGTTTCAAACAATCAGTGAGATTCTCCCTGGACTTTTGTATAAAGATGTTTCCGACTTATTTATCTCTATTAATCACTTGCATAATGACACAAATCCACCTTTAGTATCTGCAGAAACTGTGGCAACACCATGCATTGTTTTTTTGAATGCCCTTGCCTGTGGATTTACAGGAAAACCTTCAATATTAAACCGTCAAGAATTCACAAGTTGATGTATGTCAAAAAAAGTACTGCCACTTTATTTCAACACTACAGAATTCATCTATTCTTACATGTTGCAGTGTCTGTTGTGTGTATTGAAGAAGATGGATGGATGGTCACAAATATGACTAGGAGGGAATGGAAATCGGGGAGACTAATGAGCAGTGATGGACAGATGGAGCGATGAGGATGGAGGGAGAGGCTGAGCTGCTTTTTTAGATGGATAGACAGATGGATGGATGGACGGATGGCAGGTTGGAAGAATGCAAATGAATGTGTTTCCAGGAGCTTTGAGGTAGACCACGCTTAGCAGTGAGGTGAGGAAGGACTTTGTTAAGGTGGAAAGATTGAAAGACAGAAAGAGGGATGTAGAGAGTGAGAGCACCCTGTGTGGACCTCAGCAACTGCTTATTGGATTCTCTTCTCTTTCCCCATCTAATAAAGCTCTCCCTCACACAGCGTTCACAGACGAATAACAAAGAGCTTATGGTGGCCATGCATTCATATTTCCAGCCCTACATTTGTATCCGATTATCA
This sequence comes from Sebastes fasciatus, assembly GCF_043250625.1. Lineage (NCBI taxonomy): Eukaryota > Metazoa > Chordata > Actinopteri > Perciformes > Sebastidae > Sebastes > Sebastes fasciatus. The sequence goes on from NC_133800.1 coordinate 1,962,718, forward strand.
TTCAGAAAGAAGAAGGCAACTGAAGATGGAGAGACTGCAGGATGGAAAGGGAATTATTTAGTGTATCTCAAATACAGAGCATGTTGAATGTATTTAATATGGTAATATGTGTGGTCTACTGCTACTTGTGTGGGCCGACTAGCAACACATTTCAAATCCAAATAAAGAATACTATTTATTGTATTGTTTTTTAGGGGTTTAAGAAAATACTGATACATGAGTATCTCGATATTATGTTGTGCAATACCGATTCTTTATTGACCTCTTAAAAATCTGACGGCCCGCCGTCAGGCCCGGCTGCTATTCGATCTTTCGGAGGTTGTAGCAAGCTCAGATTTAAAGCTATAGCTAGTGAAGGTAGTGGCATCATATAAACTACAAAATCTAAGGAATCCATCGGTACCAACAATGTCATGGTAGCTTGTCGGGAAGGAGGCTAAATAACGCTCCAAAGTTAGGCTAAATTTTGGCGAGGAAAAACTGTCATGGCCATTTTCAAAGGGGTCGCTTGACCTCTAACCTCAAGATATGTGAATGAAAATAGGTTCTATGCATATCCACAAGTCTCCCCTTTAAAGACCCCTTCCACTGTATGCTTATCCCATGCAGTTTGGGGAAAAAACCATGCAGCTTTTTGCATGCAATATACATTGCGTGTTATTTTTGCCTATTCTAAAATGTTTTATTTCTAGTGGGTTCTTTTTACCGTTTTCCTAAAATCAAATTTAAAAAATCGCAATATATTGCCTTGCTTACAGTATCGCAATATATTGCAATATATTGAATCGTTCCCCTTGTATCATAATACGTATCGTATCACCAGATTTTGCCAATACACAGCTCTATTGCTTTTACCTTTCTAGTTGTCCTTAATTGACAAGCGATTCTGCGTTAGATGTTAACAAGAAAAGTTTGTTTTTCCTTTCTTGTACTTGTCAATTAAAGTGCACTATGATGGCTCTGATAAGAGCTGTGAGACAGTGAGAGCGTGCTACCTGAAGAGGACTTGCTGATGGGCAGATTGTGGAATGAGTGATTGAAAGGAGATGGAGTGAATTGCAGCTGCTGTAGTTGGCAGTGGGATCATGTCCTCGAGATGAGACTACGTGATGCACACTGCGAGGTGTGGTCGTGTGACATTAATTCACACATTACCATACCTGCCACACGCATCTCACATGGGAGGACATCTGTCCACCCCTAGCTAAGTGTAAGGTGTATGCAGACACACGCACACACACACACACACTCACACACACACACACACACACACGCACACACACACAAACACACACACTCTCACACACTCACACACAGAGGTGTGAACCACCTCCATCACACTCCTCTCTTCTACTCAAACAGTTTTCTCACTCGCTGACAGACAAGTGGTATTGACAGAAGTATGCAGTCAGGGAAGTACACTTTAGCAGCAGCAGTGTGTATGTGTGTGTGCTTGTATTCAGCGTACAAACAAATGGGTGTGTCTGCCGATGATGGGGTCCACATTCCCAGCTGCCATTTTATAACAGCTTGTAGACAAACTCATTACATCCAACACCTACTCCTCCCATCTTGTGCTGTACACTGTGCACTGTGTGTGTGTGTGTGTGTGTACGCTGGAAATCATACATGCAAGTCAAGTGTATGGTTTGTAGTATTTTACCCGCAGTTGTCTACATCAGAGTCATGTTTGTGGAGTGACATGAGGTGACAGCTATTGTGTGTGTGTGTGTGTTTGAACCATGTAGCTCTTCTGAATGAGCGAGGGGCATCCATTCTTTTTTTTAATTTACATTTTCACTGTGCCCAAGTGAGGAACAGCGACTCCATCAGTGATAGTGTTTTTCCCAGGGGAAGACACCTAAGAGGGCCCGGGCTCCAGCGTTTGTTGTCAGCTTAAGAAGAAGACAGCCAGACTGCCAGCCTCTGACAGCCCACATCCTCGGAACCTGTCGAAAAGGTGACACCCAACTCCACCAAGTCTCAGGCCATTGTTGCTGCTGCAGACCTCTTTCCAGCTTTTGTGTTGTAGACACTGGAGTACAGATGTCCTCATTTAGAGAGACCTCTCAGACATGGGACTGTGTCACTAGCCGTGTTTCCATTCACATATATTTTTGAACATTTTGAAGTAGCGCCTTAGAAAAGCTGTATGGAAACTTCAAGATTCTATCAAATTGACTCAATAGCTAACACAAAGTTTTTACACTCACTTGAGGTGGTTTTGCCTTTGAGAAAGAGTTGAGCGCTAAATGGGATATTGTGGCATGCGAGCATTTAACTCATATGACTGATCAGCTTTTCCGCTGTCGCCGTCTTCCCAGATATTCTCATAACGTGTGAATGCTTGCCTTTGTCTCCGAACAACATGAAACATATTCCTGAAGACCACTCTCTATTTTTCTATTGTAGATAGTTAGATTAGGTTTCTGGTTCACAACCTCTACTTCTTCTTCTACTCTGTTTACTGGAGGATTACAGCCATGTGTAGTCTATAGCGCCAACTTCTGACTAGGGATGTCACGTGAACCAAAATTCTAAAAACCTGTCGGTACTCGTTTTCTACAGTACCGATGGCTGCAAGGTCCGAAATTAACACCCGCCAAGCGCAAATGCAGCTGCTTCTGTCCTCTCTCTGTCGGAGTTTGACACACACACGCACACACACACACACACAACAGCGCCATGCAGCAGCGAGATCCGGAGATGCAGATATCCTCTATGTTCGAGAAGAGGATTCACTCGTAAGGGGAAAAACTGAACTGAACAAACTGATCAGAGATCCTTTATTAATCTGTTTGAGAAGAGGATTCACTCGTGGGTGAAAAACTGAACTGAATTTTACAAACTGAATTTCTATCTTTTGTTGCTTATTGCTAAGCACTTAACTCCCCAGACCCAATAAATTTGAACCAATCCAACAGCATCCAATCAAGTTTCAGGAGAAAACCATGAAGAACTAACGTTCTGTTACTGAGCACCAGATGGATCCAGTTACTCTGCTGTTAAAATGACGTTACATTTGGTGAAGCGTGCATATGGCTTGTTTAGGACTCGAGACCTGAGTTGGGACTTGAGTCACAGACTTGAGACTTACTTGCGACTTGCAAAACAATGACTTGGTCCCACCTCTGGTAGCCTTTACCCAGTGAAATGTCACCATGTCAGTGAATTTAAACTACTGCTTGCAATCTGAGGATATATATAGACACATGTACACATTACATGGGATTTATTTTTTTATTTTTATTTTTTTTACCGTGGTATCGAATTTAGTATCGAGAATCGTGGAAAATGACTGGTATTGGTTTCGACTACTAGATTTCTGGTATCGTGACATCCCTACTTCTGACCAAACTACGCTCTAGCCGAGTTTATTCACTCCAAACCAGTTGATGAAAACACGCCTCGTTCACATTTCTTTTTGCGACTTTTCAAAAGTTTGCCTAAAATTTGCTTGACAATTGAATGGAAACAACTACTGCAATGGAGGAAGTTGTTCTTTGTGTAAACAGTCTTCGCTTTGAGCTCTTGTAGCTACTACAAAGTCAAAGTTTGTGGTGTAAGAAAATGATATATATATATTGTAGATTATGAAAACATCACAATATAGCGCCTTGCTTACAGTATCGCAGCATATCACAATATATTGAATGGTAACCGTTGTCTCATGATATGTATTGTATCGGCAGATTCTTGCCAATACCCGTCATCAGAGTTGGAGGTTATTCACAAATGAGTGGTAACCGCCTGTATAATGTGCAGCCTGACATTTAGAATTGATTCCTACATACGATGTGGCAGTGATTGCTGTGATGGACGATCATGGCTTACTATTGTAATTAGTTTTGCATATTTGCCATTTCTGCTATTACTGCATTGTCTACATCTGTGGACGAGTTCTGTACAGAGAACATCACAATACACACACAATACACCAAATTCTTACATATACATTTTTAGGAAAGAAGTTCAATTTGTAAATACGCTTGTAAATAACCAGTTAACATGAATGTGTTAGCTGTTTATGCTTTGGACACACTGCATGCGTGAAAGGAGGAGAGAAGAGTGAGGCTCTCATTAGAATAAGAAAGGGTTTATTATGTTGGTTGCTATTACCTCCGTCCATCACTGCTCATCTCCTCATTTTGCTGATTCATAATTAACATTTGAAATATTCATCTATGTTTTTCAAAGAAAGACACCAAAATTCTGATGAGGAGTGTTTGTGTTGAAGAGTCAGCAGGAGGCTGAATGCTACTGTTTCTAATTGCCATGTACACAATGTACTGTTCTTGGTGTGGTCGAACATTAGTGTAAATAAATAGGTTTGTTTATTGTGGTAAATTGTGTTTATACAAATGAAAGCATTTGAATACTAAATAAAAGGGACATGTTCATTTTGAAAAAGCAAATAATGGATTAAAAGTATTGGCAGGGCATCCTTGTGGTCAGCGGTTCTCCTCCACATTTGTTGCATGTGCCCTCTTCTCGTGGCCTCTCTCTACTAATGACTATCAGAAATGTATAAAATACATCCCCCAAAAGTATTGAAAATACACAAAAGTCAGGTAATTATATTAGTACAACTTGTGATATCCATGAGGTAGATTCAATTAGTCAAAACAAAGCAGAAAAAAGTGTAAAGAATAAAAATGATAAAAGAAAGAAACATCTCAGACAGAGCTGATGATGTGGAAAAAAAAGAGCACCAAAGGAGTCAGAGGATAGAGAAAGAGAGAGAAGCAGGTTCCTACTGTACTCTTTACGTATTAGAAGCTGAGCCTCCCCCCTATAATGGGACGGGGGGATTAGGGGGATAATCCACCATGTCTTTTCTTTTCCTGCCATCCTCGCTCTTTTTACCTTTCCACTAATTTTCTCCCTCTCACTGTTCGGTCGCCACGAGACGCAGACAAGACAGCGCTAAAGAGAGAATCAGCACAACAATTAGTGTGCGTGCGTGTGTGTGTGCATGTGTGTGCTTGTGTGAGACAACTCCAATGGGAGAATCTGAGAGGCTGAGAATAATTAGCTCCAGTCTAATGCCAGGTCAGCCTTTTCTGGCATCAATCTGTATAGCGAGCTTTGTGTGTGTGTGTGTGTGTTTTGTTTATGGAATATCATGGTGTGTTTCTTAACGCGTGCTTTCCCTTGCATGGTCTAAACTGTTTACGTTGAGGTGAACGCTGGCAGAAAACATTGCGGTAATAGAGTTTATTCTTTCCCACTGCCCTTGACCAGTCTCTTAACACAAAGAGCAGGCAGATAAGAGAGGATTTACACACAATACTGAAGCCATTAGCGTCTGTTTTTTTCTCTGCCTCTCTCTCTGGGGTTTCTTGTGTGTTATCAGATCCACTGGGATGTGTGGATGGCAGATTGAATGTCCACAGCCATGGAAAAGGCCAAGGATGTCTAACCTCCTATTCACACGCTGCTAGCCTCATCAACAGAGGGCCCTTTGTCCCACAGCAGTCAAGGAGATGGACAGTACAAGATAATTGCATTCGGACAATAACTGTCTCCTCTGTTTGTTTGAATGTGTACAGTCTCTTTGGGATGAAATGGTAGATGAGTGTGTCTGCGTAGGAGGGAGGGAGGAGGGGTGAGTGATTCTGTGTCTTTGTGCTTCTCTGAATTTCTCTATCTGTATGCACATATGAATGAACGGCCTCGATAAAAGATTGTTGGAGCTGTATCCAATAGTGAGCTGTCATCGACTATCTCAGAGGTTGAATGCTGACTGGCGAGGACCAGACAGTGAAGTCATAACTTGACTGATAAGATTCTTCAGGAGCTGCTATTAAATCCAGAAAACCAGCAGGAAAAGGCAGCAAAGAAGCCGAATGGATGTGAACGACAGGGAACGGTGCTGAATGGCAGCATCTGAACTATCAGCGCCCATAGACGCTCACTCATTTCCTCCCATGATGTCATTCCTCTATGGTTCAGGTGCGCTCTGTTGAAATACGAGAGAACATCATCACATGTTAGAAAGATGTGTGCAAGTGTGTTCAGAGATGTTCTCCATCCGCTATGTAGGAGTGTATTTTTGTTCCATAAACACAACAAATGTTGACGTATTTTACGTTAAACTATAAACCATACACACCCTGAGCATGTGAGATCAGACAAATGTTTTTTTTTTAAAGTAGACAGTATATTTTTGGCATCATTGGGTCAAAAATTCCATGATAACCTTTCAGCATATTGTAATTTAAGTGTTCTGAGAGAAAACTAGACTTCACCTCCTCATGAGTCTGTTTTCATGGTTTAAAAAGTCTAACCCGGGACGGAAGACTTTGGCCAATCACAGGTCATTTCATTGAGAGAGCGTTCCTATTGGCTGTGCTCCGGCTGGTGGGCGGTGCTTGGTATTTCTTAAACTGGTCTCAACATGGCTGCCGGGTCACAAACTTTCTCATTTTACAGCTAAACAGTACACTACAAGATGATTCTGAGAACATCTGAGGAGAGAAATTGCGGCTCTCATAGACAGCAGATGGACTGCAGACCTCAGATCAGCTCTCACTGCTTGTTTTCCTCCCGTCTGTGAAATCTTGCAGATGCCGTCAGGAGCACCGGAGGACACAGAGGCACATGATTTTTTTTTCAGATTACCTGTCTCATGTACTACTGTCAGGATATAGAGACCGCTTTATAAAAATAACTTTTTTTAATCACATTTGCTCCATTTCTACCCACTGCTGCTTTAAGGGAAGTTTTGAAGCCTTGAGTTTGTAATTGCTGTCACTGTACAAGAGCAAGAACTTGGGTGGAGCTGAGTGTGACGTCAACATCAATGACACACCTGTTAATCAAGCAAACACAGCCCTTAATACTGTATATCCCTATTTACTATTCAAATAATATGACATTAGTTAATATACATCTCAATAAAATGCAGTCCAGTTCAACACCACTACTAACTGTGACCTCAATGCTAAAACATAGAATTGAATAAACACATGTACAGTTTGACAGTGTCATCAAAACCTGAACATTACAGGGATCATAAGAGTAGACTTTATCATAGAATAGTTGTATTGGATTGACTGCACAGGTGTACCTAATAGAGTTCCCTCTGATTGGCGAAATCACAAAAGGATTGCACGTTTATTAATGCATTTATATATTCATTTGTTAGCCTGTTTATGTATTTGTTTGTGTGTTGTTGCAGATAGCACCCATCTTACATTACAGAGGTAATGTGTTTTAAATTACTTTAGCTTTTAACCTTTGTTTGTGGATGCCAAATATAAATCATGTATATATTATATATATATATATATATATATATATATTATATATATATATATAGTAGTAGTATAGTAGTATCTATATTACAAATGAAAGTAAATAAGTGAAAATGTTTGGGTGAACTTCCCTTTGACCCAAAGCACATTGCCTAATCTAGTCCCTAGCTGTAGGCAACAAGGCATTCTGTATTAGATCCACTTCAAAGCTATGCAGTCCTGCTGCTTAATGTACTTCTCAAGGCATAGGACGGGGTGGATGGGGGTGGGGGTCGGGGGGTTAGATTGTTTGGTTTTGTAATGAATAGAGTGGTCCGGGGAACGTCAGCCACTGTTGTCAATTATCACTACTCTCTATGAGCCATACTTGACAGAGAAGAATCACAGCCGGCGCCTGGATCACTTTCTCACTCACTCCGCCTTTCCTTCCTCAGTCTTTCTCCCATTCATTCTCCCGAGCTTCAGAGTCCCATTGTGCCTCCGTCTCTTGGCATCCCCTCTTTCTTTCCTTTCAGACGTTCACCCACTCCATTTAAATCTTGTTTATTCTTGGCTGCACCTTTTTTAGTTAAATTTTCAGTATATAAATATATTTCTCGTCATTCTAGTATTCCTCTCCCTATTCTCTCCTCTCCTCTCCTCTCCTCTCCTCTCCTCTCCTTGCCGTCATATCTTTTTCTCCACAGAGGGTGTAGTGGGGTTGACAGGCAGTGAGCTCACAGTTGTAACCTCCCTGCCACCATGCCAGGCGAGGCGCCACTTGAGGGTTTGGCTGCAGATTGAATAGCTCCCAGAGATGTCATATTCAGACAGCCTCCCTGAATTACATTTCCTGGTCTTCCTGCCTTGTTGCCTGCACGCCTCCACCAATCAAATAGCCCGGGGTTGCCATGTGGCTGCTCACTCTACTCTCCCTGTATCCCCCCTCCCGCTCCCCCACTCGCCATCTCTGGGGTGTGTCCCTCACAGAAATTATTCCTTCACCACTTGTCGGGCGATCCAACCACTGCGAGGCAGACTAGCAGATGGGCAATCTGATTGGCTGTCAGCTTCTGTTTATTTCCTGGTTGTCGGGATGTCAGATGAGATAAAACATTGTTCTGCTGCATTTGTCATGTCCTCTCTGTGGGGTTCATGAGAAATGAGAAAAGTTGGGGTTATAGGACACGTAGTGGAACAGATTGGCCCACGGCTGTCAGACGTGTCACTGCATAATTCTTTTAGATACATTTTCTTTTTGACCACCTGTCTTTGTTACACACTTCATAGCTATTATACCTGCCATGATTCACCAATGTCATCAGAACCTAATAATCCATAATTGTGGAAAAAGCACCATAAATTATACAATTTGGCAGCAAATGATGACTTCTTTCAGTTCAGACATTAGGTCACTCGCAAACTGTGCTGTAAAAGAAAATTTGGCAAGAAAATAATGATCTTAACATTTCAGTAAAAACAATTTCTTGAAAGTGTATACAATATATAAACCCACAGGAGTTCAGCTGAAAAATTGAATAATTATGGCATGTGTTTGGCCCAGGCCAGTGATCCTCATTGTGGTTTCCTTGTTACTGTGTATGACCTGATGTGGCCAGAAGGTGGGTTATGTGAGCTGGAGAAGGAAAGAAGCCCGTTGAGGTTTTATTGTGAGGGAGTGGAAGAGAGCCTCGGCTCATATAGCTGTCCCTCTATAAATTGATTAATGAGGAACAGCTTCATGTGGAAAACAGAATGGATCACACACCACACAGGTACACACATGTGCACACAAAAACACACACATGGAAATACTCATGTGCACACGCACACAAGCATCCACGTGCACCCTCTGGAAGTGAGCAGAGTTTGGCTTTCAATGCTAACAAACAGGTGGTGGATCGGACATTCATACCGACACACACACATATACATAAACACGCACACGCACACACACGCACGCACGCACGCACGCACGCACGCACGCACGCACACACACACACACACACACACACACACACACACACACACACACACACACACGCACACACGCACACACACATACACACAGACCTCAGGTGGTGGATTGAGCTCCCATGCTGTGTGGATTTGTATCAAAGCCGAGACATAAAACTGAACTGGCAGACTGGGAGCCGTACCACTCCAACCCTCCAGTCTGCTGCTTTGGGTAGACTTTCTGTACGTGTGTGTGTGTGTGTGTGTGTGTGTGTGTGTGTGTGTACATGGTTGTTTAAGTATTCGAGAAAATAATGTATGCAAGGAAGTGATTTTCACTTGTGTATTAGTGTGTGTCTTTGTACTCAAAACTTCTTTTCTATTCAGATTTTGGCTCCTGTTTTTCCGATCAGCCCTCCAGCTTTAGGTACAGCCCTCTCTCCGTCCGTCCTTGAATGTAAGCTGGATACTGGAGGGTGCTGAAAAGTTGTTGGATTACAGAGAGCATTATTGCGGGTTGAAATATGTTAGTCTTTATTTGGGTGCATTATCACCCTGCACAATTAGGATTGTCTGAATTCACTCTGCATGACCTCACCTCGCATGATGGAGGTGATGAACGAAGCATGGTCAGGTTTTTACTGTGGTAATGAGGCAAAAAGGAGCCATGTGCACAACCGCTTACTCATGCACATATATGTTCACACACATATGGTGAAGCACATCTACACAAGCATGTCATGTACGCGGATTCACAGTATGCTGATTGTTACGGAGGCATGCAAACATGCTCACATGTCACTGTAATGCTTATTATGGTTGTTTATGACGGTGGAAATTAACATTCTCTATGGTTTTGTCTCTTAAGGGGGGGATGATACGGACTATAAATCTACTTGATCTGCGTACAGTGTCACGGCGTATTACACACCCTTAAATGTGGCTTCGTCTTGCAGTGATAGCGATACCACATCATTGCGTCTTTACACACACGCAAACTCGCACACAGTTGGCGTACAAATCCCAGCTGCATAGCTCCCCGTGTAGCCTGTCTCCGGCCCATGCTGAGTGTGTAATGAGCAGAGCTTGAGTAAGATTAAGGCAGATATTGTATGGCGTTGGAGGATTGGTTTCACTTTGAGCCTTGGTATTGTGGCAGAGCGCACTCCAGTGCTTCAGCTGGCAGGCTGAATGACCAGCGGGATCCCCACCGTTAGGCTGCTGTCATTTGTCATAGCGTTTTACTCGACACTGCTAATGTGTTTCGTGGCAAACACGTACCACACATCGGGGGGTATTTTTTCTTTGGAAATGAGAACACTGTCGTAAACTGTAAGGAAGCGCGCTGGGATGATGACCATGAAAGGATGAGAGGCAGCGTTAAAGAGAAAAAGATAGTAGGGATCGAAGGAGGGGTTGTTTGGGAGGAGAAAGGGGATATATGATGTGGTTTGTTGGCTCCCTGTGAAGCACATGAAGAGGGTAGAGGGGAAGTGAGAAGAAGGTGGTGTTATGGGGGGGAGGAATCAAAGAGTGCACAGAGTTTAGAGAGCGGAGAGAAAAGGAGGATAAACGGAAACAGAACGGCTGAAAGACAGGAGAAGAAGACGGGATGCTTAAATACAGGGGTGAAGAGAAAAACATGGAGAGGGAGGGAGAGGAAGAAAGAGAGGGTCCAAGGACTGTTGTCATCTGGAATCTATAGAGAATGGATGGGCACCATGAAGAGGCTATAATCACATCCATCAACAACACTGTCTATTAAAGCCTGTTCTTCTTCTACTCTTCTCGTCTTCCTCCCTTTGTCTCTCCAAACCACCAGCCGTGGTCAATTCTCCAGCACACTAAATAGAAGATCTTTGTGGGGATGATGACTATAATATCAATAGTTTTGGTAAAAGAAAGAGAACAAAGGCTATACATCTGGTTCCCCATCCTCTTGAACTGCATCCTCTTCCTTGTGTTCTCAGGTGAATGTACAGCTCATCGACATTCACTCTTTTACAAAGATGGACGGAGACGATACCAGAGACAAAGGAGAAAGTGATTAACCTCTACACCAGTGTTTGGAGTGAAGTCATTATTACGTCTTTAAGTTTTGTTATGTTCATATACTGTACATACAAATATAAGAGAATACAACTTCGTTGTCCACCAAAGTGGAAAATATTCTTGGCACCCTATCAAAACACACAGCACTAACCACAGTACTGACAATAGAAATACACTATGTAATGATATATAATACACAACCTTTGAGAAAAATAGGCTACCTAATGAAAGGGGAAAAAATATTATCTTTATCATTTTGTTTTTTTTCCCAATTAGTTTAGATTTTATGTCCCCACGCACTCAAACGTTTTTTATGTCTTAGACCAAACTTTCAAAATGTAATCATAATACCGATTAAGCATATGCTTACTTTAATTTATACTCTCAGATGCCATTGGAACTATTTGTATTCTGAAACTTTTCAACCAAATTATCCCATCTGTAGATTTATGCACTTTTTAATGATGCCGCACAATTTTATATTTTATAGCAAATTGTTTCGCGGACGCCCTGGAAGCCATGGACCCCACTTTCAGAATCACTGTTTTATACAGTTCAATGCAAGTGGATGCTGGCCACTGCAGCTGACAGTAAAACTGTGTTCACATTAATAGTTCAGAAAATATCTCCAATAATTCAGAGTGAAGGGAAAAATGGGGAAAAAAAGTACAAAAGTGCTGCTGAGCATGCACCACAATCTAAGTAGGGGGGAAATCATATTAAACAGAAATAATAAACAGAAAAAAGTGTGAAATTAGTTTTTGTATCACATCAATTAAATTTTTTTATAGATCAGAATGAACTGCTAATTTGCCAGACCTTTTGGGGTGAGTGAGGGGACAAAAGAGATGAGAATGAGCCCTATTTTTACAGTACTGTATATACAAGCACCTAAAGTCCCCTGGACCCCCCCTCCGTCTGTCTCCTCCCCCATTCTCCTCTGTCCTCCTCTTGCCTAAGCTCTGTCTGCTTAGCCAGTGATAAGCCACTGGAGCGTCGCCTGCTTGAGACTGCTTCAACAAATTCACTTTGCTGTCAAGCTAATAGGATTTTGTTTCTTCAGCCCGTGCTACAGTATAGATGGCATCTTTGGACATGAGGAGAAAGAGATGAGGTTTGGTGATGAAGAGGCATTATGAGAGAAAGACAGCAACTTCAAGGGGGATAAACTACACTTCTGTCTCCCTTTCTTTCTTACCTCTCGTCTTCCGTCCATCCCCCCCTCCTCCTCGTCCTCCTCGTCCTTCTCCTATAGCATGAAAATCTCCTCACTTTTTCTTGGCGTGGGATCAAACAGTGCGTTCCGTTGGGGAATTCATTTTGGATTCTGGCTTTTTCAAGGAGTGTTTTGGCCAATGAGCTGGCGAGCCAAGCAACATCTGTTTTCATGAATACCTAATGGCCGTGTGTCACCAGAGTCAAACACATGCACCGAGAGACGCTCCCACTGTTATTACCATCATGGTTATTTAGCCACCAGTTTCTCATTAGGATCTTTTCCCTTTTTCGTCCCCATGGAGGAAACAATTGGATTAGCAGCTACTTTTTACACTATATGCTAGGGCCCTCTGCCTATATACTACAAATGATTTATTTTTCAGGTGGATGTGGGGGTTTTATTTGTACTGTGTGTTGTCTTGGTAAGGTGTGATGCTTTAATAATATGATAACACCACCAAGGGAATAGGAAGGCATTATGTACTGTAAATCAAACAGGACAATTCAGTGATAATATCCAGTAGGAGAGGGTGTTAAGGTATAGAAATAAGGTGCCTGTATTAAAGTAACAGAATTTTTTTTGCCTAATGTTTTGTGTAATAATAGTTTCTTAGACCGTGCCACTGTTTTAGGTTGTTAAAGTGCGACCCTTGCTTATGTTGCTATGGCTACAGTGGCAGACAGAGGGTCTCCAGACGTCAGAGGTCAAGAGTCAGGGTTGATAGTTACCAGGGTGAGGAGCAACTCTAAGCAAAACTTGGAGTTTTTATTACATGTGGAATGAAATATGAAACTCACATATATTCACCTTTTCTAGTTGACTTACCGTACAGCGCTCTGACCTCATCTTGGCAGTATTTGGAGCCCTGTTTTCCTGGAACAACATTTTCCAACTGAACAATTATATGTGTATGCATGTGTGTGTGTGTGTGTGTGTGTGTGTGTGTGTGTGCATGTGTGTGTGTGCGTGTGCGTGTGTGTGTGTGTGTGTGTGTGTGTGTGTGTGTGTGTGTGTGTGTGTGTGTGTGTGTGTGTGTGTGTGTGTGTGTGTGTGTGTGTGTGTGTGTGTGTGTGTGTGTGTGTGTGTGTGTGTGTGTGTGTGTGTGTGTGTGTGTGTGTGTGTGTGCGTGGGGCAGTGACGATGGTTCTACTAGACATGCTGAACTAGTTTCATGGACGACCTAACGTCTCGTAAAGTGATGAGACAGAGTGTGACGACGTGATCCGGCATAGCTGTGGTTGTAGTGTGGTTGTCGCGCTCCATCTCTTTAATGCTCTCTTTCCTTTCACACTCCTCCTTTTTTCTGTGTTTTTTTTTCTCTCTACTTCTCTTGCGCTTTATACACATTGCATTCTGCTCGTGTGTGTTTTTTTTTAAGCACAATGTAGTCGAGGGCAGTCGTAGCGTGGTCTACTCACGTCGGAGAAAAATCTAAAGTATTGTAACCTGAGGAAAAGAGTCCGTACTGCCTGAATGACAGGAGCTACAATGTGTGCAAAGGAAAATAAAAGAATGACGGAAGCCACACTGGAAAGCACACATTTTCCCCCATCGATCAGCAACCCTGTCCAGTTCGGTATCTACTGTTTCTGCTCTCCCTCAGTCTTTAGAACAGTGTGAGTCCATTGATCAGGCTTTGTCATCCTGGTGTGTGTGCTAGTACACCAGTGTTCCTAATGAAGCCGAGTCCGCCCGGCCGAGCTGCAGGAGCAGCAAGCAGCAGCACCAAAAACGCAACAGCTCATTCGTTCTCAACAGGAGCCGACTTATGAGGCAAATTCAGCGTAATTAAAGCCAGTCTGTGTAATTGAAGCATTCCTCTCTCGATCATAGCGGCGAGGAAATTACACGCCGCAATATGACTTGTTGGGCCATTGTACAGCATTTGTTGTGGTATAATTCAGTGGCCTCCCACCCTCTCATCCTGTCCTCCCCCATTCTATCTTCATCCCCCTTCTCCCTTCCTCTTCATATCCATTAGCCTAATGAACACCCTGCAATTTCCTGCCACCGGGACAAACACGCTACACAGTATTGTTCTCCTCTCTTTTCTGTGTGTATGCACATCCATGTGGCACTCCCGCATGTGTGTACCGGTGTGTTTGCATGTGTGTTTGACAGAGAGAGCGGGCGGCAGAGAACGTAAGCTCTCATTAAAATAGATGGCGGTAATCAAAGTGCAGAGCAATTAGCCATGGCTGAGTGGGCGGGAGGGTGTACACTGTGTGTTACCGGGTGCCATTGTGTCAGGCCTATTGGTAAACACCGTGATAGTTCACCTCTCTCTGCATGTGGACACGGAGCAGAAGAGTTACGATACGCAGCCCCGAGGGGCACGCTCACCTCAATTTATCACCGTCAGACCGCCTGTTTTCTTTAGTGTCTGAAACAAGATGCTGTTATTACACTAGCTGCTAGTTATTGGTTGTGTTATCTGCTCTTCATAATGAAATGCTATGGTGTATTTTTGACAGGATTTTAGAGAAATAGGAGCCTGTTTCAAAAACAAAAAGCAAAAAACTATGCCTGTCGATTAAAATATTTAATAATCACAAATTAATCAAATTTTTTATCCGTTCAAAATTTACCTTAAAGGGAGATTTGTCAAGTATTTAATACTCTTAACATGGGAGTGGACAAATATGCTGCTTTATGCAAATGTATCTATATTTTTATAGAAAAAATACTGAAATCATAACATGGCAAACTGCAGCCCAACAGGCAACAACAGCTGTCAGTGTGTCAGTGTGCTGACTTGACTATGACTTGCCCCAAACTGCATGTGATTATCATAAAGTGGGCATGTCTGTAAAGGGGAGACTCGTGGGTACCCATAGAACCCATTTACATTCACATATCTGGAGGTCAGAGGACAAGGAACCCCTTTGAAAATGGGCTAGAATGACATGGTACCAATGGATTCATTAGGTTCTCTAGTTTCATATGATGCCAGTATCTTTACTGTAGCTTCAAAAGCTAACCCGCTACAACCTCTTAAAGATCAATTGCGTTAATGTGTTAAAACAAATTGGCGTTATCACATTAACTTTGACAGCCATAAAAAAAACATTTATCAAATTCATTTCCTTCCACTTTTGATAGCTTTTTAGAAATGAATGTCTCAATAAAAAAAGAAAGCATTTGCCAGTTTAGAATCCACTTCATTGGAGCCTTGTGGTTAACATGTACACCATATAACCGCATCGTAGTGAAACCAGTAGAGGTTCTCTTTGTGATCACACGGCTGGACTGTATTTACTTTGCTTTTTTGGGTACAAACCAAAGTTGTGTGCTATAAATTGTGAGTTTTCTGCAAAATCAAAATACACAAGCCTAATTGAAGCTGTGGATGCCATAATCAAACACATGTACATTGTGCTGAGTGAGGAGTTTTAAGTAATTCCCCCCCGCTCTACCTAACTGCATGCTTTATAAACAAAGAGAGACACAGAGAAAGCAGATGCGTCTGCTGCTTTTATTCCCCACAGTGACATCTATCATGGGCAACCATCTCGAACCTAACTGTTCGTCTCACATGGGCAGAGCTCCACTAACTTTCTCTTGCACTCACACGCGCACACACACTTGCACAGGCACAAACACCACTGTGTCAGCGCCGACCTGAGGCTGTAAGTCTTATCGCCATCTGCCACAGGGCAGTGCTCATCTTCTCCTGAGTTATTTATTGTGTTATGGCTGCAGTGGGCTGACCGTGGAGGCAGATAGGGGCATGGCATTGCTTTACAGAACGGCTTTGCTTTCCAGTTGTTCATTTACAGGTCAGTGTCTCACTTGCGTGTCCTCTAGGAAGCTGCTACGGTGCAACTGGTAAAGGAGCCGCAGATGCAGAGTGAAGAGCTATGAGAGATCCACATGTGAGCGATGTCGGGCCAGTTTGTTTTCCTCTGGAGCTGCTTTAAAATGCTGTTTGTGCATGTGCATCACGGAGGCTCGTCAGCGTCGGCAAGGCAACAGGCTGTCCATTTGGATGGGCTTAAAGTGAATAACTGCCACTTAACCTCACAAAGTGCTTAGTTGGCTTTTCCCCCTGGTTTCTGATGGACAAATCAGCTGGTTTGTGAGGGACACTTGTTTTTGGAGATGGTGAAATTGTTGGCTGATGCTGTACGTAATAACAGCCATGAGTTTACAGGTGGATATATATCTCCAGAAGTCTTATGCACTTTTGAACTCAATATTGTTTAATGTGCAGCTCTAGAACTGCTAAATGGCCATTTGCTCAGAGTAGAACTGCCGTCTCTATATTGAAACTTTTGCCGTTTGTGGAGTACTAGAAGTGTTTTACTCTGCAATTACAGAATACTTAGAGCTGGATGAAATGCTTCAAGCATTTAAAGAAGCCAACCTCCACTGAGGATGAGAGGAGACGGCAGCACATATCAGGGCCTTGATGTTTCTGCTTTCCGTTGGCTGTGTTGACCTGAAAAGTGTGCTCGCCTCTCCTTTCCCAGACAAACAAAGAAACAAAAGCACAGGTTGGACAGGGAAGTCGAGGATGATGGGCATTTTACAGCTCCAGTTACGACCCCATCGGCACATTTTTGAGCAGGCCGATGACAAGCTGCTGGAATGCCCCGCAGTTTTGCAGAGTCGTTTGAAAACATGATTAACGGCGGTGGAACACAATAGGAATGTGATTCTCATTTGAGCGGTGGGTACGGCCGGCTAGCCTGGGAAATCATCCAGGCCCTAATTGCTGAAGCAGACCCTGATTCAGACGACTGGAACTTACACACACACACCAACCGCACACAAATACACACGCTCAAACAGATAGGGATAAAAAAGTGTATCTGCAAATTCTTATCATAACAATAAACAGATATGGGATATGTCTGTGAGCTCTTTGTCACAGTTACATTTCACAAGTTACAATAGTAAGTGCGAGCTTGCCCGGGGCTAGTAGATCTGGCTGCTCACTTGCCCAATCAGGCAAATTGTAAAAGAATAATTAAAGCCATTGTTTTTTTCCTAAGCCTATGATGGAAATAGCTAAGGAGTGAGCTTTTTAAAATGATTTTGAATGTGCTCTATAAATAAAATCAACATGAGCCATCTCACTTCCTCCTCATCTCTTTGTGGAGAGTTGCACATGCACTGTACCGATCGGGCTCTTGCGAGAAAATGAAGTGCAAGCGAGCATTCCAATGATCCTGGAAACAGGAGTTTAGTCGGGTGGCGTTAGAGAAGATGTGGGTGAAACGTCAACTATCTATTGGGCTGTTTGCCGCTAGTTTCAGAACAAGACGGAAAAAAAATGACAATTAACTTTAGTCTTTGTTGTTTTTTGTTAACCACTAATAAATAAAACCCAATTGCCCAACCGGGCCAGTTAAAGAAAGATTAACGTTGAACCCTGGTAAGCATGTTTTACAAGTTTTCATTTTATTGAATATTTTACAGTCAAACCCATCTTGAATTACATATCATGCAAAGAAAATGAAAGATGTGGATTTTGAAGCGCATGTAAAGCAACATGTTTTTCATTTTTCATTTTTATGACATCTATAAAATCCATAGGATGTAATGACAAAATGCAAACATGCCAAAATGATTGTGATTGATCTATTTGTCTCAGATAATTTTCACTTCTGTTGAAGTTATTCTTCTTTCTGCTATTTTAAATCATTTTAAGCAGCAAACGGCTTCTTCAAGATAAGAAAATGAAATATGATTGCTTCGCTGATATTTTGTTGAGAACACAACTTTAATTGCACCCCGAATCAGCAACAGAACAATAGTCCAAGTCCACATCAATTACCAGAGGGTCAGCAATTTCAAAAGCAATGAACGTGTTCCCTCACATTCAATAAAAGCTGTATTGCTCCATTTTAAGATTGTTGCTGAAGTATTTGCTTACTCAAGGGCTCTTTTGAGGTATTGGATATTTTTATATCCATTTATATTAGCCCAATGAAAAAGTCTTAAAGTCTTTTTTTTGTTCCGAGGATTCCAGAAAGTCAGTGTTGCGCATCGTCTGAGGAAGCAGAACCGTGCTTCCTTACACTTGTGTATGGATTTATGGGCGATATAAAGAAAATTTACAGCAAGAATCATTTTGCAAGAGCGTTCTCCTAAGAAGTATAAACCCCCGTCTTGCCTTGCTCTCCTCCTCTTTGCTGCTCCGCCCTTCCATTTCATTAAGTCTAAAGACAGCCATGGAAGTCTGAAGTCTCGTCTGTCACCGCTGCCTCCTCCTCCTCCTCCTCCTCCTCCTCCTCCTCCTCCTCCTCCTACTCCTCCTACTCCTTTTATGTTTTCATCCTCTCCCTAGACCTTCAACCACTTTTCTTTATACATTTCATGCTTACTTTCTTTCTTTTTTGCCCTCTTCTCTTGAAAATCATCCATTTCTATTTCCCTGCTCCTTTTGTGTGGCCAGACAGCCGTGTAATTGTGGGCCGTGTGAGGAGCGGGATGAGACGAGGCCTTGTGTTGGCCAGCAGCACCGTGCTAGTATACCTACCTACAGCCATTCTCCCAGCAGCCTCTTTGTTCCTGCTCCATTGTGACGGGCTAGCTAAAGAGAAGCGCTACACATGTTGTTTGGCTGGAAGACTGTCTGCAGTCTTTGTGATAAATATGGACTTCTGTTTCTCTCAAGTATTGTTACTATTCTTCCTCTTGCTGCCTGTCTGCTTGGATACCTCTGGCTGTGCTGCATAAAAGAAGATTAGCTTCACCTCTGAGAGACACATGCACTCATTCGCACAAGCACAAACAACACACGCACACGCACACGCACACGCACACGCACACACGCGCACACACACACACACACACACACTGGGTTGTCCCTCACTCCCTTTGTCCCTCCTTTCTTGTCCCACATGTCCTTGTTGAGTCTCACTGTAGACTCTTTACAGTTTGACGTATGGAAATTGTTCAGTAAGGTGGTTGGAAGTCTCCCGTGAGACTTTATGAGAGCAGTTTTATGACAAAAATGAAATTGTAATCCAGTGGACTTGTGTTGGACTATAAGAAACAAGGTGCTGAAGCAAAATGATTGCACAATAAGTTTTGATCAGACCATTTTATTTACAGGATGCCAGTCAAAAAATACTAAATAGCAAAATAAACAAAATGGAAAATAACAAAAATGAGTATACAGTGCAAAATATGAATCTGAAATAACCATTCAAATATTTCTAATTTAAAGTATGACCATTTCAACAAGCTCATAGAAAAGATTAGGTTTGATCAAACAGTGAGCTGGGATTAAGGGATGATCACTAGGCTTTGTCTAAGTCTAACCTCTGGTTGTACAACAAAGCACACACATGAAGCGGATACAGTCAAAGGGCAGTTGTCCAATAGGGCAGCTTTAAGCAAGGTACTGATACCTGGGCTTTGGGTATCAGCCTATACCGAGTACTGATCCCATACCAGTGTTGAATTAGTAAGGTGTATCCCTCACCGTGTGGCAGTGATTAGGATCATTCTTTTATGTGTCTGGCTTGACTTAAATGTTGCTTTCCTAACTTTGTAAAACAAAATGTAACAAATGAATACATAGATTTAAATGTACTGAATTGTATTAAAATAATAAATTGTTATCCAGAAACTTGGTAAAAAAATCTTCAAAATGATCAGGAATTACAAGAGACGACATTTTAAATGCAGCAACAAATTAGTCAAAACTTAAACAGGCATTCAAATTCCAGTATATACTGTAAACATAGCATTGAATTGTATCGAGTGGTTTGATTGATACCCATATCGGTGCATCCCACAATATACTGTAGAGCTCAGATAGAAA
Organism: Sebastes fasciatus; assembly: GCF_043250625.1. Taxonomy (NCBI): domain Eukaryota; kingdom Metazoa; phylum Chordata; class Actinopteri; order Perciformes; family Sebastidae; genus Sebastes; species Sebastes fasciatus. Next base: position 1,982,963 of record NC_133800.1, read on the forward strand.
CAGTACTCTGCTGGTTGGTCAATGACGCTACGTGCTAATCCTCTTTTTTCTTTTAAACACAGGTCAAGGCTGTAAAGTCCATAAAAGCTTGCATACTGTAGAATATATAAAGTGTTTTTTAAAAGGCTAGTTGCTAGTTTTCAGAGGTGTTGATGACTCAGTAGAGCTCCTTGCTGTCGGGATGAAGGTGAAAAGGAAACTATGTATAAAGTATCACTACCTTGGCCTTACCTAGAAAGTCCATTTCCTAACCTTCAATATAGTACAGATATGATTTAATCCCTCTGATAATACTGGGTTACCATTTCCCTTTTATTATTCAGGAGCTTCTGTGAGTTATATAAAAAGAACTCTTCACAATGATGCTATTCAGTAAATAACATTTTCATAAGATGACCTATGCTCATTTTACTGGCACTAAGGACTGAGTAGTAATCGGGCCACAGTAATTTCTGAAATCTAAAATAATATTCAGTAAACTAAGTCACTGTACGGAGCCGAGGTTGGGCTAATATGGTCCGAGAGCAAATTGAATGCTGGGAAATAAAAATGGATGTTTAAAAAAACGTCCCGGCTCCTCCGTCGGTCGCATTTGCACCTCGATCTACACACCACTTAGCTCGTCATACCTTCGGGCCTCATTTACATGTAAAGAGCCTGGAAAATGCTTTCGTTAATCACAAGATAAATTAGTGCTGATGTAGTTACCATGGTTTCAAACTAAGCTACATAATTGAGTTTTCTTTTTTATAAACTCCAAGGGAAGAGCAATTATGTATCAGCAAGGCAAATTAGTGTATTTTTTTTTTTTTTCTCCTGACGCTATGAACATACTGTATACGTAGCTACATCTGCACCTCTTTAAAGAGATTATTGGAGTGTTACTTCCTGTTACAAGAACTCTGCAACATGTTACCTTGGTTATTAAAGCTGCATTGGGTAGAAATGGAGCAAATATGATTAAACAAAGTTATTTTTATAAAACGGTCACTATATCCTGACAGTAGCATGAGACAGGTAACCGGAAAAATGTTCCTCGGTGTCCTCCGGTGTCCTCCGGTGTCCTCCGGTGTCCTCCGGTGTCCTCCGGTGTCCTCCGGTGTCCTCCGGTGTCCTAATGGCATCTGCAGGATTTCACAGACCGGAGGAAAACAAGCAGTCATAGCTGATCTGGAGTCTGCCGTCCAGCTGCCATCTATGAGCCGGCTGTCAATCACTCACCAACTCCGAACAAACTTCCAAACTAGGCGGCGCTGATCAAATATGAATCAGTATTCTGTTACTGTAATGTCTATTTCTCTCCTCAGATGTTTTCAGAATCATCTTGTAGTGGACTGTTTAGCTGTAAAATGAGAAAGTTTGTGACCCGGCAGGCATGTTGAGATCAGTTGAGGAAATACCAAGCACCGCCCACCAGCCAGAGCACAGCCAATAGGAACACTCTCTCTGTGAAATGACCTGTGATTGGCCAAAGTCTCCCATCACAGGTTTGATTTTTTCTCAAGCCTGTAAACAGAGCCATGAGAAGGAGCAGAAGTCTAGTTTTCTCTCAGAACACTTGAATTACAATATGTTGAAAGGTTTTTATGGATTTTTTGCCCAATGATGCCAAAAATATACTGCCTACTGAAGGTTTAGGTAAAAACCCTTTTCTCTCTTTCAGGTAGGAGATGCGTTATATCAATTAGGACGTGCTCTTTATTTACTATAATTCAGCTTCTTATCCTGCAGAGTGGAGTCCAACAAAAGCTAAACTCTTTGGCAGGCAGCATTAGCTGGCTGGCAAGGAAACAAAATTAAATATAAAATACGTTCCAGAGTTAAGCAACGTCCTCAAGGTCCAGTTGTGTTGCTCCAGTAAGTCAATTTAGATAGAAAATGTATGCGTGACTTTGTGTTTAAGGAAGAGAAATTCCCCCGAATCCCAGACATGCCAAGAACCGAACCAAAGTTTGATTTAGTTTGTATGAGACTGAGATAGAGAGAGGAGTGACGGTTTTATTGTTTACCTCTAGCTGTTTGTGCCAACAGCGTGGTGACAGTGAGCCAAACACACACTGACCCCTGATGATCCTCTCTCCCTCCTGCCTGCCGTTAAACATGCAGTCCCTTAGTTGTCATGGAGACGGTTTTATTGTCCTTTTATTGGAAAAAAGTGGCCTTGAGCTGTATATTAGCTAGATACATAACTATAACAAAAGGCTTTGTGTGGACTTTTTTATGCCTCCATAATATTTATAAGAGCATCTTTTGCCCTCTGTGGTATAGCTGACACTTTCTCGCCTTATTCACTTGTCATCATAATTTCCTCCTCATCTTCTTGCACTCCTTCGTCTTGCTCATTTTTCTGTTATTGTTCAAAATCCTCCTAATTAACCTTCCGCTCAACTTACCCTTCATTTTTGTCATCTTGTACTGTCTGCCTCCTCTCCTCCTCCACTTAGCCTCTCTAAACGACACGTCTTTTTCCACCGTTTCCTGAATCTCTGCCGACACATCTTCCAGTCTACCATTTGACTGTTTTTCTTTCTCACATTGTATCCCCATCTTGATCCCGGTCCTCCACGCTTTCTTTGTCACTTCATTAGTTGCTCCTCTTAATCCTCCATACCTGCGTCATCGTCCCTCCTTTTTCATTTTCTTCCTTCCTCTTTCAAATTTTTTTTTTCTTTCTCTTAAATCTGTCATTTATTCCCTCATTCTCCTCTTCATCCTGCTCATTCCTCCCTTTTTCAGCATCATCAGCAGCTTCTCCAGCTCGACCACCTTGTCATGCTGTTGACTTGCTCTCCACTCTGCATCCTAATGTCCTCCCTTCAGCGTTATCTCCTGTAGCATCGCCTCTGTCTAAATGCTCAGTATGCACACCGTGTCCAACCGGGGCTTTTGTCACCGGCTCTGTACATTATTGAAAGCGAGCAGATCACTAATTCATGTCAGCTGAGCCTTGTGGGGTTTGAGTGGAGGTGGGAGCTTGTTGCTTCTTGAAGGCCTTTCATGTGGCGTGATCCATGCCTTAGCGTTCACATCCCTCATCGCTGCTCCGGCCTCCCTCGTCTCCTCTGCCGTCTCCTCGGTCCACTCATTTCACCTCACTCCGGCCTTATTAATGGCCTCTTACTACTTCTTTTCCTCCCTTGTTTCCTTAGCTCCCAGTCTCCCATGATGTACCTCCTCTGTCTCCGTTCAACCTTTATAGAGATTTTTTACTCACTCCGTTTCCTGCTGTACTCGCTTTCCATCTCTCCTCACTCCCTCCCTCATTCATTGATGTCTGATCTAATTGCTTCAGCTCTGACCCTCGGGACCCGGGCACAGTGTAACAAGCTCCCAGAGGATGCACTCTGCCTCGGCCTTCGCGGCTGCATCCCTGAATCGCTATTTTCGGTTTATCTGTTTCCTTACCGACTAATCCCATTGCATTCATTCATTAGCAGCTCTAATGCCATATAGCCCCAAGACACATGACATGATATTGTGATTCTGCTGTTGATGTAATCTAAGGCTGGCCGCAGCACAAGGTTGGGTCAGGGATGACCGATTGCAACAGGCCTTTCTCTATTTTCAAGAGTTTTTCTTATTCACATCTCACAGAGAGAGAGAGAGAAAAAGAGTGGAAGATAGAAAAAGGAAGAAGGGCGGGACGGAGTTAGTGGCAGGGAGGAAGAGAGAAACATAAACAGGGAGCGGTGGGAGGACAATGAAAAGGGAGGAAAAGAACAACCTGAGAACACGGAGAGGCTCGCAGGGCCACCGCAACAGAAATATAATAGAAAAGGTGAAATATGAAGATGCAGCCCAGTGAACTAAAGCAGATAGGATAGTGCACATTTTAACAGCTTTGGCTACGCTCAGAATTTTAGAAATATGACACACATTTTAACTTTTCTCCCACTGACATCTTTTTCCAACTGGATCCTACGGTGTGATATGTCACACATCAAGTGACATCCATGGATTGTGTCATCTCAAATGAATACTGGATGCAAAAACACACAAACTTACACATCATGCTTTGTTCAAAAGGAAATGTTGCTGTACAGAATCCCCTGTTGATCTGCATCCTATTTTCAGTCCTGTTTGCTAGATAGCGAAGATGCAGCTTTTAAAAAACAAAAACAAAAAAAAAACATGAAAGAAGGGAAGCTCATATTCTCTCAACAAGCAAGTAGATAGCGAGTGACTATGAGCAATGCATTTCAGAATTACCCCAGTTGTCAGTCATATTGCGTGAAAGTGTATGAGCACAAATATCGTTCCTTGTTTCACTTTGACATGATGGAAGACAGCTTGACATCGCTTTTTTCCCCCCTCTGCTTTCACATTAAAGCGAGAGCTGTACAGTATATACTGTATGTGTGTGTGTGCGCTTGTCTCATAAATATTCATGCTAGAACATAAAGATCAAAACATTTTCTCCTGAAGGTTAATGAGTCAAATGCGTTGATCAAAATCTAGTTGTTGCACACACTCTTCTCATTAGAGGCATTTAAAGAGAATCATTTGATACAGATACTCTGATCTTCCTCTTGGCCCTCCCTGGTGTATACTCTCTCTCTCTCTCTCTCACACACACACACAACACACACACACACACACACACACACACACACACACACACACACACACACACACACACACACACACACACACACACACACACACACACACACACACACACACTGTAGGTCCTTTGGGCTCAGGCACTGGGCTGAATGCAGATATCCCTCTTTGAAGTGAGCGAGCTCACTATATATGTGCGTTTGTACATGCATTCACATGCACAAAAACACACGAATACCCGCGCTGTGTTTGTGCATGCTTCTCTAATCAGATCAGGTGTTTAATTATTGATGTATGTGTTAAAAGAAGCTGAATATGTGAACGGTTTATGACCCTGCAGCTGTACTGTTTAACCTTTACTGCGTGCGTGTAACAGAGGGAGTTTACTGCACGTGTTTCAGTGTTTTTGAGGCAGGTCGAAATTGCCTTCAAGCTAAAGTGAAACGCAATATACAGAACAAAGATGCCTCAGGTGACACTTTAAACATTGGCTCTTTCTCTCTGTGTCTCTCTGTAGGTGTGTGGAAATCATCGCCAAGGAGGGCAGAAGTCTGAAGGAGCTCTATCTGGTGTCTTGTAAAATCACAGACCACGGTAGGATACTTTCCATCACTGTCCCTTTGTTGCAGTCAACCTCCAACATTATCATCATAACCGTTATTACCCACAGCCACTACCATGATTCAGGACTCATTTGATTTTACGACTCGCCCCCTTATGAGCCCCGCAAACAGTAAAAATATGATTGAAAAGTTTCGCACAGAATAAAGTAATGTATCTCTTTAGTGCAGTTCATATTGTAATTTAAAATAGAAATGTTCTAATCTGTACCAAGTCAGAAGCAACACTTAAAACAGTTGGTGACAGCTGCCTTTCTGTGAAGTCATTAGTACTGTGACTTCAGGAGGAGCATTGTTTCAGAGTGCAGTATGTGACATATGCGCTGACTGCTCCTGGCAGGTTTTCTATGCGTTTGCTTGTGTTTGTGGATTAGATGTATTTGTGTTGTCTGACAGGAGACATACATGCTGTTTTCCTTCTCAGGGTACAGCCTTTATATCCCTCCAGCATCCTCTCCCGTCTTTTATTTTGTTTACACTGCCTCCCTCCTCTGCTTGATTCCATTCTGCCATATGTTTTGCAGAATATTTGAGTCTTTTATCAGCTTCAGTACAATGCACAGTCGGAGTACTTCAATACTGAAGCATCAGGAGTTGCAATGCTGACTAACACTGCTTGCCCAAATGATTTGATTCCCTGTGTGGCAGTGTTTGTCTGTTTAGTTGTTGCCAAGCGGTTTTGTGTTTGTTTGTGTGTGTGTGTGTACCCTGGGAGTTCCACAAATGAAAGCGTATGGGTGCCTACTTTTTTTTTCAAGAAGTACTCAATAGAACACAATCTGAAGTTATTTTTGTCACTTATTTTTGTTTTGGATCCTCTTTGAGATTCAGAATACCCACCGTGCTCCAAACGAAGATCTAACTGGGATGAAATGTGTTTGCTTGAGGTTGATTGTTTAATTTGACTTTTGATTCAAATAGATTTGCCTGTTTTTCTCTTCCTCTTATATTACGTTAATCACTGTTGTCTGAACGAATCGTCTATTCAGAATTGCACAAAGGGACAATGAGATAAACTAAAGGGTCTTCTGTAGAGTTTTCTTAAATCGGCTACTTAAGGTGAGTTTATATTTCTTTTGAACTGAAGAAAGTAAGTGGCCTGTGCTTTTGATAGTTAGGCTTTATACCCGCTTCTTGTGTTGGATAATATTGCTTCAGCTGTTTGTTTTTTAACTTGCTGTTGTCTGAATGATAAGCCCATTGAAAAGTGCACAAAGGGACTACTGAGATAAGAGACAAGCAAGCCTTGTGCTTGTTAGTCCCTCTGTGTTTTCTTGAGAGCTTAGAGAGCTTAGGCCGGCTCGGGAGCTGTTTTTGTGTGGGCCTGTGAAGCCCATTGAGACGTTGTATGTGATGTTGGGATGCACAGATGAACTTGACACGTGTGATGCTCTATTATACCCTCTCCATACTGGGGCCTATCTATGCATGAGGTGGGCTTGAACATGTGCATTCATATTCATAGTAGGGCTGTGTATTGGCAAGAATCTGGCGATACGATATGTATCATGATACAGGGGTTACCATTCAATCATTTGCGATATATTGCGAGACTGAAAGAAAAGCAATAGGCCTATATAATGATTTTTTACATCTAATTTTAGGAAAACTGTCATAGTATAAAGAACACACCATATACATCAAATCTGGATTAAAAAAAGTTTACTTTTTTAGGCAATCTGTTACAGTGGGATCTGCATTTGCATTTATCAAACATCACATCACTACTTTGAGAGAGGGTGCAAATGAAATAATGTATTGACTGAGTTAATCTTTGCATGTAAACTATTCATTAAAAATGTATGGTGTTTTTGAGAATCAATACAGTGTCACAAAACATAATATTGCAATACTCGATTTTTTGGATGTTTTCTTACACCCCTAATTCATAGAGACTTGTTTCAGTTTCAGTTGTTTTGCTTGTCCATTTGATTCTCTCTCTCTCTCTCTCTCTCTCTCTCTCTCTCTCTCTCTCTCTCTCTCTCTCTCTCTCTCTCTCTCTCTCTCTCTCTCTCTCTCTCTCTCTCTTGCTGTCTTAGCTGCTTGTTTCAGTTGGGTAATTGTTTAAATGTGTGCAAACTGGGAGCCAACAGGAACTCAGCTGGCTTGGCCAGAGGAAGTCTCTAATGTGCATACTCTCAACTAGCTCTAGTGCAAGCCTGAAAATTGGTTTTGGCGTATGTGGGCAGTAAGCAACTGTCAAAGAAGTGAATCGGGCGACGTCTTGGAATGCTGTAACCAGTTTTTCTAATACTGACCCATTCCGATTTATTGGCAAGCCACCTCATTATCTGACTGGGGGATGAGACAGTTAGCAGTTTACAGCTCCAGCTGTTGGCTACTTTTCTGACGGAGCTCGATTACCTCTCATCTTTTTTCCTCTGTATGCTACCACTTTTTGCCCGTCCTGTCCGGTTAGTGGTTTAACTAAGTACAACAGATATGGAAAAAGAGGTTTAATGTCAGGCACTAATTGTCAGAGGTTTCAACAAAGTTGTGTTTATGTCGCGTGTGTTAGTGTAAATGATTACCCTCCAACACGAGCTGCAGCTCGCTGCTGACTTCTGTGAGTTACAGTGACAATAATCACCTTGACCTCTCTGAATCTGAACCTCGACTGCGTGCGAGTGTGTGTGAAACGTTATGTGGGCGTGTGTCTACTGGTGTTTGATTAATGACTCCAAGATCACAATAGTACATTAAACCAGGAATGCACACAACCACCCCCCTATATGTCCCTCTCTCTCTCTGTGTGTCTCTAATCATTTTGACCAAGATGAATTGGTGATATCTGATCTTCTTCCTTCACTAATGACCCCTCCGGCCCCTTCTGGCTGATGATGGGATCTGTGTGTGTGTGTGTGTGTGTGTGTGTGTGTGTGTGTGTGTGTGTGTGTGTGTGTGTGTGTGTGTGTGTGTGTGTGTGTGTGTGTGTGTGTGTGTGTGTGTGTGTGTGTGTGTGTGTGTGTGTGTGTGTGTGTGTGTGTGTGTGTGTGTGTGTGTGTGTGTGTGTGTGTGTGTGTGTGTGTGTGTGTGTGTGTGTGTGTGTGTGTGTGTGTGTGTGTGTGTGTGTGTGTGTGTGTGTGTGTGTCCTTCAAGGATAGAGATGCCTGTTGTAGGAGCTCTGTGCTCTAACAGAATGATTGGTGGATTTCCTGCTTCAGCCTCTGATAAATTAAATAACAGAAATGAGATTTTACATCAGCCAGGCCGGCCCCCCGTTTTTTCCGCCCATCTCCCGTGCTAATTATTTTTATTAATGGCCTCTCTGAGTGCATTTGAGATGTCCACAAGCCTCTTACGTTTGAGTGTTCTGTTTTTTCCTCCCAGCATTTGCTTCCTGTGTGATTTTACAGTAGCTTTGAGGGCAGACAGACAGAGAGACATAAAGACAGGTTTAGATGACAGAAAGAGAGAGCTGGGCAACGTGTAATTTTACTCCCAACGCAGATGGTTTTGGAGATTATTTTTTGAGGAAGAGGAAACAAATGGAAAAAGCGAGGATAGATCTTTTTTGGCGTAATGATCTCACTGAAAGCCCTATTAGTGCTGTGACTTCCTCACTTCCTAGACTTAAAAACACATGAAAACTAATGAGCTTGAACAACAGTTTGGTTGAATTCAAGGCAGCATAGAGACTTGTAAAACACCTGGATTCCACACTTTAAATATTTCATGAGATTTATGCATTTTCAGTTTTTTCACACCTGTAACTAATGATTGATGATGAATAATGGTCACGCTATAGTTCACATGCACACATGTGTATCAACACTGTAATATGTTGTCCTAAAATGTAAAAATAGCAGAAGGTGCATTCCTACTACAATGAAAAGACCTTAAACAACAACATGATTTAGTTATGTCTGATAATCAGACACCAGGAGTACCCTGTAGTTCTTGGACTCCAAAAACAGAATCCATATGGAATACATTTAGCATTACCCTGGGAGGGGACCCAAGGTTATTTAGATAATACAACTCATCTTTTCATATGGGGCCCCTCCAGCTGCAGGCCTCTGAGCAATTTCAAGTGTTGACCCTTTGTGTAAGAGTCCCTAATCTACAGAGTGCCTACTTATCACCGCCTCTTCTACACTTCCAGGGCTGCAGACACACGTTCCAACACATTCAGGAATTATATATTTAAATGTCCTGTTACAGCAGTTAAAGTGGCGATAGACTGAGTTGGAGAAGGGATCTGGAAACAGACTGAGTGTGATGTTGATTTATAAAAAATAAAAATAAAAAATCCCACATGGCATGCTTATCTCTTTTAAAAAAAAATCAAAGTAAAGAAAAACAGGCCTCTGAGAATCTCCTGAGATTGTAATAGTTTGAGACAATGTTGAGGAAGTATTGATAAGGAAATAACATTTAAAAACAATGTCTCTTTCCCTTCTCTTCCAGTACCTGACAAAATACCAAGCGAAGTTTTAACTCTTCACATGTGGTATAACAAAGCAAAAGTTTCTTATTCCCGTCAGCATACAGATGGCGTGCTCTCAGTTTGCCCATCTCCCCATCAGAAATCAAAGTGCCAGTATAACATTGGTTTGAAAGCTGATCCTGATGAGAAACCCTACTCAGCCTCGCTCCCAGTGCTAATCAGATCTCTACACCACCACTGTCATCCTCATTGAGCGACCCATACACATGAGGTGGTCCGTACGGCATCTTCAACACACCTGGATAGACAGTGATACCTCCTTGTCTTCTCTTTTTTTCTTACGTGTGTGTTTTGCATTCACATGCAACCATTTGTGTGTCTGCGCTGTGAGTGTGTACATCTCCCTGCACTTATCCTGTCCCTTGTAGTCCACCCGCTTTATCCCGAGACAAAAAGAGAGACCTTGGCACCTCCGTTCTTTACATATGGTAATTCTCCTCTTTCACCCGCACGCCTCCACGCCATCCCTTACCTTGTCAGTCATGGCCTCCTGTGTACATCTGTGCGAATACAAGATGGAGTGAGACACCTGTGGGAGACTATGTTTGAGCGAGACGGAAGAAAAGAAGCAACTTTGGTCTGCTTTTAGAGGACTTCAAGCAGAGCTGCTATAGAGTTGCGAAGTGGGAGGGATTATTTCAGGCTTCCAGACTGATGGAAGTCAAAGTCCTATTCATTTATTGCATAGACGGTGTTAGGTGACTGGCATTTTGAGCACTTCCAAGTCTTAGATGGGCACGAAATTCTCAATGTGAGCACTTTCAAACGACAAACAAGCATAGTTCTGTTATATGTGCTGCTAACAGCAAATGAAGGCCAAGCTTAGCTACACTTTTTAGAAACCTGATAACATATTCAGCTGTTTAAATAAGTCTGTGTTCATTTGCATACATGGTGTATAGTTCTCAATAGAGCGATGCAGGAATGACGTATTTTTGTAGGCCAACCAGGCAGTTTAAGAATCGCACAGGTCCCCTCGACAAAAAGCTAACGGGATTTCTCCGTTGGGTTTTGGATTATTGCAGAAAATCATCTCTCTGGCAAACAAACGTTTATGATACCTACAAGTTTTGTTCAGCAAGAAAATCTCCACACATGAACACCACTTTATGATTTTTGAAGTGTGAATGCAATCGCCAGAGGTAAAAAGTTAACGTTGGGCTATAAACCAACTACACCACGGTGGTATGAGCGTGAGTATACACAACAAGGCTGTAAAGGAGGACGAGTCGGTGTGATGACGTTTCGTAGTCTCATTTAGCCACTTGTTAGCAACAGCCTTTAAACTTAAACACTTCAAAATTCACGACTGGGATATTTCCTGGCATGTTTTATATCTTAGAACAAAATGTTAAAATCTCTTTAAGCTTTAAGCTTGTGTTAACCAAAGACCTTATTTCAGGCATCTCACTAAAATCCCATTCAACAAACCTATTGACTTCCAGACGAGGGAACCAGAAGTGCTAAAATGCTAACTAATTTCCGTGTTTTAGGACTCATTCCTGCAGCACTCTGTTTGCAACTAGGGGTGGGCGATATATCCAATATAGTCGATGTATCGCGGCTTGTCCCACACGCAGTATATAAAATGACTATATCGCGAACATCGACTACAAATGGTCATATAATGTTTTTAAGCCACCCCGCCGGCATGAGACTCGCTTTGGCATTTCCTTCTCTCCCTTCGGCTCCCTCTCACACACACACACACACTTCACACACTAGTCACAGACTAGTCACAGACTCCGCCTCCATCCAGACCTCTCTCCTGGGCGAGTGTGTGTGACGTATTCGGCCGGCGTGTTTTTGTTTATGGAGGGAAGCAGTGGAGAGAGAAAGCCCGGAACCCGGAGAAAGCGAAAGAACTGAAGTGTCAAAGCGAGTACGGTAGCGAGAACACGACCAAAGCAACCAGAACCAGCCCAGAGGCAAATGACTCTGGCTTCCTCGCTTTCCAAGACAATCCCATATGACAAAAAAAGTGCAAAATGCAAAGAAATCATGGCCGCTGTAAACTACATCGCAACATTAGCGTAGTTGAAAAGCTCAGATTCAAAAGACTCATTAAGACACTTGATCCAAAATATGAACGTCCAGCTAACAGAACCAAAGCTGTCAGCCTGAAGAAGTGGACCAGACTGCTCTGGCCATACAGCAAGCTGCACCTCACGATTGGTGAGTCTTTCTACACTAGTGGGAAAATAATAATTTTTATTACCAGCAATGTTATAACAGCTTACTGGTAAACATAACAATAAGTTACTTTACACTTATTACACGCCATTAAAAACGGTGTGTGTGTGTGTGTGTGTTATGTATTTATCAAAATATATAAAGCATGTATTGCCAGATAACTATTTGGTTAAAGTGGATACTGTTTTGTTAAATTGAACTTGTGATTTCCCCCTTAATGCATGAGATTAAAATAGTTCCAATAGAAACCACTAATGAATATAAACAAGAAGGTTTTAATGCAGACATATGCTGCAGGGACTACAAGAATCATCATATTGGTGTGATTGTATGCATCAAAGGGTTAAATCGAGTATTTATGAAGTGCTTAGAGGATATTTGAAAATATCGCGATATATATATCGTGTATCGCGATATTACCTAAAAATATTGCGATATTATTTTTAGGCTATATCGCCCAGCCCTATTTGCAACTATGAAGCATTTAAAATGTGCTACATCTAATCCATCCGCCATACCAGAGATGAAATAATTCAAACCAATAGCCATAACGTAATCCTAGTATAGTGAAATCATCCAGGTTCCTCTCGTGGTTCTATGTTGCGGAACATTAAGGACATAATTAATGGGAATTAAAAGTAGGAGAACTACTTCCTGAACTTCCTGGTACTTTGCAACTATATCGCTCCTAATAAGAAATGTTGACAACGACAGCCCATCTTCCAGACTGTTGTGATTGTGTTGTATTGTTGTATAAGAAGGACTGAGCTACTCAGATTGTGCATTTCATTGTTATGTCCATCTGTATTTACCGATCTGTCAGCTTGTGAGATTATTGCTGTCATTCAATTTTTAGTGTCTTATTCTCTTATTTGATCACCCCCCCAGCCCCCCCCCCCACCCCATAGCTCTCACATAATTAACATGCATCTACATTTTTCTCCTTTTTTTCTCGCTACAAACCCTGCTCCAGCACCCAACCCCTTCCTCCTCTCTTTTCCCCTCTCATCCCTCTTTCCATTCATCTCTCAGCTCTCGCTTTCATCTGAGACGCTTTACTCTAAATGTACAGAACGTTGATAGATGGGGCTTCCCTGCCGCCTTGAGCGGAACCTCAAGAATGAAGTATGGCTGTACGTGTGTGCCTTTACTGATGTGTGTGACTCTGCACTTGTTTACATGCCGTTGCGTGAGCTTTTGTGTACTTTAACAGCTTTCCCTTGCCGCTGGGGAAATTTTGATACACACTCGCTCCCCCGAGTATCGTAGTGCTTTTTACAAAGTGAGGTTACTTAACATAAAAGCAGCTGAAACAGCACAGTAACAATCTTACCGACTATGAAAATGGCATGTGATCGTTATGCTCCCTCCCATATACAGTATGATGAGGCCATTAGGGCATACCCAAGGCTCAAGAGTTACTGTGCTAGCTTTTAACCTTAAGCCAGTATTCACTTTTTATTATTCTGCACTATTTGTGGGATTGATGTACATGTCAAACCGCTCAGCGCGATGCAAGCCATGGTGCATCGCATGATGCCATTTTAAAAATGTCACAGAGTATTGGAATGGCAGCCATAAAGAATGAGAGGATTAGTGATTGTATTTACATGTGGCGTGATCAAACCTCATGGTGATAAGATGGCGATGTAAAAGGCTACAGCTTTGTTTTTGCCGGCTGCTCTCATACATCAACTTCTATCTCTTTCTGTCCTCTTTCTTTCTCACATCTCTATTTCTCTTTGAGTGCTTGTGTGCTTTCCCTCCATCTTGTTTGTTTACTAAGCAGTTATTCACCACCTACAGTCTAAGTGCTGTGAAACATAATGTGATGTAAACTTAGATAGTGTAATAGCTTGTTTGCTCCTCTCTGTCTGGCATTCAGTAGGTAAATAATGTAACTCTTAAAGCAGTCGATTAAAATGCGCAGAGCAGTGCAGCAGATTTATGTGGGCTGCAAAAGGGGAGCAAGTCAATAGACAATCTTTGTCTGTCTGTATCACCACTGTGAGTGTGTGTGTGTGTGTGTGTGTGTGTGTGTGTGTGTGTGTGTGTGTGTATATATGTACGTGTGTGTGTGTGTATGTATATATGTACATGTGGTGTGTGTGTGGGTATGTTGAGTAAGGAAAGAGGTTATGATTTCTTGGTTTGCAGTTTAGTATGGGTGGGTCCATTAATGTTCATGGTTGCTAGTAGAGGTGTAAGAAAATATCGCTAAAATCGAATATAGCGATATTATGTTTTGTGATACTGTATCGATTCTCAAAAACACTGTATCGACTATTAATTAATAGTTTACGTGCAATGATTAACTCAATCAATACTTTATTTCATTTACAAAGAGATGTGCTCTCTCAGTGTATTTGCCCTCTCAAAGTAGTGCTATGATGCTGGATGTTACAGGGACTGTGATAAATGCAAATGCAGATCCTTCTGTTCTGATTGCATAAAAAAAGTCAACTTTTCATACTCAGATTTTATACATATGGTGGTGTGTTTCTTATACTATGACAGGTTTCCTAAAATTAGTGTAAAAAAAGCACAATATATCACCATGCTTACTGTATCACAATATATTGCAATATAATGAATGGTAACCTCTGTATCATGATGCGTATCGTATCGCCAGATTCTTGACACTACACAGCCCTAGTTGCTAGTACACAATAGTGTTTTTAAACCTGAGAGTCATTTTTTTTATACCTTGGTGTTAGTAACTGGCAGCGACAGTTTTACTTAAGCCTGTTATGTTTGTTTGAATCCAGCTTAGGGACCACCAAAAATCATGCTACTGCTCTCGTGATGTGGGGACTGATATTTAGGAACTTACAATAAACATCTATAAGTATGTTAAAAGAAATTCATTGAACAATACAACTAATTTTATTTAGGGCTGTCAATCGATTGAATTATTTAATCGTGATTAATAGCATGATTGTCCATGATTAATCACGATTAATCGCAAATTAATCACAGATTTTTTATCTGTTCAAAATGTACCTTGAAGGGAGATTTGTCAAGTATATATTTATTATTGTAAATCAATTAACAACACAAAACAATGACAGATATTGATCCAGAAACCCTCACAGGTACTGCATTTAGCATAAAACAATATGCTCCAATCATAACATGGCAAACTGCAGCCCAATATGCAACAACAGCTGTCAGTGTGTCAGTGTGCTGACTTGACTATGACTTGCCCCAAACTGCATGTGATTATCATAAAGTGGGCATGTCTGTAAAGGGGAGACTCGTGGGTACCCATAGAACCCATTTACATTCACTGATCTGGAGGTTAGAGGTCAGGGGACCCCTTTGAAAATGGACATGACCGTTTTTCCTTGACAAAATGTAGCATAATTTAGGAGTGTTATTTAACCTCCTTGGTGACAAGCCAGTATGACATGGTTGGTACCGATGGATTTTAGGTTTTGTAGTTTAATATGATGCCAGTAGCTTCACTCTAGCTTTAAAACTGAGCCCGCTACAACCTCCGAAAAATCGTTTGCGTTAATGCATTAATGAAATTAGTGGCGTTAAAATGAATTAGCGTTAACACATTATTATCGCGTTACTTTGACAGCCCTATTTTTATTACATTTATGTATAAATTCATTGAGAAATGATGATGTACTTTTACTCTGGAGAAGCATACTTGAGTTAGGTTATGAATATCAGCATTTTATTGGGAACCCGGAGAGGTAAATATATTTTTATTCACCTGGCAACTTAAATGTTGAAGAGTGTAACCATCACAACACAACCTGACAGGAGAACTGCTCAGGTACAATCCTCCTGACATTGATTCCATTAAGCATAAAACAATGAAACCGGAGGAAGCCAAGCCCAAAGGCCAGCTCCCATGACCCTTTCCCATATCACGCCAATACCCTAAAAACCAACGGAGCAGTAGTACACAGAAACGGCACTGACTATGAAAATTCATAAGCTGTGTTGTTTTCTCCTTGAGGGGGGGGGGGGAGAGAGAGGAACATATGTTGCAGAGTGCTACTGGACATGGTGAGGGCAAAGACTCATAAAGTGGGTTATTATCTCTGCAAATCAATGAGAGTACCTGAGCCGCGGGGAAAACAAGCAACACTACACCGAGCTCAGAGCTGGACTTCAGTACTCCTACAAGACCACCTGCAATGCTGAAGCATAGAGGGCTAATGTTTGCTCTGTGTTATAAAGGGCTGCAATTAACAATTCATGTCATTATCAATTCATCTACTTATTGTTTTCTATATTAATCAAATCATTAATCTTGTTGTGTCCAACCATAGACTGTATATAAAGTTGGACGACATGTCTCCACCTCCTCCCGCTGTACAGAAGTGAAGGCAAAATATCCCAGATACGGGCGCTGCCATCTTGTGCTTTTGACGTAATTTGGTCTGCGCAGTAGTGAACAGGCGGTGGAGCCGCTACATCATGGTCCTGCCCACATACCCGCCCGAACCAATCGCAAGCCAAAGCTTTTCAGCGAGAGAGAATAACAGCTGACAATCATGATGTCTCAGCCCCTTTTTACAGCATCAGATAACTAATTAAAACCAAACTTATCAGAAAACAACACTTCAACATATCAGCCTGATAACAACTACCTAAAATTACAGCAACCATCTGGGGGAAAATGTATTTGATGTGTACTTTGATTTTTTGATTTGGCCCATGTCCCATCCGCTAACATGGAGGTGGCGGACTTTATGGCTTCACTGCAGCCAGCCACCAGGGGGAGATCAAGAGGTTTTGGCTTCACTTTGGGGAGCTGTCTAGTCGTCCATCTTTCTATACAGTCTATTTGTCCAACCAACCATCCAAAACCAAAAGATGTTCAACTTACAATTATATAAAACAGAGAAAAGTAAGAAAAATATGACAATCTATTTATCAAAATAGTGTCCAATCAGTTGACTAAAGGTCTAGTCTTTATTAAAGTTCACTAAATGCAAGTAACCACAAGACAGAACCTACATAAAACACACTTATTTCCTTTTTTGCAAATCAATGTTAGAACTCATCTTTTCTTTAAACTACTATATGTTAAAAAACGCAACAAGTGAAACCCTAAAAGTGACTAAAGAATGTTCATCTCAGGAAAAAAGTTTTTCTTTGGCTATAGTCATGGAAACTGTAAAGCAGCCTGTCTGTAGAGAATAAGAGGAATGACAGTTTTCCCACCATTCGCAAATTTGGAAAGTTCATTAGATGATATACAGGAAAATTGAGAGGGTGACAGGTACGGAGGGAGCAGAAACAGCTCCGGAGGCTGGACTTGAACCTCCGCAGGGGGAAGGCATTTAACTGGATGACCGCTGCTCAAGTGTATAAGCACTCTTCCATAGGGTTCCAATCTACAGATTCTTCATAGTGTGGCGCTGAGACAGGGCAGTCGAGATTTCCATTTCCTTACATCAGCCTGTGGTGGTATTTGCAGATTGGAGAGCAGCGCAAAGAGGCTGAAATTGAATTAGTTTCCATATATTGTCCTCTCCTCCTCTTTCTCCAGCTAAGCCCTGTGGTCTATCCACTGTTTGCCTTATGGGGGAGAAAAGTGAGGGGGGCTTAAGCTGTGAAGGCTGGGGCTTACGCTGTCTACCATCTTACTGGTCACACACAAACACACTCATACACTAACTCTTTCTCTCTTACCCACTAACACACACACACACACACACACACACGCATCCTTGCTACGGGGATTACAACCAGGCAAGCCCCGTTTGCATTTACACACATAGACACAATCACACAGGCAGTACGCACATATTATAGATGCACTTTTGAGCTCATGCTAATATCTTCTTTCACTCACACTATCAAATTTCAGCACGCACACTTGGCGTAACTTTTGAAAAAAAACAAAAAAAGAAAACGCTTAAGCCACTGCTATTTTAGGCTTAGGTCTATAGAGAAGAAGGATTACAATGACTTGGGTGTATGTGTTTATATACAGATTTATATGTAAATGTGTGTCTGTGTACACAG
The DNA here is from genome assembly GCF_043250625.1 of Sebastes fasciatus. Classification (NCBI taxonomy): domain Eukaryota; kingdom Metazoa; phylum Chordata; class Actinopteri; order Perciformes; family Sebastidae; genus Sebastes; species Sebastes fasciatus. The sequence continues at coordinate 2,000,786 of NC_133800.1, forward strand.
ATGTATGTGTCCCTGTGTGTGTGTGTGTACAAAGGATGTAATCATGTATCTATGAGCTACTGGGTGACAATATCTCTGTTCTAGATAGAGGTAGCTTTAGCGACAACAGGCCCCATGTGTGTTTATGAAGCTTTGATATAAATGGTCCATTTGTTCTCTCTCTCTCTCTCTCTCTCTCTCTCTCTCACCGTCATCGTCATCTCAGCCCTGTAGTTCCTAATAACAGCGTGCTTTAAGTGAGCCTGTGGGACTCAATAACACCAAGCTGTGTACGTTGTAGAAGATGTCCCTGTTATTGCTGGCTATAAGGTTTTTGTTTATGGAAGTGAGACATTGCATTTTCTTATTTTTCTTATTAGTTCCACTGTGTGTGTGTGTGTGTGTGGATATGACAAGTATTACTCCAGAGAGGCAGCATCACATCCACTGTGCCGTTGCCTCGGCGTAGCACCGATACAGCCCGTGGACAGGTGTAAAATGCTCAGTATTGCTATAATGACTCCGAGGCTTCTCTTTGTCTCTGTGGTTATCTCATTTTATTTTCTTGTGCATTGCCGCCCTCCTTGCTCCCTTACTCCGTCCCTCTTTCCTCATCGTCCTCCTCCTCATCTCTCAGGTGTGAATGGAGCTGTCCTGTAGGTTACGTGGGTGTTGATGTGTGTTGGTGACCAGATTTGGGAGTGTTTAATGGTTGAAGCACACCGCTGTGGGTTTCTATAGTTAGCTCACTCTGATAATGTTTAGCAGGGCCCTTTAGGGAGATGCCCACTTATTGTACATGAAGGCTCTTTATTTCTTTTCCATCCTTTTGGTCCTTTATTACCACTGCTGATGGTCTTCTTTTATTACTTTCTTTTTCTTTTGGCTTTCTTGTTTTGATTTAATATTTTGTGACTTTTCTGCGAGGTCTGGGGAAATGTATTCAAATAAAGATAATGTGTGTATACCCCAGGTGAGGGCTTTCCTTAAGATCTCAAGATAAATATCACAATTTACATAAACGTTGTTAAATGATTCAGCATATGAGACATCATATTACCGGGATGCTACAAATTCATAATGTACTACTACTGTGATAAACTGCACTAATTTAAAAAGTAAACATTAAAAGTAGATGATGACTTGAAAAATAATTGTGTGTGTGTGTGTGTGTGTGTGTGTGTGTGTGTGTGTGTGTGTGCATGCGTGTGTGCGTGTGTGTGTGTGCATGCTTTTGGCGTTCGTGTGTTTAAGAACTTTTTCCATGTTTCTAACAAAGTTGGTTTACTACAGACCAACGAACAGAAGAACAGCTAAGCACACTATCCTTCTACTGACAAACTGCTTGAATACAGGTGACTAAGAATAGATGCAAAAGAAATCAAATGAATGAATTAAACCATGGGCATATTTTAAAATGCAAGCAGATGATAATAGCCTACTCCAAGTCTCTCAATACAGTGAAGTTGGTAATCCTATACCATAACGGTTCAGCTGTGCAAATGTATGAACCATGACGTTTAGATAATCAAGTATCACTGTTCGAATATGTGACTAATGCCATATTCACATTATTAAAAAGTTGATATTCAGTCTTTTGATTTGGAAATACCTTTCACATCCATCTTATTTTTCTGATATCTCAGGTTTATCTTGGTGGTTAGTAATACAAAATAGTCTGCAAAGCATGAAATCACAGTAGTCAAAGCCTACCAAGAAGCTAAATATTCAGTAAAGCTGTTTTAGTAAGATACTGTAGTTTTAGATTTTTAAAAAGTAACAAAGCAGAAGCAGCATGTAGTAGTACTAGAATGGCTCTTCCTTTGCTGTAGAGAATGCTCTTCAATTGAGATTTCTTCTTCAATGATGAGGCTTAAAGAATGCTTTTTTTTTAAAGCAAGTACTAAGCCAATATTAACCACACATCCAACAGTTGTGTGTGTGTGTGTGTATATATAAGGGCTATCAATGGATTGAAATATTTCATCATGATTAATCGATTGATTGTCCACGATTAATCGGGATTAATCGCAAATTAATCACCTTTTTTCATCTGTTCAAAATGTACCTTAAAGGGAGATTTGTCAAGTATTTAATACTCATATCAACATAAGAGTGGACAAATATGCTGTTTTATGCAAATGTATGTATATATTTATTATTGTAAACCAATTAACAACACAAAACAATGACAGATATTGTCCAGAAACCCTCACAGGTACTGCATTTAGCATAAAACAATATGCTCACATCATAACATGGCAAACTGCAGCCCAACAGGCAACAACAGCTGTCAGTGCACTGCATGTGATTATCATAAAGTGGGCATGTCTGTAAAGGGGAGACTCGTGGGTACCCATAGAACCCATTTACATTCACATATCTGGAGGTCAGAGGTCAAGGGACCCCTTTGAAAATGGACATGCCCGTTTTCCCTCGCCAAAATTTAGCGTAAATTTGAAGCGTTATTTATCCTCCTTCCCGACAAGCTAGTATGACATGGTTGGTACCGATGGATTCGTTAGATTTTCTAGTTTCATATGATGCCAGTGTCTTCACTTTAAGCCTACTAAAACCTAAAAATCGTGTTAATGCCTTCTGACAGCCCTAATATATATATATATATATATATGTAACAGTTGTTTAGGAGTCAGTTACCGGTCTCTCTTCATATCCAGCTCCCATGCAGTGACTCTTTTCTCATCCACATTTGTTACAATTACTCTCAAAACAAAGTTCAACCATCACACTATAACTTAACAAAGAAATGAAGTCAGATTTCTAATTATAGCTCAGGGTTGTTTACATATTTTTTTGAATTTCAGTTAAAAAAAAATATGAATAGCAAAACGTCTTTTAAAAAAGTCTTCATTAAATGTATATGTAATATATGTAAAATATGTAAATAACAAAGTTTCTTTTTGGAAGGTCACCCCCCTCACTCATTTTTCTGCATCTGTATATTTGCGAGATAATGCCTCTGCTAATCCCTTGCAAGGTCAGTGCTTGTATTGGATGATTGTACCCCACTGTTTATTCATACTTCCTGCTGATGTCATTTCATCCTGCTGGCTCCGGCCTTTGACCTGTCATTTACCTCCTATCGTTGCCATGGTTTAGTCCACCTTGGTGGCCGCTGTCCAAGAGAACATCCCCGTCGTTATCTCTGTAGGATTCCTCTGCTTACAGGAAGGTTACTATCTAAATGCAAAATCTATTTGTACTTAAAGGTCACTTTTCATTTGGATTCTTAATATCCTCTTCCATCTTCTTTTCTCACTCCTCACTTTTCATTGGCTCCTGAAGTCAGTTTCTTTGACTTATTCACTCTCATTCCCTTTTTCCTCTCTCTGTGCATATGATGTCTTTTCCTGCTGTTATTCCATTGTTTGACAAAAGTACTGTACATCATCCAGTTGACAGGAAAAGGCTATGATACATAACGCACCGGCCATGTTTAAATGGCTTAGCTTATGACTCTTAAATGTATTTCAGCAGCAGCTCTGGCAAAGAGCCACGATGTCACACAGGGTGCTGGCTATTCCCCCTCATCCACTGATCAATGGCACTGATACAACTTGAAAATATAAGTGTGTGTGTGTGTGTGTGTGTGTGTGTGTGTGTGTGTGTGTGTGTGTGTGTGTGTGTGTGTGTGTGTGTGTGTGTGTGTGTGTGTGTGTGTGTGTGTGTGTGTGTGTGTGTGTGTGTGTGTGTGTGTGTGTGTGTGTGTGTGTGTGTGTGTGTGTGTGTGTGTGTGTGTGTGTGTGTGTGTGTGTGTGTGTGTGTGTGTGTGTGTGTGTGTGTGTGTGTGTGTGCGTGTGTGTGTGTGTGTGTGTATGTATACAGTATGATTATATGATAAAAAGCATGTGTAAATCACCACTCTTTAAACATTAAAGGCAGCGGGGGGGTTGCTGTCTTGGCACAACCGTGATTTACTGCAACACAGCATATGTGCTTCATTCAGCATGTGTCTGTATGTAGAATGGGAAGGATCTGCATGGGATTGTTCTATCGGCAGTGAGGTTGTTGCCCCCACCACGAAGCTGTTACTGTCTTTACTGAAAGTAGTAAGAAGAGTTATTTTGGATGGAAGCTCATTATAAACATACAGTCATATTAACAGTGAGGTTAATTGCAGTGTCACAAGTTGAGTTTGTCTTCTTGAACTGCGCTCACCAACAGACCAATGCTTTTCTGGAAACAATTTAGGTTTTGTTGGAAAGTATATCGCAAGTTCTTAAATCTGTTAACTTTGAGAACAACAACTTAATCTTTTTTTTTTGGGGGGGAATATTTGCTTATTTTTATAGGACATTTTTTTTAATGTTTTCAATTAACAAATCAAAAGGATTATCTGAAATGACTTAATGCTACCAGCTGAGTAGCCCTGGCTCAAGAGTTCAGATTAATGAATGAAAAAAACAGGTGAAAAGGGATAAATGAAACTCCTGGGGGTGATATAAAGTAGATGATTAACTATGTGGATTCGTTCAAAGTTAATAGAGATTTTAAAATGCTATATAATATTGCTTCAAGATGTAGCATATGTGCCTTTCGATATGCTGATTATACTTGAAATAATCTGTATTAAGGAGCTGTCCAGTGTATTGCGATTGGCCACTTTGAAGTCAAAATTATTGTAAAACATTATGGGTTCAATTATGAATGAAGTCCCATTAAATCTTAAATGTGATCACATTTTGAGCAAATGGATACTTAATCGATGTGAAAGAAGAAATGTCCTTTTTTTGTGATTCTGCCATGGCGGCATGTCACGGCCTCACTCTACCTCTCCGTCTCATCGTAGTATCACATTCCTCCCACATTCATCTCCACCTCCATGTTCTTGTTTGGTACTCAAGTCTGTCCACGCCTCGTTTCCTCTTTACATATTGTAATCTTTCTTTTCCCTCTCCTCCTCGTCTCCTCTCTCCTTCTGTTATCGGTGTGTCCTGTAAAGCTTCATTTACAGAGGAGCCCTAATCAGATATGTACCAGCGGAGAACAGTTTGTGAGAGCAGTGTGTGGCCTGATAGATAGCAAGGCTTAGCAGAAGGGGAGCGCATTGTAAGCCCTCAATTATATGCCCGACACCCAGACGCAAGAAAGAGACACTTGGGAGGCCTGTTTGTGTTTTTGCTCATGTGTCTGAGTTTCATCTTTGAGCGTGTTTGATTGCATGGCTATATGCTTATTGTTAATGTTTGCTGCGCAGTGTGTGGAGCCAAAATAAATCGGGCATAGAGAAAAACTGATTGTAGATTACCAGGTCAAGCTGAATAAGGAGTGAGTGAGTACATACTTTTAAAAGTACTATTTGTGTCTGCACTTATCACGTTCTAAAATCAACAGGTGAAATCACAAATGTTTAGGAGTAGGGATGTTAATATTTAACAGTTTAACTGTTAACCGACAATAATTCTGACCGATTAATTAAAGCTATCAGTTAAAACAGTTAACAACAAATATTATTACACAGCTTTGTTGAATACTCGATTCTGATTGGTCAATCACGATGTTCTATGGTCTGTTATTTCTGTATAACAGACCGTTGCTATGTGTAACAGACCGTTGCTATGTATAACAGACCGTTGCTATGTATACTGGAAAAACAAAGTTCGGAAACTTGTGTTTGGTGTATTATTTCTCTGTTGTTACAATGCTAATGGTCATTGTATTTTACATCGTTGGAAAGCCTGTTTATTGACCTTCACAATGATGTCCAACTTGTAAGGATCAAGCATTTGTGGGATGAGCAGCACAGCTGATTATGTGAGTAGCGCCCAAGAAACATTTGTCATAATGCTCTGTCAATGGTAAACAGTGTATTGTCATGAGGCTACCAGGAAGCCCGCAATGACTGCCCTTCACCGTCAGGCCCATTAGCGCTGGTGTCAACAACACAGACAATGGAACCTGAACATGTGGGGGAATGTCATGTTCAGTGATTAGTCCAGGTTCTGTCTGCGAAAGTTGGATGGCAGGGTCAAAGTATGGAGACGACGAGGAGAATGCTATGCTGATTGTTGAACCGATGGAGTAACAGCTTTTGGTGGGGGCAGTGTCATGGTGTGGGACGGCATCTCCCGCACTGGCAAAACAAGGCTTGTCATCATTGAAGGCCATCTCAATGCAGTGAGATATCGGGATGAGATTCTGCAGCCAGTGGCGAGCCCATATCTCCACAATCTGGGACCTAACTTCATCCTCCAAGAAACAACGCTCACCCCCACAGAGCCAGGGTTATCACAGACTACCTCCACAATGTGGGAGTAGAGAGAATGGAACGGCCTGCCAAGAGTCCACACCTCAACCCAATTCAACACTTGTGGGATCAGCTTGGGCGTGCTGTACGTGTTAGAGTGACCAACACAACCACGCTGGCTGACCTGCAACGAATTCTGGTTGAGGAATGGAACGCCATCCCACAGTAACGTGTGACCAGGTTGGTGACCAGCATGAGGAGGAGGTGCCAGGCTGTTGTGTCTGCGTATGGATCTTCCACCACTACTGAGGCTCCTGACATATTGTATTAAATGAATAGAGTGTAAAATTGCCAATATGTCTTGTTTGTTCCTTGTGATCCTACTGATAGAGAGTTCAAACATCCAATCCACCAAACAACTCAAAACAAGAGTCAATACCAACAGGAGAATACATTGTTTACCATTGACGGAGCATTTTGGGAAATTTTTCTTGGGCGCTACCCACATAATCAGCTGTGCTGCTCATCCCACAAATGCATGATCCTTACAAGTTGGACATCATTGCGAAGTTAAATAAACAGGCTTTCCAACGATGTAAAATACAATGACCATTAGCATTGTGACAACAGAGAAATAATCCACCAAACACAAGTTTCCGAACTTTGTTTTTCCAGTTTATAACAGACCGTTGCTATGTATAACAGACCGTTGCTGTGGGCACAGTTCTGATGTCGGACTCTGGCAGACCGTTTTTGTGTGAAATGATTGATTTCTTCAGTAAGTAGCTGTGTAATAAGCGAGATAATGTACAGCTAGAGGGTTATTGTTGTGAATACCAGCTTGATGTATATTATCCCTTATGTTAAACTTTTTTTTTTAAAAGCTGGGCATATCTCGGAGTGGCTTGTCGCTAAATGAAAATAGCTGGTCCACCTTAAAGGCCACCCCACCTGAAGTGAGGCTGGGCCAAAGTTGTTGCTAGCTTCTGGGCTAACCCCCTTCACTTTAATCAGCAGGTGGCCAGCAAGACACGGGAACTTGGTTTGGGTCTTGAGAGTTGTAGCATTTATTAACAGACAAATAAACTATACAGTCACTGCACTGCTATGTTCGCAGACCTTTAACGTTACTGCTAACTTTATGCTCGCCCTCATTCACATGGCGGGCCGCCGGGCTCGCAATACAGTGGTGGAAACCCTGACAGACTACGCCAGCTAGACACACAGCTGACAGCCTCGCAGCTAAACTAAAGGATTTGGTGCAGACTTACAAGTGGCTGCATGTGTCAACGACAATGCACGCAACATCGGGGCTGTTACAGTAACTCTCCCGGATGGAAGAACTGGGGACTGTACATGTTCATCCACTGACAGTACAGGATGGATTCAACCTGTTTGTGCATTAGGTTGTTTTTGCAGCTGGGTGGATTGTTAGGCACTAAAACCACAGCACCGCTGCATGCAACACACTAATCTTGTTGGTTAACAGTTAATGATCGGTTAACGAGGGTCGGCTATCGGTCAGAAAACCAATTCTAAATTAGCATCCCTGTTCGGAGTATTCTCTAAAGCTGGGGACACACCGAGTCGACATCAAAGAACTAGCGGCGACAAAGGCCACCAGTTGCGTCGCCTCACGTTGCCTTGGTCTTGGCCAAAAGGTTGCACTCGAACACACCGCAAAGACTACAGCTGAAGGCCAACTACCACATACGTTCTCCGCCTGCATGATATGAAATAACTCTCCACACCAGCAGGCGGGGTTAGTCTGTATTTGTCATTCAAAAAGGGAGACTGGAAGATAGAGGACTGCAGATATACATGACATTGTTATGATACCTACACAAAATAAAGCAGCGTTTGCTGACCATTTTCACACCACTCTCTCTCACCACTTAGCTTCATTCCAGATGTTCATGTTGTTGGGAAAACATCCGTGTGTTGGAATGATCAGATGAGATGTAGATGAAAAATGAGAAGAGCCCGTCTGTGTTTGTCCTCTTGACTTTACTCGTTGGCTTGCTTTCTTCACTTCCGTTTCTCTTCTCGTGCACTGATTTGTTTAAGCTGAACCGCCAATCAGAGTGATTTCTCTCACGGCTTGGTGTGTCAGGGCCTTAAGGCTGGTTGAGGGCATTCTTGAAATTGTGAGGTAAAACTAATTAAAGCACAGGTAGACTACGGTATGAGGTTAAGTAGGTTTGAGTTTAAGTATCTGAAAGTGAAATTTTTGTAAAACCTTCATGCACAAGTTTTATTTCAACCAGGAGTCAGTACAATGTGGAGGGCACGAAGGGGCTACAGTAGATCCAACCATTTTCTATTCCACTTTCAAGGCCATTCAAAGCTCATGGTTAGGCTCTGTGGCTTTGGGCCCCAGAGACACCAGGGAGGAATCAGATGAAGCATGAAAAGATGAGCTCGGGAGAGCAAACAATGAATAGTGTTTGAACATCTCTGCTGCTGGAGTTCACTGCTTCAAGGCTGCCTACCTCTGCAGATAGAATATTCATCTGCTGTATTGTCCCGTAGAGGCGTGTAACCTTTAGCGAGAAATCACAGCGCAGTTCGACCTTGCTTTTCTGCCTCATTATCATGCAGCCTCCAGTACAAACAGCAAAGCTTTGTTTGATGCTAATATTATAGTTTCTTTGTGTATCATCTGACCATTCCTCCAAATATTTTACTGTTAGTAATTACTAGTATGTAACATGGAGTGACTTTTTGTCTTGATGGAAAGTTGATTACTTTTGTCTGAACTTGATGCAGTGAACTCTCAGTCTTCTACTGCTCCAATCTCCAGGCTCCAAGGGGATGCCATTCACTACTAAGAATGGATCTTTAGCTGCCTGCTTCTGCCCATACTTAGCCATCAGTGGCTAAAAAATTAAGTTGAATTTATTTATTTGTTTTAATTTTAAAGTTAAATTAAGATTAAGTTTGGTCAAAGCCAATGACACGAGTGTCTTTAATGAGAAAGCCAGGTGGTGTTTTCGTAACCCAATAGGGTTCCAATATGACAACTATCAGCTGTTAACACGTGAGAAACCAACTGCCCCTGAGATTAAAGACATTTACTGCTCATTTTTACTCCCGTAAAATACCAGCTCACAAGATGTGTTAAAACAAGATTTCTTAAGGTGCGTAATGAGTTGGCCAGCCACCATTCTTCATCCTCAGATCCACAATATTTCTGCATAATCCAGGGTATGGAATGCATTTGACCGTACTCTGTTCCCTGTGTCTGGTGTGAGCAGAAGTTTGTGTTAGTTTAGTGGTAAATTACAAAAAAAGTATTCATTAGCAAAAACGTTGTATTGCAGGATGAAATTGTCAACATAAGAAATCCAGTATTAAGACACCTGAAGATGCTGCCATGCCGCTCTGCTCTTAACCAGAGTAGCCTTGCAAGTGAGAGGCCACAAGCGTTTAGTGATGGTGCATCTTTTCACCAGTTAGTACCACTCTCTGCCTTAACTGTTACTAATGTACCAGCTGTTTTATGAAAAAAATCTTTATTAAACACTATTTAATAAGTAAATTCAGAATCAGAAATACTTTATCGATCCCCGGGAGAAATAAAAGTTGTTCCATTTTAGAATAGAAGATAATAGATAAATTATAAGAAAAACAGAAGAACACAGATGAAATGTAAACGTGTGCATTATCAAAAATAATTGCAAATATAAAATTAACTATCAAAGAAATAACATGAATTTAAGTATTTCACATCAGATTACTGCATACCATTTCATTTTGTTTAATGAAAACATTTTTAAATTTAAACATTTTTAATTAATAAAAAAAATATTTTAAATTCCATGTTCTATCATCTATTATTCCATCTATGTTTTAGAATTTTGCTGAGGTATCGTTTCAGTATCGTATCAAAGTCCGAATTTTGGTATCGTGACAACACTAATGTGCGATAATGTAACTTTCACATTACAATGATGTAAACCGATGATCTGATGACATGACATTCAAACAACGTAAGAACAAGTTTTTAAAAAAAAAAATGTTGGTAATAGATTCATTATGGTAATAGATATAGCCAATGCTACACAACAGAACAGAAAGGTCTTCTTTGGTCTTGGATTATTTAACCCTTCAAGTGATCTGCCTAAACAGCACCCTATATCACACAAAGACATCCTTTCAGGCCCACGGGCTGGCAGGAAACCAGCTACTGTATTACAAGGTCAACATTACCTTTATTACTTCTTATTAGTCTACATTATACCTCATGGGAGGTTTTACATAAACACACACCCACGCAGATACGCAGGCTTACAGAGCTATAAGCTCACCGGAATGGCAGTTGGGATTCTGCCTCATGCCGATAGACATGCTCTGGGGAGCTCAGGTAAACATTGGCTTTGTGTTTTTCTGTTTATTGTTTGGTTATAGGCTATGACATAGTCGATTATTCTCTTCCATCTGCAGTCTCAACACAGTTTATGGGATGGAAATTGTAGCTCTCATCTGAAAAACAGCGTGATGTGTTTTCAACTGTAACGTTTGAGAGACATACATGACCACGCCAGCACGTACAGTCACTCAACCAACACACAAGACACAGACATTAGCGGTGTATTTCCAGCACTAATGAGAATGAATCCTCATTTCTTAGCTGTAATTGTGCATGTGTATTTTCCTTCCTCCGTCTCTAAAGATTATGTTTGCCAGACCCACGGGCTCGCCGATTGTTTTGAGTGCCTCTCCGCTCTGTATGACTGCGCTGTGCCGCAGGTGCTCAACGAAGCAGCCCCATTGGAATGCAGCGAGCGCGCCTCCATTGTGGCATGAGACGCATTTTATCGACACCTATTTCTCCAGTCCTCTGAGTACATTCAGAAGTTTCTGAGTGGCCTTGGCTTCTGGCTAATACAATGAATGTATACATACCTATTCACAAATATACAGAAGCACACAGCCTTTCTTTCCTCAAGACCTTTACATGTTGCCAGAGAAAAGGCATTATGTTGGATTGGAGAAGAGTGAAGCCGGCTACATCTTGTATGGAGAGAATACATTGAAAGTGGTGTTGTGTTTGTGTCTCTATTGTTAAGTCAAAAAGGTTGTAATGACTTGTCAGTGCCTGCCTCCATTTTCCCCTGCTATTCAGTCAATTATAAAGTAGGCCTACGCAGACAACATCCATTAATATCAGTCCTGGCTGTTTGCTGAGAAACACTGTACTCCCCGTACATGCATCAATAAAGTAGAGTTAGGGGAAATAGGGGCAGAAGTATGAAATGCTCAATAGAATATGGCATTTACATTGACAGTCAAACCATGAAATACATCTCTTTCTCGCTCTCACTCCCACTCCGTCTCCCCCTTCTCATGTTTTTACTCTTTCTTCCCACTTATTATTCACAGACCACAGTCCATTGCTAAGTGCAGGTGAAAAAAACCATTAAGTCACTGGCTGGGAGGCTTGTGTGTGTGTGTGTGTGTGTGTGTGAGGGAGGGAGTGACAGGAAGACAGATTGCTGCACATTCTGAAACATGACATTCTAATCGGTGTGCATGTTAATTAAGAGACTTCATTGAAATGTTTCTTGTGACCGGAGAAATTGGAGGCTTAATGAAAGGGAATGTCCATGTTATATGCATGCAAGGAGATCTGTGTGTGTGTGTGTGTGTGTGTGTGTGTGTGTGTGTGTGTGTGTGTGTGTGTGTGTGTGTGTGTGTGTGTGTGTGTGTGTGTGTGTGTGTGTGTGTGTGTGTGTGTGTGTGTGTGTGTGTGTGTGTGTGTGTGTGTGTGTGTGTGTGTGTGTGTGCGCGCGCGCGTGTGCCTTGAAGTGCCTCGCTGTAAGAAAAAAGGCTCTACTTGATTCACATTTGTTCGCATATCAATATTTCCTCATATGTTTTTTTTCCATCTCTCGCAGACTAGTTTCCCTTAATAGTCTCCTCCACATGGTGAGGTCGAAAGTGAAGCTCTGCATTTGGTTTCATTTGGCTGATTTTTTTTATTTTCTTAAAATCCCAGCAGGGATTTGGTGGTGACACTTGTGAACAGGCTTCGCTGACATTCGGAAAATATATTAAATATCCACCATATGCTCTGAGCATGGCAAGTTCTCCGTGTGTGTTTGTGTGTGTGCGTGCGTGCATGTCGTTTGAGTGTTTGCACATGTGCTCTGAGATAGAAACACAAACAGTGAAATGACTCAGATGATTCAGTGTCGGTAGTATCCAAAGTCACATTTTAACGAACGCTTCCCAAAGAGTTCTCACAGATTTTCCGTCTTTTAGAGGTCAGTTCCATAAAACCTTTGTACAAATTCATAAAATATACGTGACAGTCTAACGGCCCTCTTATGTAATAGCAGGGGTCAAGGGTTATGATTTAAGATGCTTACGAGCAGCTGTGTGCGTGAGTGATATAAAGTGAAATCCACTATAACGGCAAATATTTTAAGGTCACATCACTTCATTAAGAGCGAGGCACTCGCTTGTAAAATTATCAACTGACTTGATATCCCAGTTTGAGTTCACAAAGTCTTTGCCCTCTAATGAGACTCTGTATGTTTCACCACTCATCCCACTCATCTCAGCAAATCATGTTAGGCCTTTGTAGCTCATTGGAGGCTGCTCCTAAAGGAGTTAGACAAGTCAATGGACACACGTGAGTGGGCGCGATTAGATGCAAGTGAAAGAATTAGCGTATTCCTGCGCTTTATGAGTTGTTTTATAAACATACAGAAAAGAGAGGAAAAGGGAGAGGTATTGGAGGTAAATCCTGGAGATTGGACACTCCCATACACATGGTTGGTGCTTTAGTTTACATATAACGTCTGTACAGTTTGTACATTGGCTGTTTGGGGCTAATCAACACAGATCGCACAATTGTACAGCAGCTATATTTGTGTGATTGAGGTATGGTGAAAATTTGCTTGACTTTCTGAACGCAAATTAAAGCTGCAGTGGGTAGAAATGGAGCAAATATAATACGGTCACTATATCCTGACAGTAGTGCATGAGACATGTAATCTGAAAAAAAATCATGTGCCTCTGTGTCCTCCGGTGTCTTCCGGTGCTCCTAATGACATCTGCAAGATTTCACAGACCGGAGGAAAACAACCAATCAGAGCCGAGCTGGAGCCTTGCCATCTCTGAACAGCTGTCTATCACTCGCGAACTCCGATCAAACTAGGCAGCACTTATCAAATATGAATCAATATTCTGTTTCTTTAATGCCTATTTCTCTCTTCAAATATTTTCAGGAACATCTTGTAGTGTACTGTTTAGCTGTAAAATGAGAGAGTTTGTGGCCATGTTGAGAACACTTGAGGGAATACCAAACACCGTCCACCAGCCGGAGCACACTTTCTCATTTTACAGCTAAACAGTATACTACAAGATGTTTCTGAAAACATTTGAGGCGAGAAATAAGCATATAGATACAGAATATTGATTCATATTTGATCAGCGCTGCCTAGTTTGACCGTTCGCAAGTGATTGACAGCTGCCTCCGTTGAATGAACAACCAATAGGAACGCTCTCTCTTTGAAATGACCTGTGATTGGTCAAAGTCTTCCGTCACAGACTAGATTTCCTAAAGCCTGAAAACAGAGCCATGAGGAGGAGCAGAAGTCTAGTTATCTCTCAGAACACTTGAATTACAATATGCTGAAAGGTTATTTTGGAATTTTTGCCCAATGATGTCAAAAACATTGTGCCTACTTTAAGGAAGGCCAACAACTGACCATAGTATATAGTCAGGAAGAACTTATTATGTAAAAATAAGAAAATTCTTCCAGTATCCTCAGGTCCACAAAAAGTGTTTTTTTATGGCTGGGATGACCTTCAGAACTCACAAAAGAGCATATTCTAACACTCACCCCACCATTTGCCATCCAATGTGAGAGCCACAGTGGACTCAGCTACTACCGGCCCACTCGATCAATCCCCAAATATCAAGGAGGTTTTTCTCAGGTGAACTGTGTTACCTGGGGCAGCTCCTTGAGGCTTGGACCCTGAGAGGGGCTGGCAGGTGCGTCAAGGATAGTCTCCCACTGAGTTAATCCGAGTCAAGCGAATGCAGTGCTGCCTTCAGAGAGGTTTCAGTGGTTGCAGAAGGAGAGAAGAGTTGATTCCATTGGATCTGTGCTCTCCTTTGTTCAGCTTCTATTAAAGAGGAGTCTGTCACATTCTACTATCAATTGCCATGTGCCAGAAATCTGTTCTAATGTTGGGTTCAAGGAGAGATTGGTTTTCATCCACTCTGCTGAAGCATTTCCTACAGGGAGTGAGGTGCCAGCATCCAGTGATAAGTAGAGTTGCTGGTGGTTCTTGACACCCTTTCAAATGAGCTGTTAAAGCTGTTGGCCAGTGTCTTCTTTTTTTTTTTTTTATCAATTCTTTCAAAGTGCCTGCAGCCACCTCCAAATACCTCTGAGCACAAGCAACTTTTCTGAAGAGCCTGCTGTCTTTCTTGTGCAAACACCTCATGACGCTTCGGGTTAAAATCAACTTTAAAGAGAGGTGCTACACTTGTCAACTTCTCTTTTCTTTACTTAACTCATGTCTCATGAACAACTGACCAATTGCAGCACAAAGGTGGGAGTAGAGACTACTTTGTGAAAGCACACTATATGAATTGAATCTAGGGATGTACCGATACCAGTATCAGGTAGCAGGTCCAATACTGTGCTCATGTACTTGTACTCGCAAAACGGCTCCGATACAACGGCACGAAAACCACTTTACGGTGGTGCGCTGGGCCGGGATCCCACCTCAGCCGGCCCTCACTTTCATTGCGCCACAGGGTTTTGCTTGCACCCTCTGACTCGCGCGCGCGTTAGACTACTTGGTCCGTGTTTCAAGAGAGTCGGGTGGGTTGCCGACATCGCCGCAGACCCCTGACGCCTTTTACGTGGGCCGAGCCCTGATCTGGCGGCACTGAGGACAGTCTGTCCCGGTTGACAGTCGCACCAGGACCAGGGGGCCGTCCACGGCGGGGAGAGATGGTGCAGTGAGCCCTTTGTCCACGTTGCGGCAAGGTCCGGGAGGGGAGCGCTGTAAGGCTGCGGCCGTGAGCCACCTTCGCCCCGAGCCTTTCCAAGCCGACCTACAGCCGGTCGCGGCGCACCGCCTCGTATGCGGGACTCACACCCCCCAGCTGGCTTTTAACGAGGGTCTTTTGGCACAGAAAAGTACTCGTATCGGTACTCGGTATCGGAGAGTACCCAAATGTAAGTACTTGTACTTGTACTCGGTCTGAAAAAAAGTGGTATTGGTGCATCCCTACTTGAATCTGTTAACTTTTTTTGAAAGACCTGCCATTTTGGTCCATTACATAATCATCACACGGAGAACCCTATAATGAGTCAGATATTGTGGATGAGGAGTGGGATGATCCTTGGCCTTTAATAAGGGCAGCCCCTATGTATAAGGTTGATTAGGATCACCATGGTTGCCAGAGCATGTGGATTCAAAATTGAAGTTCTTTGACGTACTGTACTTTAGATTAGGCGTTCATCCTGTAGAACCCTGTTCAATGGCTTAACCTGTACTCATAGAACTATGGTTACAGTAGATAACCATATTTTTTTCTGATGAATAATGAAAAGAATGAACAGGTGTTCAGTGTTTACATGTGAATTCTACAATGTTTTAAGCCTTACATTTAACTCATTCAGATTTTCTGGTGAGATTTTGCATGACTGACCTGGTGAAGTGTTCCCTCAGATTATGAGTGAGGTCATAGGGATCAGCCGTTGTTTTCTCCAGAATGGTCTTCGGGTTTGGGAATGTCTGACTGACCCAACTTCAGAAATTACTGGGTAGTGTTCCTGTTTAACGACAGCAATTTACCAGCAGTATGTTTGATTTGCATTACTGAATAATAGGCTGACTTTAGACAGTACTAACCAGTGGAAGCTGGTCCAAAGAGGTGGTTGCTCCTCCTCTATTTTTTTGAGAGGCAAGAGGGAGATCAAAATATAAACAAAGTAATTGGTTGAAATAAACCATTACCAAATCTCAGTATCATTTACAAAATAGTTTTTCTCTCTTCTTTGGAAAAAAAATCCATTATTTAAATCCTGATTAAAATGCGTCAACAGCAAACCTGCAGGGCAGAGGGGAAAGGGCAGCCTGTGTGTGATTCTGGGCATCGTGGGGGGTAGAGGAGGTCGAGCACCCTCCGTCCTCCCTTGGGGTGGGACGTCTTCTATCAACTCAATGCATTTAATTCTTTTCATGCTTGTCTGTGATTGGCCAAAACACGTCAAAACATGTTCCAAGGGAGGTTGACCTCCCTTATCTGGTTACCAATCAACAACCATCAGAGTACATGATTGACAGCGGGTTGGTCCAATGATGATGTCCAAATGTCCTCTTCAGTCTCTACCACTGTAGTTCTCTTTATACATCCATGCTGTAAGTACCTAATGAACTGGCAGTAAACTATCAGACAGCAGCTCATCAGGAAATGAATTATAACGTGTAAATTGTGAACTACTTTAAAACACATAACAAAACGAATCCTTTTTATTTATGCCTGTTTATTGAGATGTAGCTAGCTACTAGTGTTAGCTAGTGCATCAGTTAGCTTGTTGTAGCAGCCCTGAAGGACGCGGTGCAGCAGTCTGTAAACTCATAGACATATATACAGACAGGCTTCTAGTGACACATTATACACGCTGATGCTGCAGTGATTGCTTTTCTTACAGTGCCTTCAGAAAGTATTCAGACCCCTTCGCTTTTTTCACATTTTGTTATGTTGCAGCCTTATGCTAAAATCAATAAAATTACTTTTTTCCCTCATCAATCTACACGCAATACACCACAATGACAAAGTTGAAACAGAATTTTAGAAATTTTTGCAAATTTATTAATAAGGAAAAACTGAAATATCACATCGACGTAAGTATTCAGACCCTTTACTCAGTATTGAGTTGAAGCAACTTTGGCAGCGATTACAGCATCGAGTCTTCTTGGGTATGACGCGACAAGCAGATCCTCTCAAGCTCTGTCAGGTTGGATGGGGACCGTTGGTGGACAGACATTTTCAGGTCTCTCCAGAGATGTTCGATTGGGTTCAAGTCGGGGCTCTGGCTGGGCCACTCAAGGACATTCACAGAGTTGTCCCTATGCCACTCCTGTGTTGTCTTGGCTGTGTGCTTAGGGTCATTGTCCTGTTGGAAGGTGAACCTTCGGCCCAGTCTGAGGTCCTGAGCGCTCTGAAGCAGGTTTTCTTTAAAATATCTCTGTACTTTGCTCCGTTCAGCTTTCCCTGGATCCTGACTAGTCTCCCATTTCCTGCCGCTGAAAAACACCCCCAAAGCATGATGCTGCCACCACCATGCTTCACCGTTGGGATGGTATTGGGCAGGTGATGAGCGGTGCCTGGATTCCTCCAGACATAACGCTTAGAATTGAGGCCAAACAGTTCAATCTTGGTTTCATCAGACCAGACAATCTTGTTTCTCACAGTCTGAGTGTCCTTTAGGTGCTTTTTCGCAAACTCCAAGCAGGCTTTCATGTCCATCTGGCCACTCTGCCATAAAGCCCAGATCAGTGGAGTGTTGCAGTGATGGTTGTCCTACTAGAAGTTTCTCCCATCTCCAAACAGGATCTCTGGAGCTCAGCCAGAGTGACTATTGGGTTCTTGGTCACCTCCCTTACCAAGGCCCTTCTCCACCGATTGCTCAGTTTGGCCGGGCGGCCACTCTAGTGACAGTCCTTGTTGTTCCAAACTTCTTCCATTTAAGAGTTATGGAGGCCACTGTGCTCTTGGGGACCTTCAATGCTGCAGAATGTTTTTGTTGCCTTCCCCAGATCTGTGCCTCGACACAATCCTGTCTCTGAGCTCTTCAGGCAGTTCCTTCGACCTCATGGCTTGGTTTTTGCTCTGATATGCATTATCAGCTGTGAGACCTTATATAGACAGGTGTGTGCCTTTCCAAATCATGTACAATCAATTGAATTTAACACTGGTGGACTCCAGTCAAGATGGAGAAACATCTCAAAGATGATCGAGGGAAATGGGAGGCACCTGAGCTAAATTTCAAGTGTCATAGCAAAGGGTCTGAATACTTACTGTATGTCAATGTGATATTTCAGTTTTTCCTTTTTTAATAAATTTGCAAAAATTTCTAAAATTCTGTTTCCACTTTGTCATCGTGGTGTATTGCGTGTAGATTGATGAGGAAAAAAAGTAAT
Source organism: Sebastes fasciatus (assembly GCF_043250625.1). Classification (NCBI taxonomy): domain Eukaryota; kingdom Metazoa; phylum Chordata; class Actinopteri; order Perciformes; family Sebastidae; genus Sebastes; species Sebastes fasciatus. The sequence continues at coordinate 2,019,156 of NC_133800.1, forward strand.
TTTATCGATTTTAGCATAAGGCTGCAACATAACAAAATGTGAAAAAAGTGAAGGGGTCTGAATACTTTCTGAAGGCACCCATACCTATAATGGAGGTGCAAGTGCAAAATATGAGGAATAACTTTTGGTTTTCCTCCTGTTTTCCCCAATTTGTTGAGTCACCAGACGCCACTGGTACTAAATGCTATTTTATAATGAATAAATGTAAGCATAAATGCATATTACAAATGTCTATCCTGGATAGGCCTTGGACAAGATATCATATTGTATACAAAGAACCACATCCACATTTTACAGCCTGCCTCCCTTAACAAACATCTGAGCTAATGGATCTTGCAATTAGCAGCATCCTAATCGAAAATGATCTGACATTTTGTCTTTCCAAGGGCTCTGTCATGGACATCCCAACAGCTGGGTTACGTGGCTGCAGCAGATGGAGGACATGGAGGATGCCGATTGACAGACCAGGGACAGGGTGACAAACAAGCTCTATCCTCAGCACCGGCTATTGATTTCAGCTCAGAGGTCTCTGCCTGATATGGCAGCAGTCAGGGTCGACCAGCCGCCTGAGCTAGAGCTAGCAGGCTATTAGCCTGGAAAGGGAGATGCGGGAGAAGACAATATTATCGTCATGGCCAGTCAGAATCAAGGATATGATACGTGCGGTGCAAGTTTATGATATGCCGGGAATAGATCATGCCCACAGGAAACAGTGCAGAATCACTGAGGAACCTACCCACAATTCTTACTGACTATTAATTTTAGCCTTCAGACAACTTTTTTTTCTATAGTTATTGAACTTCTCTCAGAGCATTTTGAACTCTGAATGGAAATTTGATTTTACTGCTTGAATTCAGCTTAAGTTGTTTAAGAATCATGGTGATAGAACATTTATAATTTCACATTAAAATTGGTAGAATACAGTTTGCACTAATATGATTTGACATGGAGAGCTTATTGCTGGAATTTGGTCAATGACTGTCTCCGCCATTTTCATGCATGATTAACTTTACACGATGCCAGGAAGAACAACTGTATGTGGTTACCTAGATGGCAGCAGTTTTTCTGGATTTAATAGATTTTGTTCTTTCCATCACTCTTGTTTTCATTTTTAATACAGTTTTCATAAAGTGCCAAAGGGTCGAGCTGTGGCAGAGTGTTAAAACCAGAGGGGTTAGCTGGCCCTCTGTATGATAAGGCCTCTTTCTTTTTTCCTGCCCAACCAGGTACTGTATTTGGCTTGCAGTTACTACCTTAACATGGTGATAAAACTTTGCCCCAGTTAGCAACAACAAACACACTGTGGTTTGTTTAACTGGGTGCAAACCTGTGCCTGAATGTCGAACACTGAGGCTTTATTTTGTGTTTTGGCTCTTGTCAAGAATGAGATTTTGACAAAGAATTTAAGAAATATATTCATACATGTGTATATATGATGTTTGCATGGATCCATGACAGTGCCGTCTCGCTCGATTTGGTTCTTCCTTGCGCCCCTAATGACTAATGGTGACTGAGTTCCAATGTAAACATGGGGAGGCCAGGCTGTGCAGACTCACCAATCTGGCCTGTTATGTCAATTAGCCCGTGGTCTGTATCCACCTCAGTCACGCTAGCCATCTGCGGCCTATGGTGGATGGGATTACAGGACTTACTTTCCTCTACCTGGCAAGACACTCACCTCTATACAGCATCAAAGACAACACTGGTGCCCTCAGCGTTTTCATCTGTTTCACAGAAGTCACTACAGTGCCCTGTGTTTCTTTAACACGCAGCCCTCTCATTACCTTCAGTTGGCCACTGCCGTTTTGTTCTGTGACAGTGTACCGTTACCGCTCTGTGCTGCTGCTGCAGCATATTTTTTTGAATAGGCATATTAGAGCTGAAAGCACATCTGTAATTCTGGTGAAGGTGGATATGGTTGAAATGTCCTCCACTCAAAGCCGGGCCAACTCTTTACTCACCTTGTTAGGGAGTGGATGCTCGGTGCACAGCGTCTCTGGTGGATTTTCTTATGTGAAGCCAGTTGATCCGTTGTGTCTTAAACCTTTCAGAAATGCTGTTGAATAAACCCTGAACTCTGGGAATTGTGCAGACAGCACTCTTTTATGGAAGTGACCAGCAGGCTGATGAGATGCAATTGGATTGCATATCTGAAACACTGATGGTAGCGTTATTTTATGGAAGCTGCTTTTACTGTGCCTTGGAGCTTTGCCAGATTAGTGTCTTAGTGTAGGGAGTTACAGTCCTCTGGACTCAAGTTATATGTCCTTGTTCAAAGGAGTAGGAGGGGTCAGCTTTTTATGTACTTTAATGACGAACGGATGAAAAAAAGTGAAATAAAGTGAATTCCTTTACTCTTTGATATATGGGGTTGTTTGTGATGCACAAAGTCCAATTTAATCAAAAGTGGTTGTATTTTAAATTAAAAGCTGACATGGATCGGCTGGTTTTTAAACAAATTAGATGCCATGCTCATCTGAAACGTCTGCTGGACAGTCTAGGAAATGTGCTTTACCCTGGTATAAGCATCCACGGCATAAATTAATGGGCCTTGAATGTTTCCCTCCACAAGTAAATGGATTACCACTTAGGCATAGCTTTGTCATACAGGCCACACAAGCTAAGTGAAAGAAATAGATTGGAAATATTGCTTAAAAGTAAAGCCCCATTCTCATAGTTGCCTTAAGTCATAAAAATGGAAAACCTGCAAGAATAACGAGGTGATGGTAATCCTGTTAAAACGTGTGGAATACATGAGAGCATACTGTAAAACACATAACTGTGGAACATGTCTACACGAATCACGGGATATTTTGCAAGTGCAGCGTATCATTGATGGTGGTAGCTGACCTTAGTTTAACACAGGAATGATGAGAGTCTTTGGGTCAATAAGGGTTAAATGACGAGTAGGCGGATGCCATCTCTCTGACCATACACGGCACTTCTCTGATTGCACACCTTTTTTTTTCTTCCCCCTTGTTCTCTAGCCCCTGCTAGGTTAATATGCTACCCCTAGTTACATTATGAGACAGATCTCACTAAACACAGGCTTGCCACTGTGTCACACACATACATACCCACATAGATATGCTCACACACAGCTACACATCAGATACTCTGCCTTATTTGACCTTGACCATCGTGGGCAGCTTGACTTATGGTCGCTGTGAAAGCCTGATTGTCAGGTTAATTCAATTAGCCCTGTGGATTGTTTTCTTACATGAAGGCCCATTGTTTCTGCTGTGTTTTTATTTTTACTGTCATCTGGGATTTTCACACCTTTTCTGTGCTATAATCAGAAAATAGGAAGACAGCAATAGCTGGGGAGATGAGTCAGAGGAAGAAAAACTGGTGGGTTGCACCTGAGAATAGGTTTTGGAGGGAAAAAAATGCCAAAATGACAACCTGTGATGTTGGGGAAAATAGGGCTAGAAAATCCTGACATGGAGACAATATTTCTATGATGTGGAGGGGGAGTTAGCCAGATTGTAGACAGCAGCGTAGTGGAGATTTGAAATAGGCAGGGGCTGGGCTGGGAGCATTTTATATGACGAGTTACAGTAGCAGCACAGCGCCAGGGCCTCATGCTTTTACGATGGAGTCACAGTTTTCAATGAGCCAGTCCATTTTTCACAGGGACGAATTGCTCCTGACAGTCCAATGGCTAGGCCAACATTTCGCAAAATGTAAAAGGTCTGGCGCAAATGAGGTCTGACCTTATCAATAGCTGGTACCCATCCATCTAAAGGCAGACCCCCTGTCGCCCCGCACAACGAGGCTGCTTACCTTCTCCCCCCTCCCTTCACGGCTGCCTTCCATCTCTGAATTGCTCACTCGCTGCTGTAAGATTCACTGTGCCGATGCACATTTCTCTCTGTATCTGTGGGCAAATGGCCCTTTCTGTCTTCGACTGAGAATTGTTCTCCATGGTTGTTTGTTTATCCATCCGTCACTTGCAAAATCTCAGGCACCACTCATTGGATTTTGATTAAACATGATAGAATGATGCATATCTCCACTTTGAGAAGGCAGTTTGACAATTGCATTGATTACTGAAAGGAAGGGTGGGCACCACACTATTATTTTGTCCCTGGGTTACGAGCAGTATCTTAAAAACACCTCTTCCAACTTTGTCAAAAATTGTGGGAATGAATGCTTCTCACAGTTCTCACATTTTCAAATTTTAAAGGATTGAGCGAGCCCTGGGGAAAGAGGAAGGTTAAGAACCAGTTAACCATTGAGGAACATTTCAGAATAAACAATTCAAAAAATGTTTTGCACTTAATCAATCTCCTCAATCAAGGCCACCTAACTTGGCCTAATCCACATAATCTTACCCTAAACTGTATCAATCATGACTTGGTATCAGTCCTGCCTTTTGTCCCTCATCAAGGCCAGGTTTACTTACTCTCTTTTCATTATTCTTTTCCTGCTTTCTGTCCTACCACCATTCCCTCCACAATGTCCTGTGTGATGCAGTTTAGCATCACATCCATCATGCACATTCAGACTGCAGCGTGGCAGTACTTAAACGTGTATGCATGTGAGCTCACATGTACAGTAAATGTACAGTGTGTGTTTTTTAGGAGGTGCTCTGCATTCTTGATGAATTATGCCTGATTGTCAGGGGACTAACAACAATGGTATCTGGAACTCTTTATAGTGAGAAACTGAAGCATAAAAGACACTGCATTATATTGTCATTAATACTATCTGCAGAGAGACAAAGAAATGAAGTAGGTCATTATAGACGCAATATCTTTGAGAGGATAAAGACAAAACAGGAAAGCTAGACTAAAGGGTCAGGTTTGGAAGCCTCCATGTCACATTTTTTTAACATGTTTAGTTGCATAATTAAATGTGGAGTCCATAAGGGTAAAGGGCAGGAAGGAAAGAAGGGTAGGAAATTCCGAGCAGTGGACATCATGAACAAAATTTACCTTTTTTACTCTTGACCTAATAAACCCATTGAATTGAATTAAATTGAATGAAACACATTATTTTCAATGGCTTGCACGATGCAGCAACAGATGACAAAAAGCAAAGCGTGAGCACAGTGGAGCACTCAGCTCATGCTGCGCTGCGCCCAAAGTTCAACTGATTGAACTCTGGGTTCAGCGCACTGTGATGAGCGCCGAACCTATCGGCCGGCGCAGCGTAAACCGCGTTCTATGAGAAAGGCCCATAATGTATCTTTTTTTACTGGCTACACCTGCAGCGCACATACGGCATGGGGTTGTGTGAGTCACAGGCAAAACAAGATGGTAAAACAATAAGCTCTGATCGCTCAGCTTTTCTTTCTTTAATTTACTTTTGATCATTTTCCTGTCATTCAGTCTGCTATTTCAATCTCTCTTGTCAGCTATTACCCCAGGATGCAGGTGACAGGAAACAATAAATAATAATGTAACTCTACAAACCAAACTGCTAGGGCTGTGTATTGGCAAGAATCTGGCAATACGATACGTGTCATGATACAGGAGTGACGATTCAATGTACTGCGATATATTGCGATACTGTAAGCAAGGTGATATATTGTGCTTTTTTTAAAATCAAATTTGAGGAAAACTGTCATAGTATAAATAACACAACGCCATGCATAAAATATGAGTAAAGAAAAGTTGACTTTTTTTTTGCAATGAGAACAGTGGGATCTGCATTTACATTTATCACAGTCCCTGTAACATCCAACATCATAGCACTACTTTGAGAGGGCTCACACACTGAGAGGGAGCATCTCTTTGTAAATGAAATACAGTATTGATTGAGTTAATCTTTGCATGTAAACTATTAATTAAAAATCAATAGTGTTTTTGAGAAATGATACAGTATCACAAAACATAATATTGTGATTGTATTTTCTTACACCCCTACAAACTCCCAATATGCTAATTGGAAGTCATCAAGTCATTTCCTGTATATCGGTAGTTTTTGACACTTCATGGTACATTTCTGTGTAAAAATGCTGTGCACACTTCGTGTAAAAAATATAAATTTGAGATTTGTAGAGCGGGTCTCCGTGGCGTCTACGCACCACTTGCACGCTGCTCTCACGCCTGGTGTATCCAGTTTTATTGATTATAGTGGAAGCGTATTGTTCCCGCAGCCTCTCCACATACGTTACGTGTTCAATGTAGCCTGCCTGTCACACTGTTCTGTATCATGAGCCTGAGATGATAGATGCATTCCAGCACTTATTTTATGATAAAGTGTTGGAATTTACCATTTTGTTGTATCCACTTTATTTAAGTCTTTCTTGTCTACCCAGAATGTTCTTTGGACAACCCCCGAAATGACTATCTTGTATTTTGTGTAACTGGGATGAGGAATGATAACAGCATTGGATTCTCTGTACATACTCACTTTTCCACCATTGGTAACTTGTAAAACCATTATTTGCTCAAATTGATCAAATTGAATTCTAGTTAAAGTGGATAAGAAAGACTGTCCACCAAATATTTTATATCAAGTTCTTTAATATGATCATGACTGTGACAGAGCTGGAGTCAAACTCAAGAACTTGGCCTTGAAAAGTGTTGACAGTGGAAATGACCCTTTGTGAACACAGACATAGAGCAAATGTCTGTGGATGTAGCAGTGACTGTGTGCTGAACTGAGCTGAGCAGAACAGAACTGAGCTGAGCCTGGCTGGGACTTTGGGCCCTCCCCGAGGAAAGCCAACCAGCTCACACAGTCAGATCTGCACCAACTAGAGGAGACACTTTGGACAAGTTAAACAGTGATAAATCTGCATGTCAGTATGATTTAAACCACGGCCGCTACTTTCTGTCGACGTCGTGTCATATCGCCGCCCCCGCAGGGCTCATATTGTCCGCCGCGTGGCTCTTTAAGAAGGGAGGGATGATGAAAGAGTGAGAGGTTAGTGTGACAGGCTTAACTCGTGGAGGAAAAAGAACAAGCTTTGATTAATTGCAGTGGAGGTGATTGTGAAGGGAGATGCCGAGGGTGAACAGGTTCTACAGTAGGTGTGCGTGTGTAGGTGGTGTTGGCTGTTGGCACGCTTGTGTTTGTGTTTACGTGTGAGCAAGAATCAGCTGTGGGAGTGTGCATGTATAAACAATATGTGGGAGGAGGCGTAAAGGAAAAGAATAAATAATAGCTATATTCCGGCTTTTGCTAAAATGTTTCAAAAAGCATGGGGTGGGAAAAAAAACCCAATTGAGATAAAAATGAAAGTTTTACTTTTACAATTCTGAAATAATCTATTTAGACCAATATAAGGCCAATATAATGCTATTATCAAGTCAATTTTATTTGTACAGCCCAATATCACAAATCAAAAATGTGCTTCAAGAGGCTTTACAATCTGTACAGAGTCGACACCCTCATGTATAGAGTATATACATAGACCCTTGATTCGGAATAGGAAAAAACTCCCTAAAAAAACCTTTACTGGTGGAAAAATGGTCTGCTTTTATTGTCTTTTCATTGTCAAAGTGGCACTGCAGACAGACTGTGGTCATTGTACATTTGTAAATTTGAATGTCCTCCTAATATTACATTACATTACATAACATCACATTCATTTGGAAGATTAAAAAAATTTTATTCAACCATCTCAAATGAGAAAAAGCATTTGGATGCATTTTGGGTTTAATAACACTACTTATACAATATGCAAGCTTTTAGACTTTTAGACTCCTGCTAATGAAGGATGGGTCTACACTTGTATCAGTCCATTGCATATGAAACATAAAAGGGATAGTCAGGCTAACTGGTCTGGATCAAGTCTGAGTGAATATGCATTTGTGTTAGTTTGAAGAAAGATGAGGTGAATGCAGTCATTTAAAGTTTACTGGCAATAGTGTGACAGTTCTACCTAAAAATTACACATTTTCTACATAGTGCAATAAAAAAATAGCAATTGATTTAGAATACAATCATGTCCACAAGAACAAAATCAATTCATAAAAGTTTTCATATGTTCCCACCCCACAAAAAAACATGAACAGCATAACTTAAGTGTAGAAATACATTACGAAAGTACAGCGAGGTGGTTGGAGAAGATTTCAGCATGTTGCAGAATTGAACCGCAAATGTTCTCTCCTGCGCGTCGGGGCTCAGAGGCAGCATGATGCTGCAAAATGTGAACAGACCTCGGTCTTTTAAATGTCTGCAACTGTGGTTTGATGAATGATTCAACCTTCTACCTGAGCCGGCTGCAGTGTACCAATCCCCCAAACAGCCTGCGTCAGTGCTACGCAACTCCAGATGGGTAGAAAACATTGTTTTACTAAATAATCCACTTCCCACCCCCATATTCCCGCCAGTTAATGCAGGCCATTAGCGTTCATGCAGGATAATTGGCCATTATGTTCTATTGAGCAGCAGTCCATCCAACATCGTCGACTGGTCCAGAGTACACATTACATTAGCTGAGCTTTTCAGGACTCACAAGAGTTGTTGGGAGTTGTTCGGGTTTAGAAGCTTAAACACAGTTAAATACAAGTACTCATTAAATACAAGATTTATCTGTTTTATAATTTACAAAATGTTTGGGGGTTAGACCATCAAATCCAGTGATGCATTGTTTGACCACATATAGCTTGCTGTATACAAAGCTGCTTTGGACGTATACAGCAGAGTTCAGTATAAAAGTAATAAAAGACTGAAAGGAGCCGTTGAGACGAGCTCAAAGAGCCCTTTTCATTTGCTTTTAAAGGTTGCTGTGTACATGTGTAGGTGCCTACAGTTTGTCTACAAGTTTCTCAGGGAGTTACTACACTGGGTTGCGTAGCTGGTTCATTCATTCTTTGTTTCTTTTTTTCTACAGGCACACACATTTCACACTTACTGTACACAAGGGCGGTCTCTAAATCATTCATGTGTATGGAACCTTTGCCTCTCCTCCGTTTCTCCATAATAAATGAAGGGTTTGATCAGCTGCCTGGATCAATACCTCGCACACTCTCACAGTTTGTACATACTTGACACCTAACCTCCAGACGTTGTCATGTACAGTATTTGACAAGTAGCTGTTCATCGTAGTCTGCAGGGCTCTCTTTACAGATAATGTGTGAAGAATCACACATTTTTGGAGATTTTGGACGACTATATATTTCAGTGTTTTGCAAGAGCTGTATCTTCTGTTACTGTTGGAGTATTGTTTGTGCACCTTTTTTTTTCTAATTCAGTATAATGATAATAATAATTGCGTTTTTAAAACGAGAAGCAGGAAGTGCTTTCCAGTGGAAGGGAAATAGAGTGCATACTAGATTCGGAAGTGTAGCACGTTGGATAAGTAGGTTCCTGTTGTCCGGCACAACAGACTGCTTTGTCCATACCTCCTGTCTGAAGTGCCTATAAAATACAGTAATTGCCCTCCGGCCTCCCTGTCCTTTGTTCTCCACCTGACCCCTCCCTCAGTTTATAAATGAAAGCATAATTGCATCTTTTCAGTGATGAAAGAGAGGTGTGTGTGTGTGTGTGTGTGTGTGTGTGTGTGTGTGTGTGTGTGAGAGAGAGAGAGAGAAACATAAAAGGAAAAGAAAGGAGTACACGTTAGTCTGTTCCTCACTTCCACATTTACACGTAAAGGCATTGATTGTTAATCGGTAAACAAAAGAAAAGAGTCAATTTATACATAATATGTTGTCAGATTTCATATTGGAGGAAACAAATTGGCCAAAATCTCATTTCATCTCCCTTTATAGTGCCTCTGATAATCCAGACCACTGAGCATGGTTTTGTTAGATCTCCTGGCCACTTCCTCCAGTACCTGAGCATGGATATCTCAACCTAGTTTTCAAAGTCCCAGAGGCACCTTGAAGTTTTTTACATAATTAAAAGTAAAATAATTTTGGTCATCTTTTAAACTTTGTTAATTTCAAATGAAATTAGAGGGCACTCCTTCTGGTCACCTGATGGCCAAGATCCCCGGGGCTTCTTTATACCACTGAGTCAAATAAAGCAAATATCATAAAGTACACTTACCTGCTCACATCTCATCCTGAATCACCTGCCTGTCTTTAAAGGGAATGAAACAAATACAAGGAAGACAAGGATGAAGCCTTTTATGATTTGCTCTCCATTGTCAGCCCATAGTTTTTTTAACGTGAGGAGGACAATGAGGCATCAAAGTGCATACTACTAGATAGGGGTGGGAAAAGGGGTGGGATTGATTCACCTAAGTATCGCGATTTTTCTTTTACGATTTTGAAAGAATTTTTTTAATGCCAGAATCTATATATTTGCTTCATGTGAGTCAATGCAGAGGTAAAATGAAGTTACCGCTTTTATTGTTGTAGTCTGAGTAACGTGACGTGATATCCGTTCCGTATCCGTCAACCAAAACAAACATCAAGCGGCCACCGCGAGCATTAACCAAAAAGTAGAAAATAGTGGAGGGTCCGCAGGGATACGACCTGCACCCTCCATTGTTAAATCCAGCGTGGTAAACACTACACATCCAGTAAAGGATGGAAACACTTTGGGTTTCACACATTGCAGGAAAAGCAGAGCTAGACAGAGCAGAGCTAAAGCTGCATGCTAACTCTGTCACGGACAGGAAACATTATCGTATTGTAACATGCGGTCAAGCCGGCCGTCGCTCCCATCTCCGTGGTCAAATCAGCCACACCCATATACTGACATTTCTGTTCTCTGCATTCAAACGGCCCCGATGGAGCTGACCATGGATGTATAAAGAGAACGGATCTGACGTGAGAGCTACAGAGAGGTAGCAAAGGACTTGGCGAAGTTATCGGAAGTATACAAGTGTGACTATGTCCGGTTTTCAAAATAAGGTGTTAACAAAGGGAACTGTATTTACAAAATACATCGATGGAAATAAGATTAATTGGATTATATTAACCAGAAGTATAAAACATTACATGTCCCTTATAAATTAAAAAGAAAATACCACTAATCTGTGAGGGAAATGTCTTTATTCTTTGATTTTTGGGTTGCTGGATAAAACATGTCATAAATAATGCCTGACAATGATCCTGATATATTTGACTTCAGGACATCTCTGACTACATACATGCTGAAAATCAAACATTTAGAGATTTTCCAACGTAAAAAGTCCCTAGAAGTGTATGATACGACTTTTTCCCATGGTCTAGTGTTAAAAAAGTTAACAAAAATCGCAATAAATCGCAATATCGAATCGCAATACTTGTAGAATTGGAATACTTAAAAATCGCAATACATATCGAATAGGCACCCAGTAACGTGAGAGTATTGAATCGGGAGATAGGTGAATGGTCTCAGCCCTAGTACTAGGTTAAAACATTAGTGACAACCACTTTTAAAATAGCAGAGAATGTATGATATTGTAAGAAAAAGACGACTGATAGAAAGAAGATGGCCTGACAGACAGAGGGAGACAGAGGTGAGGAGGAGGAGGAGGAGGAGGAGGAGGAGGAAACTTTTCTTTCCACAGAAGAATCAGAGATTTGAGAGGTTCATTTTCTGTCTTTCTCATTCTTCAAATGGCTTCTCTTACTACAGTTTCTCTCTTCTTTTCCCTCTTTCCAGTAACCCTCCTCCTCTCCTGAAGTATTTTGACACAGCGTGCCTTGCTTGACAGAATAAGTATTGTTTCTGAAAAGTGTGACGCAGGTAGACGTCTAAATGGCTGCCCACTGTTGGCAAGCAGGTAGAACAGCAGTGAATTGTGGGGGGGTCTTGTGAGCTTCCTGTGTTCACAATGCTGACTGGATTTCCTGGCTCACAGGCAGAAGGGATTAGCGTGAGACACAAGCTATTGCTAATTGAACGCAGGGCCTGACTTGCTAACGTGAATGATTGTTTCACACCCCAACCATAAATCCTTCTCTGTTACTCCTGAGGTGCAAATGGAGCTCGACTCTTCCCCCTCAGGCATCTTCACTCTCATCTATATGATTGTTTATCGCTTCTCTCGGCGCTATCTTTGTAATTTATATAGAGAAATAGACGGAGAGATAAAGTTGGGAGGAAGATGGTGTAAATGGAAAACACATTTATTACTGTCTACATATACTGTAGCAGCCACGTTAAGTGCCGGATGTTATTAGATTCTTAGCAACTGTCATTTTTGTTGTTTGCAATGTCAATTGCAGCCTGAAATGAACTGCTGCTCCATCCATCAAAGACATGCCAAAGAAATAAAGAATAATGATTATAAAATGTGTTTTTGATAGGGATGCACCGATCCAACTTTTTCAGTCCCGATAGTAAACATAGAGCTGAATTGAATAGATCGGCCCCATTGTCACCGATATCCGATCCAGCTATTTGAGTCAGTCTCGGCCCGATGTCCGATCCGGTATCGGTATCGGTGCATCCCTAGTTTTTGAGAGAGAGTTTCCCCTGCAGAGACGTGTATTTCTTCCTGATTGACAGTAAGGACAGCATGCCACACTGCAAAAAAACAGCTCATGTACAACGTAGTAACAGACAGAACCTAATGAACTTTCAAGTCTGTGGCAATTTTTTTTTGTAACGGACAAAAATAAAAAGGAGCAGATGGCTTTTCCTAAACTGAGGATGTAACCAACAGTCTTCACTGTGTGTAGATAACCACTGAGGATGATAGAAAGGTCGGGGCCACAAACTTGACGAAGAACACAAAACAACCCAATATCACCATATAAAGGTGGGGTAAAAGAAGCAGCAAGCACTAGAGGGCACTCTCTATCTCCCTACCCCTCAGTACTACTCTGTTACACACACACACACACACACACACACACACACACACACACACACACACACATGCACTCATGCACACAGAGAACATGCTGAACATTCAAATATGAAAGTCAGAATGAGATGTTCTCACAGCTACTAGGAGACAATCAATTTGAATTGTATTAATCAGTGCTTGCACTCAGGCCCTCTCTAGTTCACTATTCAATTACAACTGTTACATCTCATCCCATTCTCTCTCTCTCTCTCCTCCACTCTCTCACTCTGTCTGGGTCTATATCTCTGTCTCCTACTGTAGCCACTATCTATATTAATATTTCCCCATTGTTTTTTTCTTCCTGCAGCAGCATAGATGATAGATTTTAACCTAATGAAAAGCACTTCTGTTGAGATTGAAAAGCTCCTTAAACACATCACAGCAAACCCCTCTGTCTTTTCTTCCTCCTCCCCTCCTGTTTTTCTCCCTCGCTTTCTTCTCCTCCAACTTCCTCCCTCCTTATTTCTTATGTCATATCTCCCTCTGTCCTCACCCCATTTTCTCTCTTGACATTTATGCTTTGTCTGCTGCGCCCCGTATGAATCCTGCTACCCCCAAACACTTTTTTTCCCCTGCAATCCTTTCTTAGATCTCTCTCTTTTCCACCCCCCTCTTCCTATGCTAAATGGGCTGCATTACTGTAATGAGCTGGTAATTTATGGAGGAGGAGTGCAGGACTTGTATCATTTGCCCATTGAGTGTTGTTTGGCCTCCCCAAGCTCACCCACTCCCTCTGGAAACACATGCATACACTCTCAGAGCCAAGTGCAAACACAGACAGACACACCTCCAAAGTAAGTAGGGACATACTGCACACACACACACACACACACACACACACACACACACACACACACACACACACACACACACACACGCTGTAAGAAATGCACATAATGGCACACTCAAGAGGGACACCTTGTCTGGCCCGGCCATGTAGTGAAAGCAGCTGTGAGTTCTCCGTCGGTGTACAGACTGTATCCGTTGAGCCGCAGCACTAATGTGCACTGACAGACTCACACGCAGACACACACACACACCAGTACACAATCATATACTGACGTTTCACAAACGAAAAAAGAAATCTTATGATATTGGTTTTGAGTGGAGACGCGAGGGTGTTAAGCAACATCTGTAGCCAGTTGCACTGATTAAAATTGAAGCATATTTCTGCTGTCAGATGGCGTCACACAGACGACGCAAAACTGTGTTTAAAACTAAAACAGATGACCCACCTGGGGGATGATTTTATTAAACTGTCGTTATACTTTATAACCCGAAAAGTTTTGCTTGTTTGAAAATCTAAATTTTCTTTGATTTCAAAAGAAAACGTGGACATTCATGTGTGTTTGTTATTGTGACAGAATTGCACAGCTTTACAATTTGTGCTTATTCCTTTATTAGATCCCACATGTGCATGTATTAGAAAATGGAAATACATGCAAACATTACCCTTACGAGGCAAAAGAGAAAACCAGCACATGTCCATTTGATTTCAAATTGAGGTGAACTTAGAGGGCCTGTTTGCTTTGTGCTGCCAGTGAGCTCATTGTATCAGCAGGAAGAGCTGTTTTCATAAATGTTCTTCTTTGGTTCCCAGGTGCAGGTTACAGCCATCGCTACACACCATAATTGTCACTAGATGTCTTTCCATTGTGGTTGTGTAACCCAATAGCCTGCGTTGAAAGTCACAGTGATGCGAACATCCAAAGAGAACGAGAGCTGTTTAGACCACAGGGAGACGGGCAGTGAGGGAGGAGGAATGAAAGGTTGGATAAAAGAATGAGTAAAAGATGTTGAAGCAACCAGTGGGGGAGGTTTGTGACCGTCGTCTGTCTTGGCCCGTAACCTGAGTGGAAGATTAAAGCGAGTGTAAAAGGTCAACGTCGCATGCCTCTGACATTATAACTAATGTCTATGTGCATGTTTGAATTGTACACTATACCCGTGTGCACGGATGACCCCCCACAGGGATGTTAAACACCATGGCGACAGCCGTTGACCCCAGTCGTAAAGAGGTTAAAGGTCAACAGAGCTACTGAGGGGGTGACAGTGACCCTGAACACAGGAACATCCTTTAGAGGAGGAGGATAAAGACAGAGAGGGGGGATGGGGAAGAGGATAAGGGTAAAGCAAACATCAGAGAGAGGCAGGAAGAAAACGGGCAGAAGTAAGAGAGGACTGGGGTGACAGGAGGATGAGAGAAAGGAGACTGTGACCCAATTCCAAACCACCCCAACGCCCTCTCGCTACCCACTTTCACTCTGTGTGCACGTTCGCGTGGAGGGTCCGCCATATTGAGTGCCATCCCAATCCAATTAGCGGGGAGTGAAAATGGGTTATAAAACTCTCCAACAGCGAGTCTGCATCGATGCCGACTCAACCAGCTGCCTTTACTTACTGACCACTTGCTACGGCGTTTTGTGTTCGTCATGAAACACGCTCCAATGTTAGTTTTGTGCGACTACTGGTACAAAAAAATTCTCGTAAAGTACTCAAACTAAGACAGACATTTAATTTGTTCTACTTTATTGTCATACAGATATACACATATATAAATACTGTGAAAGTATCGCAATGCTTAATCCACACAGAAATACACACAGCCAGTATTCAGAAACTGAGCTTTTGAAACAAGCCGTTTGGATTTCTGTCCATTTGTGATGTCACAAATCTACAATATTTAAACCATTTCACAGTTTTAAACATAAACATTCTAAATGTGTCCCAGTTTATTTCCTGTTGCAGTGTATTTGTATGATATCAGCTGACGGGAAGTAAACATGGACCCAAGCTGTTGCCTAGCACCTCAATTCTGTTTCAATTCCATTGAAATGCACTAAAACGGAGTGTTTCAGACAGAGGGTAAATACAGCTATATCCAAGCAGACAGTATGAGGAAAATAAAGTGTTTTTTAAACATTAAAGCATGTAAACATGTTCTAGTAGAAACCTAAAATACAAGTACGAACCTGAAAATGAGCATTATATGTCCCCTTTAACAGTACAAAAATTTAGTGCAATTATTGAGCTGTGCAATAATCTGGTTTACTCTGGCATTAACACTGCATGTATTCGTACAGTACATTTAAACTAATATTCTTATTGATTTATACTACTATTACATTTTTACACAATTAATGATAGATCCTATTTTTTCAGCATTATTACTTGTACGGTTGTTATACATATTTCTTATTTATATTTTCTTATGATTTCTCTAGCTCTGAGTGTGACTACGAACGGAGTTCACTTTGTTAAGGAGTTGGAGGGTGTAGGGACCGGATTGGAATTGGGCCAATGAGGAGAGAAGTAAGTAAGGGATGAGATGAGGGGATGAGATGAGGGGATGAGATGAGGGGATGAGATGAGGGGATGAGATGAGGAGCAGAGCAAGAAAAAGGGGAAGGGAATAGATGATGAGGAAATGCCCAAGACACGTAAACAACTGGGAGAAAACATGCTTGCAGGGCATAGGTTGCATTCCGGTTGGATAGTGAAGCAGTTTGTGGGATTGAGTAGCTGTGATATTTAGGCACACAATACTCTGGCCCACATGTTGTTAGAGAAAGCAATGAAAGGCACATAGGCAAAAATATAGCCCCCTGTGTGTTTGCCGAGGCATATTTTAGATGATATATGAAGAAGCAAAAGTAATTTTTTCACTGTATAGTGATTTCACTGTTAAAAAGTTTTCCTCAATTTAATTCTCAGCTGATTGTATTTAAGCTAAATTAAAGTACCCTTGTTGCAGTTGTCAGTGGGCTCCTTTAGAATAAGTAATATTCAGGTAGATGAAATATATGTGGCGAAACAAACTCATCTATTTCTCGAATTCTACATACGTATAATGGAAAATATGAGGGGGAAATAGTTTCCCAGCGCACCGTTCCCCTTGTTACATTTGGTCAAATTATCCTTTAAAGAAGAACTCTCACGCAGTTTCAGCTGCACATTTGGTCTGCTGTGCATTTCTCTCTCTGGCAGCGACTATGAAGTTACCTCCTGGAGAAAAGTGCTTTGTGTTTTTATGAGACATTCTGACTACGCCGCGGCACAAAAACAAGGTTCTTAAACTGTCATTTTGCATTTAAGAGCACTTATCAATTTCATAGACGCAGTCAAAGCAGCAGTCTCAAGTAAGACATGAGTTACTCTGTGTGCGTCTGAAATGAGCCTTGGGAAAGGTTAGCCATAAACTGAAAAAGGTGTTTGATCTATAGCCAGGTATTGATCAAAAACACTGTCTAAGCTCATGAAAATGTACATGTGTTTGTGTGTGTGTGTGCGTCGGTTTACTTTGGTTAAGAGTGTGCGGTGCATACAGTAATGGCACGTGTGATTTGAGTTATGGCCAGGTATCGATCAGAAAACATCACGGGAGCTTTAAACTTTGCTAAAGAGCTTTTGGTGAGACCTGACGAAGTGCTGTTACAGACTCATGAGCCATTAGGAGTCTGTATAAACCAGAGATCAAAGAGGGACAAACGGAGAACGATGAGAGCATTTTGAATGTCGGATGATTTCTTTTCAGACTCAAACGACACTCTTTATGGAGACAATGCTCTTTTTCAGCCTTCTTCATCATCTTTTTGAACAATACGTATGCAACTCAGTTTTATTTTCCTTCTCTCATATATTACTGTTTTAAGATCTTTAACTTTTACATGTTGAGATCTTTAACATTTCTCTTTATGTGATATTCTTATATTAGATGATCTTATACTACTGTATTTGTTGTACCTTTATGCAGCTAATCTCTATATGCTCTTCGGGCCCTGACACATCAAGCCGACAGTCGGCCGTCGGACAGTTTGAGGCGTCTGTCGGCCTAGTTTTTCTCGGTGTGTCCCGCACTGTCGGCTCTAGTCTGCCCGTGTCAGAATTTCTTCGGCCGATTCAGCATGTTGAATCGGCCCGTCGGTGAAAGAAATCACTCTGATTGGCTGTTCAGCTTGAACGAATCAGTGCACGAGAAGAGACACGGACCGCAGGAGAGCAAGCCAACGGGTAAATGGTGAGTGAGAGTGGTGTGAAAATGGTGGGAAAACGCTGCTTTGTTTCATGTACGTATCATAACAACGGCTTGTATATCCGCCGTCCTCGGTTTTTCGGTTTTCCTTTTTGAATGTGGAATACAGACTACTATCGCCTGCTGGTGTTCAGAGTTATTTCATCTCACGCAGGCGCAGAACGTAGGCTACGTGGTAGCTGGCCGTCGGCTGTAGTCTCTGCGGTGTGCTCGAGCGCAACTTTTTAGCCATGACAAAGGTGACGTGAGGCGACACAACTGGTGGCCTTCATCGCCTCTAGTTGTTTGACGTTGTGTTGGTGTGTCTGGGCTTTTACTGGTCACATGTCAGGAAAAACTATAGCTGTTTTTTTTTCTCTTCTTCCTCCACCTTTTCCTGTCCAACACAGCATGTCAAACCAAAGGCTTTTCGAAACAATCAGTTAACACTGGCAAGATGGAAGCATTTAGTCTAATTCGTAAGTCTATTAATGATGTACTGCTTTGTTTTAGACTAGTTATTAAGTAGAGAATTGAAAGATGAGGTAGAATTCTTCAAGCGGAAGGATTTAATGCCTTTGTTTGACGTTTTAAGGGCTTTGCTATTCAGATTAAGGTTACATTTTGGCTTTGTTTGGTCAATTAGAAGTTAAGGTTAAGATTTTTAAGATGACAGTAAAGAGTCGAGACAAGAACTAATTAATAATAAACAGAATTTACTTTACATGGCATGTTCAGTCCATTGTTTGTATTCCCTTTGAAACATAACATTTGAACTGCACTATCAAGGTTGTCTGTTGCTATTTGTATTAGTTTTAGGCTTCAGGGAAGAAACAGGCATAACTCAAGCCTATCCTTGGGTGGGTCTGCCCGCTGTTAACGGTCTACTAACCTAATTGTTGCGCAACTAATTGGTATCGGGTCATTTGTTTTAGGGTTGTTTCAGGGGCTAAGTAGACCCCTAATTCACACACAGATGAAACCACACACACATAAACACACGCACACACACACACACACACACACACACACACACACACACACACACACACACACACACACACACACACACACACTCACACTCACACACTGTCTTGTGATTATAACGATTTGGAGGGTTTTGTCAGTGGTAGGGGAAGAGGAAGTGTGTGTCTGGTTAATGATTCCCGCTGGGTTAAAGCGGACAGAGTGGCCTGTTAAAGGCTGGAGATAAGACATAGAAACAGACTTAGCGGCACTTGGAGTGCTGACTGTGTGTATACGACATAATCAGAGGGGTGTTCTGAGGAGGAAAGGGTAAAAAAATAGAGTGGGGGCATGGCAGATGCCTAAAATAAACCGTCCAGTGTCTGTTAGTGTTGGTGATATTCACTGAGAACTGAGTGGAGCTGCTATTCAGGGGGTTAGTAGGTGAACAGCTCACTATTTAGCTTTTTGATTAAGACTAAATGAATCCCTGTCTCAATGATTACAGATACAGTTATTTGTATCCTTAAGCCATGCTTTTCCTCTTCCCATCGCAAAACTAAAAGAACAGCTGAGATCTCAGCAACAATGCTCTTTACCTTCCAGACGGGTTTAAATGGTATTAAGATTGGCAGAGAATGCCACGGTGTGTTAACCTGTACTCTGTCTAAGCAATATGTAAGAGCATGCCAGGTTTCTTCTGGATCTTAATAAGCGTGATAGAAGAGAGGCCCATTTCTGGGCTCTGGATCCAATAGTAGCGTGTAATTACCTTAAAGACCTGCTCCCTATGCTAAAGGATTAGCCCTAATCCATAACTAAAGCCATAACTATCGCTACGCTACGTTAATTCCAGTCAGACGCATGCAACGTGCAGCTCAGTGACTAGGATGCCGTCTGTGTTCGTTTTTGTCTTCCTCCTCTTCACTTCCTCTCTCACCTTCTCATTTCAAATTGAAGTTGTTAAGCTTTATGCCCCTCTGTCTGTGATGCCCGAATTGGAGAGCAGTTTTCCTGTTGTACACAATCCAAAATAGAGAAAGAGAGAGAGTGATGGAGAAAGAGAGAGAGAAAAGGTGCGGAGGATTAATATCCTCAAAGGAGAGGTGCATCGGAGCAGAGGTGCTGTTGGTTTGAAATAGAGCTTAATATCCTGCTTTTACTGCTGATGGCAAACCTTAGTTTGTGTGTGTGTGTGTGTGTGTGTGTGTGTGTGTGTGCGCGCGTGTGCGTGTGCGTGAGTCTATTTTCTCCTTGTTGATGTCTTTGAAGAAGGATGAAGATATGAAACTCACTATTTCCACATAGATTATACACATAAACACAGACAAAGAGAATCCCATAGGCCTGTGAGTATATTATTATCAACATTTAATGGGCTCTTTTATAAGAGTTTCTCTGTATTTATAAACCTAAACACCAGGGCTGCCTGCTTAATTATATTAAAATCAAGATTTTGACTCTTACCTCTACACTATTTCATTCTTACATGACCACAATAATTCTGCTTCATTTTCATTAGCAGGCAGGGACATCTTTTTCGATCAATCAAATTCAGTCTCCCAATTCCTCCCGAAACTGTATCAGCGAATGACAAGTCGACATTAATCCACATCACAAACTGAACACAAAACTACTTCTAATGTGCCTGACAGGGGCTGATGGAACGGTGGAAGAAAAACCTTCAAAGACAAAATAAGTGTGAATGTGAGAAACCCTGCTGTTGACAGTGAGGAAGAAATACAATTATCCAATCTTAGTTGTGACAAAAATATTGTGCCTGTACTGCAAAGAGAGTCCCTCTTTGTTGTGTGGAACATTGCTGGATTCAGAGAAAATAATGGGTATAACATTTATACAGCTACCTGAAACATCACAAATCCAATGTGGTGAACCTATCGGGGGTAGCTGTCTACACGGCCTCACAAAGCCTGACAAGCTGTAAAACCCTGTATTGACCTTTATTTAGCAACTACAAGTTTCATTAAGAGCAATGCTCTCTTGTTCACACTCAAGTTTACACACATTCACACCTAGAAGCTGCCCAGCACAACCGGGGTCTGATCTTTCAGCCACTGAGCAGCTTCATTGGAACAGCTGGGGATTAAAGGCCTTGCTCAAGGGTATGTCAGCAGCTTCTCCCTTCTCCACCTACTGTAGATTTATTCTGCCGCTCTGGTGACAACCAGCAGTCACAAGGCAGCTTCTCTTGCCTTCAATACACCACTGAGTCTTATCCAGCATCAGTCCTATCGCCAGACATCATTATTAATCATTAATAATCTGCAAAACTTCAGATTATGTTCAGCAATTGTTTTTTACATCCAGTGCTAACGTTTCAAATTATCTGTACCTGACAACTACGGTATGATTAATGTTGGGGAAAGATTGTGGTTACGGAAAAATGAAATAGAATTGAGTTAGGGTAAGGTTGGGCAACTGAAACACTCCCGTTACGCCAACGTACCTCATACAATGCTTTGTATGATTTCTTAGGAAGAGTTATTCCTCATTTTTTGTGCGTGTTCCTACGAATGTCTAGCAACACGTGACACAGGTCAATTTCGCTCCAGTCTTTTCAAATTAAAACTGCTTAGTTAATTTTAGGAAAAGATTGACTTGATTAGATTTAGGCAACACAACTACTTATTTAGGTTTAGGAAAAGATGGCAGTTTGGGTTAAAATAACACCAGAAGTGGCTCAACTTAAGTATGGAAGTTACGTGACAGAAACTACTAGTTAGGTTTAGGAAGAGATCCTGATTTGGTTTAAATTAATTCTGAAGGTGACGTAACTTATGTACAGAAGCTTCGTGACAAATAAATCAACGTTGACTTCTGGTTTCACACGTGATTTTCTGACCTACCCATCCCCCCCGACCTCCTCCCTATGAGGCGTTTGTCACTATACTTCCTGGTTCACAATTATGTGGATTGCATACAAATTGATTTTGTGGCATATATGCGATTTACAGTGCATTACTTTTTCGTAGGTATAGCTACGAACGGTGTATGGTTACGGTTAACGGTAGTGAACGATTACAGTTAACAAAAATACCAACCTTTATTGTTTGTCTGTGCTACACATCTGTATACTGTACCACCACCACCAACCTCCGCACTCTTTTTTTGCACCTCTCTGCAAGTACTGTAGAGCATGATACTTCCTGTGTTTGCACTGAATGTTGGCTATCATGAACTGGCTCACAGTTCAGACGAAAAAAGGAGGGAGAGCACATAAATGTATTAACAAAAAAGTATTAAAATTGAGTTATTTAGAAAACAAATCTGTGAGATGTGAACAATCAGTAACATCAGAGATGTCTGTGAGTGGAACACGCACTGTTAGAAGATATTAAATGCTAAAAGAAAAGACAAAACAAAGCAGGAGACCCTAGGGGAGATGAGAGAGACAGAGCAAGGCACACTGAGCTGCCAGCTTTATGGGCTTGTTGCCAGCTCATCGGCCCAGGTGAGCCGGCTCACTAACCACCTGCACTCTGCCTGCCCACTTCCTGCGAGGGGAGAAAACACAAGTAGGCCAGGCAGAGTAGAGACACAGGAGGGGTCGTCACATGGCATTGGACGCAAATTAGAATATGGAAGTATGGATAATACGCTTCTATAATTGTGCTGCCCTGAAATACATATGATAATAAATGATCGGAGTATTTAAAGTTCTTAAAGCTGCAGTGGGTAGAAATGTAGCAAATATGATTATAAAAAGTTGTTTTTGATAAAAACGACTACGTTAATGCCTATCCTCTCCTCTATTGTGTTCAGAATCATCCTGTAGTGTACTGTTTAGCTGTAAAATGAGAAAGTTTGTGACGCAGCCGCCATTGTGAAATCTGGTGAAGGAAAAAAATGTGACCGGAGCACAGCCAATAGGAACGCTCTCTCTGAAATGACCTGTGATTGGTCAAAGTCTCCCATCACAGACTAGATGTTCTAAAGCCTGAAAACAGAGCCATGAGGAGGAGCAGAAGTCTAGTTTTCTCTTAGAACACTTGAATTACAATATGCTGAAAGGTTATTATGGAATTTTTTGCCCATTGATGCCAAAAACATTCTGCCTACTGCAGCTTTAACTGAACTGAATCTACTGCTCTTAGCTTAGACCGTAGCGTGTTCAACCTAATGGAGTCCTGATGAATAATGCCGACCTGTTAAGTGTTCCGTTGACCTGCACATGTGTGTGTGTGAATGGGTGACGAGTGCTTGTTCTCCGTGGTGAAGGAAAGCCTGTTGTAGGTCACCTCTGTGATAGCTCCATCTCTCCTTATCACCCCTACACTCTGTCTATCTGTCCTTGCCCATCACTCTTCCTCTCTATCTTTCTCCTCTCGCTGCCACTCACTCACCTTTCCAATCTTCCTCTCCAAGCTCCACATCCCCTCCAAAAGGTTATCGCACGTCAACTACTAAAACAATCTGTGTGTGTGTGTGTGTGTGTGTGTGTGTGTGTGTGTGTGTGTGTGTGTGTGTGTGTGTGTGTGTGTGTGTGTGTGTGTGTGTGTGTGTGTGTGTGTGTGTGTGTGTGTGTGTGTGTGTGTGTGTGTGTGTGTGCGTGCGTGCGTGCGTGCGTGCGTGCGTGCGTGCGTGTATAAGTGTATTACTTTCAGATGGCAGACCACCATAAAAAATCAGTCACTTTTTTGTTGTACTGTCTCTACCTCACCACTTAAACATTTCAGGGTCTGCTGATTGCTTCTGTTTCTCTCTCTCTCTCTCTCTCTCTCTCTCTCTCTCTCTCTCTCTCTCTCTCTCTCTCACACACTCACACACTCACACACACACACACACACACACACACACACACACACACAGCCAATAAGCACATAAAACCATACAAGCACACACAGTCACACAATGGTATATGTCAGCTGGTTTACATCAGATCAGAGGCTGATTGGGAAAATGCCCATGCCCTCAGCGCTCTCTCTCTCTCTCTCTCTCTCTCACACACACACACACACACACACACACACACACACACAAGAAGGCACACTGCCTTCTCCCTGCCCTCTGGCTAATTAATTTCCCAGATCGAGCATGTCCCACCATAAAGTGCTCTCCCTCCTTCTTGTGTCGCACTCAATCTGTTCCTCCTCTCTGCTGTGTCTCTCCGCGGAGCCTGGCTCATTTCAGTTCCCCTGGCCTTTGATTGCGTTTGCCCAAAATGTCAGGGCAAAGAACGTCACCTCGTTGAACCTCTGCCTCTCTCATTTTCTCTTTCTTCTCGTTCCTATTCCCTTTTCTATTTCTTTCTTGTTATATCTGAATATTTTCATCTGGCTTGGAAGATACAGCTCAGTTTTTTGTCACATCAAGTTCATGTTCACGTCCACAGCCCTGTTTTTCCCTCTAAATGAAGGGATTGACTGCATGCCTTCTCCAGTTCCCTCTAGTTCTCACAGCTTTTAATTTGATCATTCTCAGCTCACCACAGGCCAAAGCAACAGTCCCTCTCTTCTCTCTTTGCATGTGTGTTTCAAGTGCTTTATCTGGCATGTTGTTTACTGCATTAGTTTTGGCACTCTGTGTGACCCCAGTCGGTCTGGCTCGGTGCTTTGAGGGTGAACGTAGTGTGTTAATCAATCATACCACGAGGCCAACGCTTGGCCAGGTCAGACAGGCATCAAAGGAGTTAAGTGACAGCCACATGGTGCTCATTGAGGGCTCCTGACACCATTTTTACACTCTTGTATGGTGTGTGTGTGTGTGTGTGCTCAGGCATGTATATTCAACTGCATGTAAACACACTCCTGTGACGTCGACAACCAGTACATAAATAATTATCACATACATACAGTACATACCCGCCCACAGAAAATGGAGCTGAGAATGATACACAGCCATCAACATCAAAAGTCCTTCACAAGAAGTTTCTTTTTGGCTTGTATAGCAATTTAAAATCAAATTATCAAAAATGAATAGTGCCACAAACAGCGCTGTCTCCTAAAAATTATGTTCCCATACAACAAAACTGCATTGTGATTTGAGGGAAATGTCGCAGATTACATTATTGTTTTTGATGTATCACAAACACGTTTGTCCGTGGAAGTCCGTGTAGGGAGGAGGTCGGGGTCATGGATGGGTCAAACAAACACGGGACTTCCACCCAGGAGACTGTTGTTCATGTCCCGTGTGAAACTAAAAGTCAGTGTTCACTTATTATAATTTACATTATAAAGCTTGATAACGTAACAAACACAATCACTTTGAGCCAAACCATGATGATTTCTACTAAACCTAACCAAGTAATTTTGTTGCGTTCTTTTGTTTTGTTTTGTTTCAACATTAACCGCGTGTTTTAAAACTGATTAAAACTTCAACCGTAATCCGGGAGAAAACACGTTTCCCTCCAAACATAATTGAGAATGCAATTTAGTTGTATGCGAACGTAATTTTGTAGGAGACAGGGTTGCCACAAAGCAGTCCTGCTAATTAAATTGCGACATTGACTACCATGCCTTAATACATCAAGAGGTATTAAAGTGGCAGTAGGCACAATGTTTTTGGCATCATTGGGCAAAAATTCATTAATAACCTTTCAGCATATTGTAGTTCAAGTGTAGAATTCTGCACCTCCTCATGGCTCTGTTTTCAGGCCTTAGAAAATCTAGCCCGAGACAGAAGACTTTGGCCAATCACAGGTCATTGATTAGCCAAAGGAGAGAGAGAGCATTCCTATTGGCTGTTCATTCAAAGTCCGACCAATTGGTCAAACTAGGCAGCGCTGATCAAATATGAATCAATAGTCTGTTACTGTAATGCCTATTTCTCTCCTCAGATGTTTTCAGAAACATCTTGTAGTGTACTGTTTAGCTGTAAAATGAGAAAAGTTGCTCCAGCTGGTGCTTGGTATTTCCTCAACTGATCTCAACATGGTTGCCAGGTCACATACTCTCTCATTTTACAGCTAAACAGTACACTACAAGATGATTCTGAAAACATTTTCTGAAACAAATAGGCATTACAGTAACAGAATATTGATTCATATTTGATCAGCGCTGCCGAGTTTGACCGCTTGATCGGAGTTCGCGAGTGATTGACAGCTGCTCAGAGACGGCAAGTCTCCAGCTCCACTCTGACTCCGGTCTGTGAAATCTTGCAGATGCCATTAGGAGCACTGGAGGACGCAGAGGCACATCATTTTTTTCAGGTTACCTGTCTCATGCACTACTGTCAGGATATAGTGACCGTTTTATAATAATTACTTTTTTTAATCATATTTGCTCCAATTCTACCCACTGCAGCTTTAATGGGATAGCAATCATATTGTATAAACAGTATGGTCAAATCTCAAACAGACAGACATATTTATATCATCTCGCTGGTGTATATTGTCCTATTGCCCAACCCTAGTTAAGAAAGTTGTAATTTCGAGTCTTTCACCCCTAATGGCATTTATGTAACTTTTCTTTTCAGATTTAACACTATCTTAGCCTCCTTCTTGCAAAAAGACATGTCAGCACTGGTAAGAGTAAAAATACAGATTGTAATATCCACTTAATAAATAGCTTTTGCATCCCTTGTAATTTCCACAGTTTAAAAGGATGAGAAGTGAAAAGGGGGTTTCTGTTGGTTTTGGGCACAGAGCAGCGCAGTGGAGAGGGCAAAGCGGAGGCCAAGTTTTTAAATGCAACACAAAGAACCGAGTGAATATCTTTCACATTAGACATGACAGTTGTGCTCTCTGGAATACATCAGCCATAATAAGCCTTTTTTGTTGTTGTCCCTGCTGCCATATTCATACACACACACACACACACACACACACACACACATACACACACACACACACACACACACACACACACACACACACACACACACACACACACACTCTGCTGCACACATGCACACACTGCACCGCAGTAAATCTTAACCAAATACCATCACTTCTTTCGTAAGCGTTCTGTCTTCATCAGCAGCTAAAATATGGAGTATAGGGTTACAGCAGACAGGCATGGGGATGGCTTCAGAGCAATGAGATAGCAGTAATGGCACACCATCATTTAGGAGAATGTAATAAGTGAATATCTAATAAGCCTGTAAAAGATGCTTAACCCCTGAAGCTCTGGGGTCAGGAGCAGAGATAGGAGTATAAGCGGATTAAGGAAGGTTTCTTCTCACGTTGCGGTCATCACAGGGCTGACCATCTCCTGACCCCGCTGTTAGGACTGTGATTACTTTCGCCTATAGAGCCGCTCCTATGTTTGGATAAATCCACTATTTATGGCGTTTGATAACAGCTTGTGCCTGATATGGGAAGTAATAGGTTATGAATCTCTGTCTGGAGATAATGTAGAAGTTAATAGAACACCAAAGATTTGGGGTTTTACCCGGTTATTCACCTTTGCTCGACATTTATCACCTCGGCTCCTAACTGAAAGCCATGAGTAGCGCCTTACACTTTAACTGCAATATTTGGGAAAGGCTTAATGAAAGAATTACAAGGCATACTACCGTGAGCGGTTGCAGTCTCTGGTTTTGACACAGGGATACCATTCCTAACGGTCCATGACACTCTTTATATTGATCCACAGACTGATTTGTTGTTTGGTGATTGATTGACGAGAAGATACGTTGGCCCAAATCCCCGGAGATGCTTAAATAAACTGGAGCCGTTGGTTTTAAATGTGATCCCCACCTGTTTCTCATATGATGACATAGTTTTATCCCCAAATGACAGATTTGGTGAGATGTGCCATGCTCAAAATGAATGATATCCAGGATTTAAGGTCAATCTCTGTCTCTCTCTGCTTCTTTTCACACTAAAGAGGGAGTGTACATGCACACACACGCACGCACGCACGCACACACACACACACACACACACACACACACACACACACACACACACACACACACACACACACACAGAGAGAAAGAGAGAGCGAACCAGATCCTAAAGCCATTTTCAGGCAGGGCAGCAGAGTGTGTCCTCATTACCGTCTGTGAGTGTGTAGTCACCACTCAGTCACAGCTCCTGCTGCCAGAATGGGATTCCCCCCCTCTCTTCTCCTCTGACTCTTCCACATCTTTTCCACCTTAACTTCTCTTGCATATCGCTTCATCTATTTCTCAGACAGAAAATCATTATCAGTAAGGAAAGACAATTTCCTGCTCCTATGGTCCCTTATACACTGCCAGTCAAAGGTTTTCGATAACCCTATATTTAGAAAAAGATTTGGTTCAATTGTAGGCAATGTGATTGTCAGTTAATTGCAACTACCCTAAAAAGCGAGTTGAGAAATTTAGATTTTTCAAAATTAGATTTTTTAAAATTATGTAAATATAATAAAATAAGTCT
Organism: Sebastes fasciatus; assembly: GCF_043250625.1. Taxonomy (NCBI): domain Eukaryota; kingdom Metazoa; phylum Chordata; class Actinopteri; order Perciformes; family Sebastidae; genus Sebastes; species Sebastes fasciatus. The sequence goes on from NC_133800.1 coordinate 2,047,149, forward strand.
TAAGTATTAATCAATTAAAGTCAGCACCTGTAGCATTCAGCATGCTGTGATATTTGTCTAATTTAACATATGTAGCCTTAATTGGTTGGTTGACCTTCAAATACATGTCTTTAACAAATTGCTATTCATTGCTATAAGAGTCCCATTTCTGTACAAAGATGTAGGTATATTTCTTACACACATAACAGTAATCAGGACATAGAGGCAAATGTCAACTCACAAAGGACAAGAGGCAAGCTGGCATTATGAAAGATTGTCTAACAGAGAATTTGCACATTATGTATGTATACTAAAATATTATTAGCACTGCGTATTATACCAATAAAATGCATAAAAAAAATGGAAGAGCTCTATTTGAAAAAAACATCTGTCAGACATTTTCCAATGAAATAAAAGCATTTTTTCACATTTCTGTGATACCCAGCTCTGCTTATTGGGCTGTGTATTGGCAAGAATCTGGTGATATGATACATATCATGACTATATATACTGTAAAGGGGTTACGATTCAATAATTTGCAATACTGTAAGCAAGGTGATATATTGCGATTTTTTAAATCTAATTTTAGGAAAACGGTAATAGTATAAAGAACACACCACCATATGCATAAAATCAGAGTAAAAAAAAGTAGACATTTTTATGCAATCAGAACAGAGGGATTTGCATGAATCCCAGTCCCCGTAACATCCAACATCATAGCACATACACTGAGAGGGCACATACACTGAGAGGACACATATGTTTGCAAATGAAATAAAGTATTGGCTGAGTTAATCTTTGCATGTACACTATTAATTAAAAATCAATACAGTGTTTTTGAGAATCGATACAGTATCACAGAACACAATATCGCAATATTCGATTTTTCCGATATTTCTTAACACCCCTTCTGCTTATGCTGGCATTTACATTAGTTTAGATTGAACTAAAAGTAAAGATTTGACGAGCAGTGTATGAAAGTTGCATTGTGTGCATCTGTGATATATGTAAAAATGCAAAGATGTGCTTTTTACATACCGTTTCACTATTTCATAATGAGAAGAATGCAGTACCATTGTGTTTTCACACAAATCAAATTGTAGTAGGATTCTAATGTTTTCATCACAAATAAAACACTTTACATTTTTGTATGTACATTTCTATACACTCTCTTTGAAATGCACTGAGCTCCGGTTGCACTATCTATCTCTGCTAAGGTGAGCAAAACTGTTTGACTGTAGTTAAAAGGTTTCCCTGAAAGCTCTTCTGCTTTGCAGAAGTAGCCAACGATTTCCATTTGCCAGCAGCTGTAGCTGGAGTTTACAGTCTCCTGATAGAGGATCAAAGGAAGACGGGGAGAAGCAGAGCACAAGCACACACACACACACACACACACACACACACACACACACACACACACAGGGATATTAGACTGTAATAGCGACCAGATGAACTTGTTGATGGAGTACTAAACAAGTCTAAATAGCCTAACACTTGGCTCGTTCTGACAAAGGCATTATCTGACTCTCCAGTTGACCAACTTGAGAGCATAACAAAATGATGTTTAGGGTTATTTGCTTTTCTCGTTCTCCCTGCAGCTATCTCAAACTGCCACATGTTTCCTATATAGAGTCTGGAGCCTGTAATTCAGTAATTTAGAGTAGTGAGGTTGTGTGTGAGTGCAGCAGAGTAATCAGGAAATGCATGGACAATGTATTCACTCTCACTTCTTATACATGCGCCGTGGTGGGCACCTGTCTGCTTCAATCCTCTCACTTTGTCAGGTTGAAAGAAGTAACGTTGAAGTGGAAGAAACAGGGACTTGGAGTTGGTGAAGGGGAAGTAGAGGGAGTTCTGTTGTTTGGTTCGGTTAACTGTGAAGCTCTCGTCTTTTATTTGATCTCCCTGTTCCTCAGAAAACTCCCCGATCGCTCTGCAGGGAGGTTTTAACAGCAGCAATATGTGTGTCTTAACATCAGACGAGAGGTCTGAGCCCAGGTAATCGAGTTTGGGATCATGTGATTGGACGTGACAAGGGGAACAAGATGGGAGCCGTTCACCTACTTGACTTGTCTTTCCAGTCTCGCACACATACAAAAACACAAGTGTCTCCATTTTTAGACTACTTAACCAGGTCACCACTAGTCAAAAAAACAACATGGCTGTGCTCCGTGTGCTGCTCACCCATCTGGCCTGATGGAGCCTCTTCCCCATGGTGCCGTTTTACATGAAACATTCTGTACTGTAGCTTCAAAGCCATGTTACTGCCTGTTCAGTCATAATGTGCCATTATGCATGGCATCCAAGAGCATGCTGGAGCACAAAGGGAACCACATGTGGAGCACCCCAAGTGCCCAAAGCTATATATTACATATGTAACATACTGCACACATGATGGTCCTTATATATTTGTGTCTGCGCGTGCGTTTGCGGGTGCGTGTGTGTGTGTGCGTGTGTGTGTGTGTAGAGGAGACTCTACATTACATAGCTCCAGCTGGACAGGAGGAAAGACAGTTAAATATATGCAGTTGATTCAAAAAGCATAAGATTATTCATTTCCCTTCTCCTGTGGGAACAAGCTCTCTCTCCACGCTCGTATACATGTACACACACACACACACACACACACACACACACACACACACACATATACACAGCCTTGGACAGCGAGTCTAACCCAGTGTGCGGTGACATCAACAATCTCCTGATTGCATGTTATTTAATACTGTAATATGTGGAGGTATTTCTAAAAGTGCTGGTGATAAAAGTGAAAAGGGGAGACAGGAAGAGGTTCAACATGAAAACGAGTGTGTAAAGACACATTTTCCCTCCTCGTTGAGGTGATGTTTGAGTCTGAAGCTTGTTTGTGAAAAAAAGTTTGAAGTGAAATGGATTTCTGCAAATGAAAAAAAACAACAACATCAGGGCTAAGTAAGTATTTGAAGGTGCTGTCAAAGGCTTTCTCTGTCTTTACCCTCCTCCTTTCATCTTTCTCTCATCCCTCGCTCCACCTCCTCCCTTCCCACTCTCATTAGTGACGGTTGTGAGAGAGGGGAGAACAAAGCCCAGGCCCTGCCAATCGATCACCGAGCAGCATTATCAATCGACTGGTGGAGCACAGGTCTCCTCCATCTGCCCAACGATTGACGGGTCAAAGATTGATGAGGAAGATTGTTGTGTGTGTTTGTGTGTTAATGCAACAGAGAGTCTTTATTTAAGATAGATTACAGGCGGTTTAATCTCATCTTGTTTGTCTGCTGCACATTTTAATTTGTAAAATAAATGAAGACAATATGAAGAGAAGAACACGTGTGAGGTATAGTGTGTGTGTGTGTGTGTGTGTGTGTGTGAAGGTATGTACACACACATGCTCCGATGTGGAACAAAGCCCCCAGACACTGACAGATATTTGTTTTGGTGGATACTCTTTACCCTGCTGGCACTTTGTTTCTGCCCTGGCAGCAGTAAACACACACACACACACACACACACACACACACACACCAGCAGAATTAAATCATACACTGGCATGGAGTCACACTTTACCCTGGCACGGTGTCATTGCCTTTCAGTGCTGTGACTCATGCCAACGCTCTAATGGATGAATCCTGCAGCAGTCTGAACAAACATGGGTGTGTGCAACATTTGTGTGTATTCCATGCGTGTATTTCAGCGTGTTACCCTGTGTGTGTGTATGTGTGAATATTTTCAAGGTGTTGTGCAAACATTGGAATTATATGTCACAGCTGGCCAGATGACTTGCCCCGGTTTCATCTCGAATTTCTATGCGTCTCTTTGGGAGGCCGACGCTGCCACATTTGCATGAGAAAGGTTGTCAGACTAACACCTTTTCTTGTTTCTTTCCCTCCCTCCCTCCTTGTCCCTCCTCTCCGTCTTTCTCCTGCATCCACAGCTCTGATAGCCATAGGCCAGTACAGCAGCACCATAGAGACCGTGGATGCCGGCTGGTGTAAGGACATCACAGACCAGGGAGCCACACAGATCGCTCAGAGCAGCAAGTCCCTCCGCTACCTGGGCCTCATGAGATGTGACAAGGTAACAAGCTCAGCCCAGAATGTCTGCTGCTGTCTGCTTTCCTGTCAGTACTATATAGTATGCTGTACTGTATGCGTGGCGTGCACTCCAAACATGCTTCTGGAGATGTTTTTAAACGTAGCAAATCAGATTTTTTTTGTAATGTGTACTGAAAAACATTTCGGGGGGAGAATTTGCAGAAGAAAAACATAATGGTCAAATGAATGATAATCATCATTAGTTGCAGCCCTACTTTCACGCTTGATTTATGCTTGTAAGCACGGCCAAAGTGATGTCACACACTAGACACGGCCTTTCGCGGGGGTTCCGTGCGGCAGGTTTTCGCCTGTCCATGCACATCCACATTTTTCTAACTACACAGACGCTGACGGGCGGAGAAAATGGAGAACTTTGAGGACTTTGTCGGTTTGCCACGAGGACAAACTGGCGCGGAGTAAAAAAGATCAAAACGTTTCCTCGTCACGATTCCACATCAGTTCAAGTCCGTGCGACCATCCTTGCGGAAAACATAACCAAAGCTTGATAGAGTTGTTAGCCCCCTTTTTGTGCTCTAAATGTGCTTAAAGCTGAAGTAGGCCAGATTGGAGCAACTATGATTAAAAAAAGTTGTTTTTATAAAACGGTCGTAATATCCTGACAGTAGTACATGAAACTGGTAACCTGAAAGAAATCATATCCCTCTGTGTCCTCTGGTGCTCCTAACAGCATCTGCAAGATTTCACAGACCGGAGGAAAACAAGCAGTCAGAGCCGATCTGAGGTCTGCTGTCCATCTGCTGTCTATGAGAGTCGGCTGTCAATCACTCGCGAACTCCGACCAAACGGTCAAACTAGGCAGCGCTGATCAAATATGAATCAATATTCTGTTACTGTAATGCCTATTTCTCTCCTCACGTTCTCAGAATCATCTTGTAGTCGATGTTCGCGATATATCCAATATAGTCGATGTATCGCGGCTTGTCCCACACGCGGTATATAAAATGACTATATCGTCGAACATCAACTACAAATGGTCATGTAATGTTTTTAAGCCCCCCCGCCGGCATTAGACTCGCTTTGGCATTTCCTTCTCTCCTTCGGCTCCCTCTCACACACACACACACACACACACTAGTCACAGACTCCGCCTCCATCCAGACCTCTCTCCTGGGCGAGGGCGATGTATTCGACCGGCGTGTTTTTGTTTATGGAGGGAAGCAGCAGAGAGAGAACGCCCGGAACCCGGAGAAATTTAAGAACTGATGCATCAAAGCGAGTACGGTAGCGAGAACACGACCAAAGCAACCAGAACCAGCCCAGACGCAAATGACTCTGGCTTCCTCGCTTTCCAAGACAATCCCATATGACAAAAAAAGTGCAAAATACAAAGAAATCATGGCCGCTGTACATTACAAACGCCGGTTAGCATAGTTGAAAAGCTCGGATTCAAAAGACTCATTAAGACACTTGATCCAAAATATGAACGTCCAGAAAACAGAACCAAAGCTGTCAGCCTGAAGAAGTGAACCAGACTGCTCTGGCCATACAGCAGGCTGCACCTCACGATCGGTGAGTCTTTCTACACTGCTGGGAAAATAATAATTTTTATTACCAGCAATGTTATAACAGCTTACTGGTAAACATAACAATAAGTTACTTTACACTTATTACACACCATTAAAAACGGTGTGTGTGTGTGTTATGTTTTTATCAAAATATATAAAGCATGTATTGCCAGATAACTATTTGGTTAAAGTGGATACTGTTTTGTTAAATTGAACTTGTGATTTTCCCCTTAATGCATGAGAGATTAAAATAGTTCCAATAGAAACCACTAATGAATATAAACAAGAAGGTTTTAATGCAGACATATGCTGCAGGGACTACAAGAATCATCATATTGGTGTGATTGTATGCATCAAAGGGTTAAATCGAGTATTTATGAAGTGCTTAGAGGATATTTGAAAATATCGCGATATATATTGTGTATCGCGATATTACCTAAAAATATTGCAAAATTATTTTTAGGCCATATCGCCCAGCCCTATCTTGTAGTGTACGGTTTAGCTGTAAAGTGAGAAAGTTTGTGACGCGGCGGCTATGTTGAGATCTGTTGAAGGAACGCCAAGTTCCGGTCACATGACCGGAGCACAGCCAATAGGAACGCTCTCTCTCTCAATGAAATGACCTGTGATTGGTCAAAGTCTCCCATCACAGGCTAGATGTTCTAAAGCCTGAAAACAGAGCCATGAGGAGGAGCAGACGTCTAGTTATCTCTCAGAACACTTGAATTACAATATGCTGAAAGGTTATTATGGAATTTATGCCCAATGATGCCAAAAATATACTGCCTACTGCTGCTTTAACATGTGTATGTGAGTGTGTGTATGCATGCCTATGCACATCCTGTTGCCATTGTAAGTAGAACTGGGCAATGATACTATTATCATAATATTTTTGTTATCAGACAAAAAGGTGTATTATTAATAATACATATAAAAATAGATAATATAATAATAATACAATCGTATGCAAACATGTTTTTTTATATCCAATATTTCCACAAAGCATCCCTGCTCAGTGTTGTGCAGCGATGCCCATATTGTCCGATACACCCAGATACTTTAAGGCAGTGGTTCTCAACCAGGGGTCCGGGGACCCCTAGGGGTCCTTGAGGGAGTTCCAGGTGGTCCCCAGGAAAAATGAAGAATAGTTTATTTTCACTTTTTTTATTCACTATAAGTGAGCCCAATGTGATTCATGTGTAGTCATAAGTGTGGCTACTCTGATAATAGGTTTCACTTCCTCCACGGTTATCTTCCTCAACTGTAGTTGACAACTATAGAATTCTGGTACAATGTGTATCAATTTAGGGGTCCTAGGGGTATAAATGGTGAATGGCATATATATATATATATATATATTGCTCAACTCTAGTGCACACACAATAAACACATAGACAGAGGCCCATCGGATCACAAGTGAACAGCTCTAAGTACAGGTGTGAACGCACTCAAGACACATTGAGGACGCATTGAGATCGGATCTTTCAGACCACATTCAGAGGTGGTCTGGGCCACATGTGGCCACATTCTTTTAGCAGTGTGTACGCAAATGTGTCCTGGGCCACATTAAGGACCACCAACTCAACTGACGTCCAGCTGAGATCTGCAGGATCACTGCGCTCCTCAGATGAACAGACAGACAGACGTGAGCGCATGTCAGCCTCGCAGCATGGAAACGTCCTCTGTGCTCTACTGTATCCTGTCGGTACAACTGTATTTTATCTATAAGCCACATATCTATCAGACATTATTATCATATTGTCGGAGATGTGTCGGTGTTTTTGTTCCGCTGCTTTGCGCGGAGCTGATACCCGACCGCCCGCTCACTCTCATCCTCGGCTCTCTGAGGACACATGTTAATGCCAGATCTGAACAGGGCCATAATCAAACACACACACATGAACCCTCAAAAGACCCAGGCTAGGGCAACTGGCCAATAAAAAGTATCCAGAGGAAAGCGTGTGGAGAAGCTAATCCACTGCTGTCCGTGCCCAGTATGTCTATGTGATCAACCAGTTGGGTGATATCATAATGACCCCTCTCAAGCCTACTTGCCTCTGGGTCTGAGGGACAATCTTTCCAAAGTCACCCTCTAACTCTCATCTGGCCTCTCTTATCCATCCAATCACCAACCTGATGGAAGTACATTTAGTTGTAGTGCCATGGTAACTACTCCACCCACCTCTCCAATTGGTTCAGTGGAGCTCCTACCACACAGATGCATCCACTTAGTGTGGGATCGTTCAGTCTGACATGAGTGGGATGAGGGCAGACAAGGAAGGGAAAGAGAACAGCTGAAACTTTAGCCTGCTCTGATATTGTACAGCATGGTTTCTTGTACTGCAGCCTGGTACGCAACACAGGCCATAATGCCATTGCTGGTGGGCCTGCATATGAGTGTAACAGGATTTAATGAGCCTTTTGTTCTCAGGCTAAATTTTACTTTTGGGTTTTGGGCTAAACTAATTTAAAAGCCCCTGCTGCGCAGTAAAAAGTGCAAGTAGAAGTCGGCAGGGGAGACGAGGAGGGCGGAGAGATTTTGACTTATAGCCGAAGCCTTTCACCAGGTTGGGAACTCATCATTTTTATTTCTACATTATAAAATCAGTGATATCTGCGTGCCGAGGCCTCAAGGTTGACCCTATGGATTTTTCCGATAAAAATGCCTGCCCAGAGATCGTTAAGTGCGACAAGAACATCGGTGTATCATATTTATCTATTTGTGCTGTAATGAAATTAAAACATATGAGGGTCTGACAGTGACCCCATGTGTAAGGTCTCAGTGATGAAGCGGCATACTCAGTTCACATTATTGCAGACATGAATGTGTATCTATCATATTTATCTAGGAGTAATAAAGAGTAACTGCATTACATAGCAGGTGATCACTTAGATTCCATTTTCATTTAGTTCCCTCCTGCCTTGCCAACTCACTGACCCAACAATCGATATCTACATCCATGCTAATAAAAATCTGTGCTGGAATGACCTACATCTCTACTGGAATAACAATTTTTCTTGGTTTCTCTCCACCGTATGCTTTCACTCTCCTGCCCTCCCAACGAACACATTCACCCATCCCTCTGCTCTTATTTATCTTTCCATCCCTCTCTTCAGATGTGATATTCATACTCATAATTTTGCCCGGAGGATGGAAAGGTAAATAATGATTCTCCCTGTGCTCTGAAGGGGAATATGGGGATGACATAGCTAAATAAAGCTGTAATTGGTGCTATTAGAGTTGTAATGGAGTGTGAGTCGAGCAGAGAGAAGAGTTTGACAGTTTCCAAGGTCAGGTGTGTTACCAGCTCTGAATCACAGAATGAATTCACTGCTTGCCTGCCCCATTCACCCATTCCTCTGTTTTCAGTCCTTCCATTCCTAAAAATTGTATTTAGCATTGCAAATGAGCCCGGAGTACTGGTGTGGACTGGTCAGGCCTGTGTGGGGAAAAAGAGCAGCCCACGGCAGCTACTTTCTTTCTTTGTTGTTGTTGATGTTTTTCATTGGAAGGGAGTTAGATGAAGTCAGGTTTCAGGAGGAGAGGGAGAGAGGGATGGAGGTAATACCAAGTTTGCTCAGAGGGAAACAAATAAACAGAAATAGGTTGTTATTACCGAGGTCGTGGCGAAAATGAGAGCTACCGGACGAGTTAAAGAGGTAAAAAGGTAAAAAGGTGAGGAGCAGAGAATTGTGGTCTTCTACAAGTCAGCCCAGGGGCAGCAGTGACCACGCTCTGCCTTCTCCTCGTCTCTCTCCTCCCCTCCATCCCTCATACCTTCTGCTCCCCCTGCTCTACTCTTGAGATTCTTCAGTTGCCTTAACTAAATTTAGGCATTTACTGTAGCTGACACTCCAAAACAACTTCCAGTTAGGGGCTGTTTGATATCTTTACCAAGGTCACTTTACATTCACATGATTGGCTGTTGTCCCATTGGCCCCTTGGCCACACTGCTGCTCCACTTCTTCTCTTTGCTTGAGGAAGTCAAGTCACTTTAAAAATCACATCAAATTACACACTACATTTTGTAAAAACAAAAAAAAAAAAAACTAATTTTTGCACCAATTCTAAGTGCTCTGACCACTGCTTGGTGGAAAATTTGACCGGTTTCACAGTGGTTGTAATCCGTGTTACGTGCCGTGTCTCTTAAATGAACCAAATCAATATTTTTAAGTACTTTGTAAAATTGTTTTCAGTATAGGCAGCAGTGCATTCAATTTGGTTGTGATTTTTTTCCTGGTTTGCATTTGACGTTTCAGCCTCTAGCAATGTTGTATCACGCTTTATTTGTGTATCACGGCAGTAAAATCCGGAGGCATGTCCAATTCAATCTCAGGGCAAACTAATCTCATCTCTGCACTTAATGCAGTTCTGGGAAAATGCAGAAGCTGGGGGATAACTCTCAATTCCACAAGGTTCCCACATAATGAAAGTCTTGTGCAAATTACTTAACTTTAGATTTCTCTCAGCCACAGCGTCTCTTCCTTATGTTGACAAATCCATTTGAATTTTTTTTTTCCTCATGCCTCATTTTATTAAACTCTCCATTGTTTAAAATAAGATGCGAGGCGTAGCTTTCTCCATGCATCCGTTTGTCTCTTTCGTTCCTCGGCCCAGTGTTGACAGCATGAATGACCAGCATATATAAGGTCAGCGGTACTTATTACATATTCCTTCTGTGCTCTTAGTTTGTTCAAGGACTGTAGTGAAGATTACATCCAGTGATAAAACATGGGACAAGAACAGAAGGGGATTCTGGGCAGAGTGTAGAATGTGTTCTCTAGATTAGGATAGTATTTCCTTGAATTGGTCTAACACATAGACTGTATGTAAAGTTGGACGATGCGTCTCCACTTCCTCCCACTGTACAGAAGTGAAGCCAAAATATCCCAGATACGGGAGCTGCCATCTTGGGAGTTTGACGTCATTTGGAGCCAGAGTTTGCGCAGTAGTGATGGGACGATGGAGCCGCGGTGTCAAGGTCACCCGCCCAAACCAATCACGAGCCGAGGTCAGCCACAGCTGTTAATCATGACGTCTGACCCCCTTTTTATAGCATCAAATAACTAACTAAACCAAACTTATCAGAAAAATGAACACTTCCACATACATCAGCGTGATAAGAACTAACTAAAATGACAGAAACCATGTTTAGGAAAAATGTATTTGATTTGGCCCATGTTCCATCCGCTAACCACTAACATGGAGGAGGCGGGCTTTATGACCTATACTGCAGCCAGCCACCAGGGGGCGATCCAGTTTTGGCATCACTTTAAGGGAGCTGTCATGCCATCCATCTTTATATACAGTCTATGGTCTAACATTCTTAGCTTGGCCCTTAACAACCTCCATTTGTTTAGCTCAGCCCCAGGATCTACACACTCGAGGAACCATCTCAATATTTACCCATCAACCAACTACTGTCCAAGCCAACATACTGTGGCGATGGGGGTCATTGACAGCACGGCCCCAACCTGAAATTATTTAGCTTTGCGTACCAAACCATGAATGTTTGCAATGTGAAAATAAATAGTTATATACACTTCCACACAGTGGTCTGCCCAGTTAGCCCCCGTGAGAGCTGTGTTGACAGTGTTTTGGACATATTACAAATATTCCAAAGTTAATATTTCCCTTACAAGGACTTTGCTTGCTTTCAGTTCAGGATGTGTATGTTGCAGGAATTTAGTACAAATAACTGCAACACAGGTCGAAAAAAACTGTCTAAAACAGACCTTCTCTTCAGCCATTCGTGGCCTCAGCAGCATTAGGGATAGCCAAAGCCCGTCTGCCTTACAGATGTCCAGGTAACTCCTGCAGCCTACATTTGGCTATTTAAAATAAATCATGGTTTGAGTTTCTCTCTATTTCTTCCTCCCTCGCTTTTTTCCTTCTCCCCCCACAAAGCTTCCTCCCACACTAACTGATGTGGAGTTAGGTTTCAGAATGGGTCGTGTCAGTCTTAGACAAATACAGCCTTGTCATAACCTTGACACACAGTGCGGACAACCCAGTCAGCTCTCCGCCTCTGCAGCGCGGCTCGGCCTGTGTAAATTTGTTTGGAATTGTCAAAACGCTGGGAATTTTAATGTAACAGCTTCCCTGAATGTCACAGGACTTAGAAAGTGTAGAATTCATTTAAGAACTGTTAACAGGATCCATCTGGCTCTCCTCATGTGGAGCAGTGTGAAGGATCGATTCCTCCGTCACAGTTTATACAAACGTGCTTCCGTCCTGTATACATTTTACTGCCAGGCAGCCTGGATATTTTGTCCACTGCCATTTGGACTGATATGAAGAATTTGAGATTTTTTTTTTACTCTGTACAAACAGACGTACGAAAGCACAGATCTCAGTGAAGTCTATTTGATTATCAGAATATTTTCTTATTTAGACTGTCCTTTCAGTAGCTGGGTGATATACGCTTGTAATAATATGGAATGTGTGCGTTCGTCCCACTGACTTCTTCTCATTCCTGTCTGTCTGAAGGATTCTCTTTGTGTCTCAGTGTGTTTATACATGCTCAAATACGACGTGTCTGTGTGTAACAGTGTGTGTTCTCCGAGAGGAATTTATGTTATTTTCTGTTAACGCGGCTCATAATGGAGTATTGAAATCAGAACCCCTCCGGGCCCAGGCAAATGGCGCGCTCCGCCTGCCTCAAATGATTACACCCCTCCGCCCTCAGGGCCAAACCACCCTGCTCTGACGAGGGGAAAGAATGCGATTGATCCACACTCACCCAAAAATAATCAAATCAATTCATCTCGTCCTCTTTCAGCTATGACTCTGTGTCAGTCTTTTGAAGGATTCAGCTGAAAGACTCAAGGAAAAAGGGCCTTAATCTACTGAATGTTAGGTCTCCGTGGGAGGAATTCATCTCTCTACACTTTCACAAACACAATGGAACATTATGTATTAATCCAGGCTATGCTTTAGAGTGGTGAGAGTCAGTGCGCTGGCGTCAGAGGTAATATTCAACTCAAATTATAGCGATGTAGTAACAACATTCTGCTCACTGGACTGGGCAGACACAGAGACGCTGAAACAGAAACGCACATAAACATGCCAAACTCACACTAATTCACCAAATGCTAATGCTGTAACATTTATAGCTTTTTGGCTAACCACAAAATCAAGACAAGTGTCCAATCACAGGGACAGGGACAGGGCTCCAGCTGTAAGCTTTATTGATTTGTGTAGAAACACACTGTACAGTGTTCCTTATCTTGACGCTGTTTTCATATGTCTCCTGTATGTGTTAAGTTTCTGTTTCCTCTAATGGGCCCGACTGACCACTGTGAACATTTGGAGCCTTCATCCTCTGTTGATGTATCACTTTGGGGATTTTGATCTTTTTCAGCCTCAGTGGAATGTTTTCTTTAGAAGCATTTTCACAGCTTGCTCAAATATACAGTACCTCTTTTTCCCTCTGATTCTCTTCCCTTGCCTCTTTCCTCCTCTCCTTGCCCCTCACCTTTTTTTCACTCCCCCCCCCCCCCCCCTCTCCTCTCTACTCATCTACCTTCTTTTTGTCCCCTGTTTCTTTTCCACTACTTCATTAGAGTGAAAACAAATGGGCAGTCCAGGTTGTGAAACGGAGAGGGAGGCAAACTCACACAGTCAGCACGAAGCCGGACTAGGGAAATAATGACACTGACTGCTACTGGCCCCTTCAGGGACAGCTGGTGGAGTTACTTATCAAATTAATGGAGGAGATGAGGGAGGGGAAGAGAAAGTAAAATGAGGGGTGGCCTTGTGGAAAAAAACGAATAAGAAAAGGATTTAACGAATGACAGAAAAACCAAGTCAAATTAGATAAAAGGAAACAATAGAATGGGTGCCGGCTATTCCCTTTACAAATGGCCCCTGAAATAGTGTTTTGTGTAAGCAGTTTTGAAGTGTGCTCCCATTACCTGAATTGAGGTGGAGCGGCGTTTGGGGAACAGGTATGAGTGCTGCTGCACCCCCAGATAGAGCAACCAGACAGACCTTGTTAAAAGAACAGACATCCCAATCAATATAGCCGTTCCACCGGTGCATCCAGCTGCCGGGGACCATACACAGATAGGCACGGCGCAGCAATTTTCAGACATAAACAAGGGCCTAATTGTTCAGGGCCTGGAGGCTTGGAGTGAGGAAAACAAAGATGAAGTATGTTGAAGAGTTAGGAGGCATTTTAACTCTCGTTTAGGAAATGAGAGTTCGGTAGTTCGGCAAAACTTTCTCTTGATGAGTGTTGTTATTGTGAACGGCAGGGCTTCTTAGTTTAAAGGCTGCTAAAGCGAAGGGGAATTAGGAGACAGATGCTGCATGCACAGCATCGAGTGTAACACAGGCAGGTTCTCTCTGGTTCCCATTTTCCCGGCTTTGGTCAGACTTGAATGTTCAAAGTCGAGAAAGTAGTTTGAAAGAGTCATTTGCTATTTGTGATTTTCAGTGTAATCTTGGAGTCTCATCCCACACAGAAGAGCCGTATTGATTGGCGGTCTTAACTGAAGCCGCCTCCTGATCATCCCTTCATCTTGTTTCTAAAGGGCAGGAGCAAGGGACAGTGAAGGAGAGAGGGTGAAATAAAGTGAGACATCGACAGAGTTCACTGAGTATCTGAAGAGAATCTCACAATTGCCCTTCAACAAAAACCTAGCAGACACACACAGACGTAAACCTGACCTCAGCCGGCCTCACCTGGCTCACATACACACTTGTGTGTTTCTTTGCCTTTTCTCCACCTTGTACTCACTTTATTCTTACCCCTGTTTCTCCCTCCCTTACCCTCCTCTAAGCAAGGACAGCCAAGGTTGTTTGAATTTTGGATGCTGCTCACATCTTTTGTTCATTCAATTAGTTCATTCAAGTTGCCCCCTCTGTCTTGTCTTCCAGCCTTCCCCCCTTTTTTTCTCTCCCTCATCTGGGGCTGTTTACTCATCACAATGGAGGTCAACATAATCTCATGGAGTCATGGACAGACAGTAGACAAGACTCAGTGTGGCCTGGATACTCCGACTTGCCAATCCTGATATGTTTCTGGGGATAAACTAACGTCTGGCTCAATACGGTTTTTCCTTCTCCCAGACATTGAGAGAGACAGCGGGAGGTCACAGTCCATTTTTAGCCTGCAGGCGCAGAGTCTGGCTGTGTCGGTGATGAATTAGCTATTTAATGCTAATGACAATATAGCCCCCTCACTGAATGTTGTGTACAAATTGAATACATCGAGCTTGGGAATTTTTTGGGGGGGATCGATTAAGCCTCCGACTGATGTCCAGCTTTATAATCTTTTGGACACAGAGTAGCCAATGGATGTATAAGCTTTGAATACGTTTTGCAGAGGAAAAGTGTGTTGCCAGAAGTAGTGCTCTTATGACCTGTTGCTGGTCAGGGAATATTTGAGAAAATGAACAATTTTCACCCAAGAGCAAAAAAAATCTGAAAACAAAGATACAGATTTATCATGCTGTCAAGATTTGTGCTTGTTCTGACAGTGAAGAGAACAACAGGCTGAAATCTGTGTATCTTTTATTGACCTTTTAAAGGGTAACTTCAGTATTTTTCAACCCGGACTCTATTTTCCCATGTTTTTTGTGTCCAAGTGCCTAATGGGGACAACACTTTCTGAAATTGGTTATGGAAGAGCGAAGTAACCGGCAGCCACAAAACGAGCTGCATGTTTTTGCCAGTGACAGGCTCAGATTGTTATTAACATCTAACATTGACAGAAAGATGGCGGCGCGTCCGAACGCAGCGGCTTTACTCTCCCCAATCCGATGTTATCTGTTCTTACTTATATCAACATTAAGCTTAGTCGCCAGTGTGGATCATTCATATAGCTGCTTAGAACAACTGGATATCGGACGTAGCTGTGAATGGCAAGTGGTTGGTGATTACAACAACTTCAACAGCATCCCAGAGGATCTGGCCAGGGCACCGGCAGCTAAGTGGGTCACCCTGCCGACTAGAAGGATACGGAGGTGGCGCCGCAAGAGAAGGCAGAAGCGGGGACGACGTGCCGGAGTACAGGCCAGGCTACGGAGCACTCCGACCAGACCTGCTTTACCAAGCATGTTTCTCGCAAATGTTCGTTCACTTCCTAACAAGATGGACGAATTAAGGCTGTGGCTCAACACACAGAAATCAACGAGGGACTGATGCGTGTTTGTTATCACGGAGACATGGCTAACTGAGCTGGTTCCCAGCTTGCCCCAATATCATCATATTGGAGCCTGTGAGCGGCTGCCATCTGCATAAAATAAAATAGGTTGAAAAATACCAAAGTTACCCTTTAAAGGTCCCATAATGTAAAAAGTGAGATTGTCATGTCTGTTATAGTATAAAGCAGGTTTAAGTGCTATATAAATACTGTGAAAGTATTGAAACATTCAATATAAAGAGAAATACACACAGCCTGTGTTCAGAAATTGTGCGTTTGAAACAAGCCGTCAGGATTTCTGTCCATTTGTGATGTCACAAATATACAATATTTAGACCATTACACGTTTCAAACGTAAACATTCTTAATGTGTTCCAGTTTATTTCCTGTTGCAGTGGATGTGAATGACATCAGCTGACAGGAAGTAAACATGGACCCAAACTATTGGCTAGCAACGCAATTCCGTTGCAATTCCATTGAAATTAGCTAAAACGGAGCGTTTCAGAGAGAGGGTAAATACGGGCATATTCAGGCAGACAGTATGAGGGACACATTTTTTTTTTTTTAAACATTACAACATGTAAACATGTTTTAATAGAAACACAAAATACAATTATGAACCTGAAAATGAGCACGATATGGGACCTTTAAATACAGAAGAGCTTGACTTTATTTGCAGTGTTCTTATTTGATTATTCAGAATGAACCAATAATTCAGAATAATCCCTCTACTGTAGGTGGTGTCCACACGTTAGGCTTCCAGATGAGATCACTGAGTATTGCTCACTGCCTCGTGTGGTTTTCTGACCAGTCCACCAATCTAATCCAAGCCCTCCCCGCTCTATAGAGTCGCTATGAATTTTATATCACGGTGTTCTTTGAAAGGACAGGGTCAAGCTGTCCTCATTCTTTATTTATTCTGAAGAACAAGGGAGTCATGCGAAGCAAAAAAAATTAAACACACTAGCTCTGTTGTGATTATCTTCAAGGAATTCTGCTTGTGTCTGACCTCCAGTAAGCTGCTCTGGAATGTGTTCCAAAAGTTTCCAGAGGTGTGTGTGTGTGTGTGTGTGCATGTGCGTGTGCACGTGTGCGTGCGCGCGCGTGTGTGCGTGTGTGCGTGTGTGTGTGTGTGTGTGTGTACCACCGTACATTGTGCTGTTTGCCAGTTGAAGTGGAGGAAGTGGTCTTAATTTGCAGGACATTCAACAGGTCTGTTATTATCTTATTGTACTCCCCCCAGTGACAACAATTTATGAGCCCAACTAGTCCCCATTGTAGGAACATGAACTCACCATCTCTGTCTCTATCTCTGGCTGTCTCAACACCTCTCTCTTTCTCCTGTGCTCTTTCTGTTTCTCTTTGTGTGTTTTTTTATCAATGCCATCAATTTAAATACTGTACATTTAAAGTTTAGTCCTGCTAAAGGTTATGTATTGAACAATTGGATTCATTTGAACTCCAAATTTGTTATCTATTTGTCAGATTCACAGTTTCTGGTAAAAGATTTTAGGGCGCTTTCTCATGCCATAGTCCGTTTGGCTAGTCCGATTCAGAGTTAAATTCATAGGCGCAGTTTGCGTTGGTTCAGGGAGCTCACTGAACCCCCCTCGTGGCCGCAGCCAAAAATGCATATACGGATTTAAATATTATCTCTATCTTTTATACCTTGTTGAATATTCTTATTGACAGAATAAGAAACCAACATGATAACTTTTTGTGGTCTTTTTATTTACTTGTAATAACATCGGAGCTCTCTGTCCACACTGAATCCGTTAGATGTGAACTTCTGTTACATAAACAAACCACGTATCTATAAGCTGTGCGCTAGAGATCAGACGGGAAAGACAGGAATAAATGGAAACCGCGTCGTGGCGTTAGTTCATTCCAATTTAAAACAATGCAATTAGGGATGTTGATAATTAACCGTTTAACCATTAACCGACATTAAGCATTTTAACCGATTAACTCTATCGGTTAAAACGCTTAAAAGAAATATTTATAATTAATTAAAAAGCTGAGCGGCTCAGAGGAACGGCTCGTCTCTTTAAGGAGAAAAGCTGGTCCACCTTAACAGCCCACCTTAAGAGGCAGAGCCGGAGTTGCAGGGTACAGGAAGTCGGCTCCGGTCTCTGGCTCGCTTGAGCGGAGCGGAGGAGTTGTAGTTTCATAGCATTTATTCACCGACAAATAAACTGTACACACACTGCTACACCTACGTTCACAGCTAGAACGCCACCAACAACCTCACACTCACCGCCAACACACACACACGGACACTCCTAATGTTACGTCGCGCTGACAGACTGTATGTGTGTGACGGCAGCGGCGAGCAAGAAGCCTCCGGCAATGCTAGAGCTGCTAACATAGCACAAATACACACACTGTTTATTGGACAATCGCTATCGTTAATCCGGGCAGACAGAGTGTCGTAACGCCGGGCAGACACACAGCTGACAACCTGCTAAACTAAACTAAATGTGCGGTGGAGACTTTTACTTGGAAAGTGGCTGCATGTCGGCGACACTACACGCAGCATCGTAGCTGCTGAGTTAACGCTCCCGGACGGTGAACTGGGTTCTCAGTTGTCTGTTGTGCTCCTACACTGCAGCTGGCGCGAGACACAAATCTTGTTGGTTAACGGTTGATAATCGGTTAACGAGGGTCGGTTATGGGTTAAGAAATTTTTTCAAAATCAGCATCCCTAAATGCAATCAAACTGATCTTGTCGTTGACGCTCACTCGCATCATATTCACTTAGGAGTAATATGTACACACAGCATCCCAATACACTAAACCTGTCAGGTTTTGTGGTTTGTGTGTGTTCGGTTTTCATGGTATTTTTTGCAATATTCCATCAGTCATAGGGCATATTAGTCGGGATATAAAAATGCACCTGCTGGTGCCTGATTATTAATTATTGTGTAAACAAAGCCTCTGTTCTATACATAACATTTCCTCTAGATTTAGTTTTGAACCCCCAACCTCGCAAGTTCAAATTGTGCCCATGGTTAAATTGATACTTTTGATTTGTTTTCTATTTAGTCTGGTTCAGTTTCACAGTGCACAAATTAAAGTTAACCAAATAAAAAAAATAATTTGCAGAGGGGCGTGTACGGAGCAAATTTATCTTTTTCATCTAGAGAGCTGCCACTTCTATGCAGGGAATCGCAGACTTTGATGCTGTCAAAGTTTTTTCACTTTGATTCGGCACTGACCGACTGCACACGAATCCCTTCTCCAGTTTATAAACGTCACCTTTTTGTGTGGACTTTATTTATCATATTCTGTATGTTCTCTTTGGCCCAGATGTCAAGCAAACATCAGATTTCTGCAAAGGTCCAGGTCAATCTTCTTCCACTCATGTTAACCTGTCATTTATCTGTGTCCATCTCAATAAATGCCAGCGCAGTCAGCCTGCGTTTTGGTTTGCTTGGAAACGGTCCGAGACCACCTCTCGCAAGCAGTCTCCAACCGGTTGTTTTGGTCCACACCAGAGTATGATTACTGCGTTCACCAGCGCCCAAACCAACCACACAAGAGTTAGATTACAGCAGACTAAATGTAGGCTTGCAAAAGCGCACTCTGAAACTTTGGAACCAACAGACCGTGGAAAACCCACCTGACCCAAATTAATAAAATTAATATTAATAAATATAAATAATAAATTATTTATGAAGAAAACCCACCTGGAAGGGACTTGAGGACAGTCAGATCCAAAATGTGGTCAACTCAAATAGACCACTTTACAGTTCACTCTTTCCATCTCGCTTCAAAAAACTAATTTGTCATGATCAGAGCTAATAGAGAGTCCACTTTGATCCACTCGGGTGGGAGATATTGACCCACACACCTAAGACCTGCTCAATCAATCACTCAATACAAGGCTGATCTGGACTGAATTGGATCCCTGGTTTTGGTTACTTGGAACTGGTAACTAGTGGACATGTGAGGACCTCTAACTTAGAGCACCATATTCTTTATTTCATTTGGGGGATATTATTATTTTTAATATTATGATATACAGTATATAGTAAATCTATCATACTGTATGATAAAATAATATAACAGACTGTATTTTATTTGTAAGACAAACGTTAATTGTGGTTGCACCTATATTCTGGTGACTTTGTTTTTCTTTACTCCAGATAATTAAAGCATCATTTCATGTTGTAGTTTGGCATATTTTACCTTTATAACACTTAAAGGGACTGTTTGTAAGAATCAGGAATGTCTTGTTAACAGCGACACCTGTGGCCGTTAAGTCAACTAAAGTCAGCGTCCTGTTGCTCGCGCTTGTGCTCGCTCTACATAGACATGAACGAGCATCGCTCAAAACAGTGAGGCGACACACGTCAGCTAAAAGCACAATATCACTCTATATTTCAGCTGCTTGGCAGTAATGTTAGCTGACCAGACGAAGGTCTCTCCATGAATCAGTGCTGATCCTAGTGTTGGCTTTTCCTGCCTCAGTCTCCTGACCGCGGCCGGAGGGAACAGGGGAGACACCGGAGTTTTGGTCGGAGACGATAACGTATCACTCTGCGGAGCCCCGTCACTTCACAAGACACGGGAAACCTCTGTTGGTCTGGAGGAGCTGCAGCAGTTATTTCTGCACAAACGTCCACTGAACATTCACTAGATATTCTCAGAGCTAAACTAACTCTTCTGCAGTATGAAGTGTGGAGTGTGCGCGCATGCACGTGAGAGGTGGAGAGAGAACGAGCGTGGTGTGTGAGTGAAGGGAGGCAGAGGAGCAGAGTACAGCAGAGACTCCGGCCCTGGAGACCAAAGCTACAGTCTCCCCCGCGTCCTCCGACCGCGGCCAACACTGTTTAACAGACGGGCTTCACTAGATACAACCAAGAGGTTTTGGTGCTTCCGTGTAGTTTGTGTTGGAGTCTTGTCTGAACAGCGTAGCCACACGCGAGCGTGCATGGGACACCGACCCGCAATGATTTATACGTGGAAGAAGTTACAAACAGTCCCTTTCATTTGAAGTATTAAATGCTAAACAAATGGATGGTTATGAGTATGATGTCTACCAGAATATCAGATCTAACTGTAAGGCTTGTGGGTTCACCGTGTCACCACAACACCTCCCATTTAATTAGCATTATTCTAGTTCTGCCTCACAGATGTAGCTGTGATAGTGTTTTACCGAGACTAACAAATAAATTGTGGAAAGCCTCTTGAGTTGTGGAATGTTTTCCTCCAGTCTGCAGAGATAAGACGGCCGGCGTAGAGAGGGATTGGGCAGAGTCTCGTTCACATTCCTTCAGTTACCTTTGTCACGCGTGATGGAGTGTGGGGTTTACAAACCTGGCCTCCAGAACCTCTTTCTCTGACCCTGTTCAGCTGAGCCCCCATTCCTCTGTGTATGTGTGTGTGTGTGTGTGTGTGTGTGTGTGTGTGTGTGTATGCATTGACACCCTGCTTTTCAGTTCTGCTGCTGTCTGATATTGTGCAGGGATGAGGGTGTGTGAGCGGGACCAGACCTCAGTTGTCGCAAGCGGTGCCTGACCTGGTTTTTAAAAGCACACTCACTGAGCCACGCACTGCAGATTCCTGCGAGGGTCGCTTGGCTTTCTGAGACAAAATCAAAATGTTTGAGCTCAGGCTTTCCTCGGTAAAGAGCAGTCTATTCTTTAAGCTTCCGAGCCAATGCATCGATAGTTCATTTAGAAATATTGAAACCTTCAGGAGAAGTGTGTGGCAACCTCTTTTCTGTCCCTACACTTCAAATCCTCTGTTCTTTCTTTTCCATTCATTCCTCTCTCCCTCCTTCCTCTCCCTCTCATCGGAGAACTATCTTTCAGTTGTCCAGTCACTCGTTTAGAAACTTTACAACGGGGGCTTTTCCTCTGAGCAGTTTAAAGAAGGCTATAAATCTGGCCTGTTTAAATCCAGACTTGTTTAAGCTGCCTTTTACTAAGACCTGATGCACTGCATTCTTCTGCTGCCTAAACAGGCTTTTGAAACATTTAGCCCAAATGTATTTACTGGTTGACTGATACACTCTCTACAAGGGAGTAGACAGGGAACGGGGGGTATTTGTCTCTCTTTATGGGCTGGGGACTAAAGCAATGGCTGCCACATGGCCAAAGAAAATGTGGGGAAAGAAGAAAAGCAAGTTAAAAAGAACCCTGCAGATCTGTGCTGAATTTAATGAAAACACAGAGGAAATAAAAAGACATTTTAGTCATATAAAAAGAACCACTGAACTTTGTTTCCTGGTATCTGCATGCATTTAAATTCACTCTCTCTTGTTCAATATTAACAGTGTTTTGTTCCTTTTTTCCAGGGTCATTGTTGCCACGTACAAAGCAGCGCTCAGTGGGTTTGATATATTCAGAAGGAGCAGAGGCCATATTTTTTTTAGGCTTCTATTTCCTAAACTCTCTCCCTCTCTCTTTATTCCATTTCCCTCCCTTGATTGCTAGGAGCACTCAGAGGGTGTTCTCACCACGCCGGTCTAATATGATATGCATCTTCGTGTTTGTGTATCTGATTATCGATTTACGACCCCGTTCTTCTTTTTCCCACTGCGAACGTGAACTGCTGCAGCATTAGTCATCTTTACGACGTGTTTTACAGCGCTGCTTACCAGGGGAAGGCACAGGGCTTGCGGTAAATGTATATTTTACGTGGTGATAGAGTGCATTTGCATCAGAGGATCAGACTTAAAGAAAAAAGCTCACTGTTAAGAAAGAGAGCACTCCAGGAGAGAGCAGAGGTCAGCTCGGGTACTCGCCGTCACTTACCTTACCTTCCGCTCACACACACAACCCTGTATACGTTTACTGTACAGCATGTTCAAATAAAAGGTGCTTTTTTTTGCTGAGCAGCATATCAGACATGCATCTTTTTGTTTTCCCCTCATCCCGCTCTCGCCCTCTTGTAAACCCTGACAACGGCACATTACCCGTCAGCATGCATTACATCGCACTTAGATCTGCCGGGCCGCGTCTTTGAAGTTAAAATGGGGGAAAATATCATAAGTATAGGCCTCGCTCCAGATAGCTGTGGCTGCGCTCCCAGATGCTTCTCAAAGATTAAAATCATCAGTGAGCAGCGATCTGCTCTATCATATGGCTCTCCTACAGACTTGGCAGCAGGTTGGGAGGAGGGGTTGTATAGTACAGTACACTGGATGAGGGCTGCATGGGGTAAAAGAGCCAGAGTCATATATCTAAAGCACCACTCCTGACACCGGTGCTTTAAGATAGCATTTTTTAAGCTTTAAGTTGCATAGCAACAAAATATCTTTAGGCACAGTTTTGCCTGGTAACCGCTCTGGGAAGAAACAGCTGAATCACCCGTTTTTCAAGTAGTCAGTGGCACAACCAGAAGGCTCCCCTCTCTGCCAGCCAGCATTTGGTCTGACCTTCATGTCTAACATCAGCCCTGAGCCGCAAATACCAAGCAGGTGTGGTGATGTCATCACGTCTCATTCAACATACCACAGAGCCATGCAAAGCGCACACAGCCCTGTTCTGGAAAGAGAGGAACTCTGGGAACTTGCTAGGAAAGGGTTTCTCTTACAGACGCCTGTTGTTTTTAGGCCTGAAAAGATTTACGGTGCCTCAGTGGAGGAGAGTTAATGGATGCTGTGATGTATAAATGCCTCTGTCAACTGATTTTCTGTCAACAAGATTTTCTATCCACCGGCAATAAAATGTTTTAAAAATGAGCGTAGGCATGAGATGCCAATTAATCAAAGCAGGTACAATGAGTTTCTGTGCTGTAATTTACAATTTATACAGGCTTGGATTTGATTGATATTAAAATCTTTTTTTCCTTCAACTTGATTGGCTTCTCCATCTGCCATAATAAGATGTTTGAATTCTAATCATTTGACGCCGGTTGCATGTGACACTAATTACATTTCAAAACTTCAAAAAAACACAACATCAAAATGTTTTGCTGCACAATAAGTATTATCAACAAGGTCAGTGCACTAGTTATTCTTTTCATGATTTCCATCACAGTGATCTCGATGCAACTCAAACATTTAGCGCTTCCGCAACCGGCAATTAGGCAATGATTCAGCGTTATGATTGGGAGCCATTTTGTGTGTGCTGTGTTTGTCAGCAAGTGGAGCTGCACTAAATTAGCATTAATGAATGTTATGGCCTCCCATCAGTTTGACAGGTCTATTCTTTAGATTTGTTTCAATTGTAATTAAGCCCTGATTAACGAGCTGGGGGATGTTCCATTCTCTTTTCAAGAATACAGCATAATATGTTCTGAAGGCAGTCGGGTTTTTTTTCATTTTATCTGCTAATGAGGCTCAGCCAAACAAACTCGTCTCTGTAGTAGCGGTGTTCGGAGGCCTCGGTTAAGCTGCTTCTTCTCTCTTCTTCTGCTCCTGCTTTGGTCCTCTGTGAAGGCAACATGCGGCCATCTTTGTAGGCAAACTACAGGTGTTTGTCTGGAAAAAGACGGTCTGGTCGCCCCGTGGCTTTGGGCTTAGGACGCTGACCGTGAACCGCAATGTCCCCGGTAGGGATGCAAATTTTGAATTGTTTTTCTAACCGATAACCGACCCTCGTTAACCGATTATTAACCGTTAACCCGAGAAGATTAGTGCGCCGCATGCAGCGGTGTACCAGCTGCAGAGTATGAGCACAACAGACAACTGAGTCTCCAGTTCACTGTCAGGGAGAGTTAGCAGCCACGGTGCTGTGTGTATTGTCGAGGACACATGCAGCAACTTTCCCATTAAGTCTCCACCGCTACATTTAGTTTAGCTGCGAGGTTGTCAGCTGTGTGTCTGCCTGGCGTAACGTTACTCTGTCTGGCCGGTGTAACGTTAGTGAGTATCCAACAGACCGTGTGTGTGTTGGTGGTGAGTGTGAGGTTGTTGGTGGTGTTCTAGCTGTGAACGTAGCTGTAGCAGTGTGTGTACACTTTATTTGTTGGTGAATAAATGCTACAACTCCTCAGCTCAAGACCAGAGCCAACTTCCTGTATCTGCAACACCGGCCCAGACTCTCTTAAGGTGGGCTGTTAAGGTGGAACAGCTATTCTTCTTTAAGTGACAAGCCGCTCCTCTGAGTTTTGCTCAGCCTTTTCATTACTTTTTGATATTTCTTTTAACCGATCGCATTAATCGGTTAAAATTCTTAATGTCAGTTAACAGTTAAAACGTTAATTATTAACATTCCTAGTCCCCGTTTCAAATCTGGCTATACCTCCCTCATTTCCTGCCATCCTTCCACTACCGCTACCTAATAAAGACATTAAATGTCCCCCAGAAATAATAAAAGAGAAAAGAAAACCCAGGTGTGAGGGTGATCCAACTTCAAATAAAAGCTAATGATCACTATTTGAAGCCAGTTGCTAAATTTTTTTGAAAAGGATCCAAGAGTCACCAGACCAGACGGTCAATGAAAAGCTCTCAGTTCATGATTCAAGACAGTGATTTGGTCAGACCTCTGGGTCAAATCCCAAAAGAGGGAAAGAAGAGACTACATATAATCAAAAATATTTTTTCATTTATCAGTATATTAAAAATTATGAAATTAAATATAAAATTATAAACATATTATTAATAGATAAATGTGTGTATATGTTTTTTTGTATATATTGTTGTATATTATTTATACAGTATATACTGTGTGTATATATATATATATATATATATATATATATATACAGATTTATTAAGTCTGAAGAAGAGCGTTGGCTTGAAACGTTGCTTGCTAAGATGTGCCAATAAATTGCACTTAAAGGGAGCTACGGTGTTCGGACCTTCTTCTACATTTTTAATTTCTGATCCAGGCAGCCCGCAAAAAAATGACTGAGTTGTCTTATTTCACAGTTTATGGGTTGGTAATAGGGATGCTCATTTTGAAAAATGTTCTTAACCGATAACCGACCCTCGTTAACCGATTATTAACCGTTAACCGACAAGATTTGTGCCTCGCATGCAGCGGTGTACCAGCTGCAGGAGCACAACAGATATTGGTTGATGGGAGTCTCCAGTTCACCGTCCGGGAGCGTTAACTTAGCAGCTACGATGCTGCGTTCACTGACTCCAGTTCACCGTCCGGGAGCGTTAACTTAGCAGCTACGATGCTGCGTTCACTGTCTCCAGTTCACCGTCCGGGAGCGTTAACTTAGCAGCTACGATGCTGCGTTCACTGTCTCCAGTTCACCGTCCGGGAGCGTTAACTTAGCATCTACGATGCTGCGTGTAGTGTCGCGGACATGCAGCCACTTTCCCAGTAAAAGTCTCCACTGCACATTTAGTTTAGTTTAGCAGGTTGTCAGCTGTGTGTCTAGCGAGTGGCCAACAAACAGTGTGTGTGTTTGTGCTACGTTAGCAGCTCTAGCATTGCCGGAGGCTTCGTGCTCGCCGCCGCACACGTAGTCTGAGTAACTTTAGTGAGTTTCCAACAGTCCGTGTGTGTGTGTTGGCGGTGAGTGTGAGGTTGTTGGTGGCGTTCTAGCTGTGAACGTAGGTGTAGCAGTGTGTGTACAGTTTATTTGTCGGTGAATAAATGCTACTAAACTACAACTCCTCCGCTCCACTCAAGCGAGCCAGAGACAGGAGCCGACTTCCTGTATCCTGCAACTCCGGCTCCGCCTCTTAAGGTGGACTGTTAAGGTGGACCAGCTTTTCTCCTTAAAGAGACGAGCCGCTCCTCTGAGCCGCTCAGCTTTTGAGTTAATTATTAACATTTCTTTTAACCGTTTTAACCGATAGCGTTAATCGGTTAAAATGCTTGATGTCGGTTAACGGTTAAACAGTTAATTATGGACATCCCTAGTTGGTAGGCACTCCAGATACCCAAATGGATGTGCACAAGCACTGAAGAAGTGAGTTTTTCATGATCTGTCCCCTTTAAGTCACATGCGTCATATATGCCATGGCTTATTCGTTAGTTTAGGCCAAGCCAGTGATCTCATAAAAGCATGTAGATTTCATGAAAATGCACAGAGATCCAGAACTCCGAAGGGGTTCTCTTTCATGCCCTACTGTATGTGAATAAACTTTCAGGATCAAATATCCCAAATGTCTCCTGTTTTTCTGCCAGTGGTCAACATTGTTGCTTGACTTGTCGAGGTTGATCTTTTCAACAAAAGAGGTAATGTGCTGGTCTGTTTTGTAAAACTGTCTGAATACTCATAGTATCTCACAATAATAACGTGAGTTCTTTAAGGCAATATCCTGAAACACTGTTTTATTAATGTATCAGCTGTGCTGATGAATCATTGATCACAGCACGCAAACGTGTCGCTGGAATTTTCTCATTTCCACTCTTACCCGCCGATTTAATGCACCTTTCAGCGGTTGAGATGTCAGAGTATTATTTCAAATATAAAAGCCTTCTGCCAGTTTCTGTTGGCTTTCTCTTCAACACTGACTGAAGAGAGAACTGAGGCAAGACTGTTTTTTGGCACCGAATTTTCTCACAGCGTCTGATCAGGAAAAGAGATGAAAATAAGACTCTTTGACCCCATTCTTGATTTGATGTTATTTTTCCTGTATCAACGGCATCCTGAAAGAGTCTGTAAAGCCTCTGTGCGTTGGCGTCAAGCACCCAAACTCCAGCTCGCTGTTTCTTCTTCGACGATAAACGGAAGGTTGTTGTTGCTTTTTATTCTTCTTGAATTCACTTGTGCTGTTTCCATCTTCCTTCTATGACCTGTGAGTGTCGGTGGTCTGTTCACTCAAGCACACTTATATCTCTCTCTGAATCTGCTGGCTTTATCTTGACATTTGTTCTCTCAATTTCTCTACTTGACAAGGAATTGCTGATGCCCACCACTTAAAGAAATTGTGTTCAATGAAGAGAAAGAAGGAATTAGACAGAAAATGACAACCAAAGCAGATCATGAGCTGAGCTAGAGCCAGGGAACTCTTATCCAGCAAGACTACTCTTCCAGAAAACACAGAAACCGAAGGGCTCTCGGGCAATGAGCTCGGGGAAAACTGTGAAACACTTTGTCACTGCTTTGGCAACAACGGATGACTGTGTGCTCAACATGTGTGCGAGTGTTTATACATCATTTCCCCTGGAAAGTGTCATGCTCGCGGGTGGGCGGGGGTTGGTTCTGGGTGGGTTGCGGTTAACCCCTTAAGGTCTCCAGGGTTACTCTGCCTCTGCTCTTTGTCAGATTCTCAGGCTTTCTCACTCTTGGCTCTCGTGACGGTCTGACGGAGTGTTAGACTGGCAAAGGAGTGGCTATTAGCTGCTTGTCTCTAGTCCTCTGAGAACATGAAGGCCTCATTAGCCCTGTGAGCTCAGCTGTCCTCTGGTGCTAAACCCATCGCCATGGTCCAGTTGGGTGTGTGCATGTGTGCATATGTGCGTCCACCGTTTATGCTCTTAAGAAATTGCTTTTCCTTCAGTACACTGCCATTTTGACAGGGCATTAACAGTTCAATCTGTGTTTCTTATCTTAATAAGGCATCATGGGGCGATGCAGAGACGGTCGACAGATTTTTAGATTACTGCTTTTAAATGAAGTCATTTAAAAATCTGTATTTGTTAGACCTAAAGCAATATTTCTGTTCCATTTATTTGGTATTAAGTTTTTTGCCTCTTTTTAATACATCTACCCAGGACTCCCTGGAAATCTGCTCTGATACTGAATGAATGATTCTGAAATAAAGTGCTTGATTGGTGGACTCATGACATGCTCAGTGTGCTAATGTAGGGCCGGACCTAATTTATTAAATTCTGTACTAAAGAGACCATAACTTCAGAAGATACCTGTTAGATTTGATTCATTCAGACTGCTGAAGCCTGCAAACATCAAATGCACGAGGGTTCTCGATGCATCTCGATGCTCGATCCCTCTGCAGTGCATTACAAGTGTGCTGTAATCTACAAAAAAAAAAACGTTTTTCCCATAGCAGCTCTAAGACGGGGCGCTGACAATGACCATTTACACTGCATGATATAGCCTAGCATGATATTTCCTTACTCATAGCTCTCATACTCTTACTTGGTTTAAGTCCCTGCATCTCCCGACAGGACAACACGACGGTTGAATTTTAGCCTGTAAGCACTTTTTTTTTCAGCCCAACATTGTTGAAACAGAGCAGCTGATATCTGTAGTGAGAGCAACAAGCCAGTGAATGACTCACACTGAGCTGAAATGAAACCAAACTCCCGATTATGTTCTGTCACTGCATCGATGCAGAATCATCATCGTCTGCATCGCGATACATTTTTGAATCAAGACATTTCCACACCTCTATTTTTGAAAAGAATGAGGGCTGTAGATTTTGTCCCCCATCACTTCCATTGGAAACACATTATAAAGCAATCTTTTAATGGTATGAAGAGGAGGAAGGATTACAGTGAGAAAAGCTGTTTCAGTGTACATATGGGCACCTGTAAGACTGACTGTCCTTATACTAGAACGGTCATAACCATATCAAACAGGCTAAACATGTCAGAAGTGAGCAAACATGAAACAAAGGCTATACACTGACCTTGGAAACAGCAGTTGACTAAAAAAAATAATCTCAACTCAAGATCCACTTACTCAATTGCTTTGGAGCTTTCCGCCACATCACATGGTCTTCATCAGCACCGAGTTTTTTTCTCCTTCATGATGAAAGTGTAGATATTTAAGCCATCCACTGTTTGTCCTAAAAGTGCTTAGATTACTGGAGAGTTTGAACATGCACAGCTCCATGACACCTGAACATCTATAGATGAAGACAGTGCCATGTGACAAAAGCTCTGGAAAAGAACTGAGACCTTAATTTGCCAACATCCGAGCTGAACTCTTGAGCTCCTGAGCTCATCACTTGATAATATTGTAACTTTACCTTTATTTACCTTCATATACTTTACATACTGTTTTACAAACGGTTACACCTCTGTGTGTGTGGGTATATATATATATACAGTATACACAGTATACTGTATATATATATGTACAGTATACAGTGTGTATATTATATACATTCAGTTTTCCCTCTGAAATACTGTCATCAACTTTAATAAACTCAACAAATTTACATTGACATTACCATTTTATGTTTAGTTATGTTTATATCTAGTTTAACTGCACTATTTTATGCCTTAGATTATCATTTTGCTTTTACTTTAACTTGTGTGATTTCCCCCTTTTATATATGTATATTTTTATGAGCATTTTTGAAGGAACCTGAGACCAAAGATTTTCCTTGCCAATGACTGCTTTGATGGAATTGACATATGTCAAATAAAGAACCTTGAACCTAACGTTTAAAAGTAATTATTGTTACATTTAGTGTCATTGAGGTGAATCTTGATCATCATATCAACAGTGTATGTCTTTGTGTGTGTGTTATGCAGGTGAACGAGGAGACGGTGGAGAGGCTGGTGGTCCAGTACCCTCACATTGTTTTCAGCACGGTGATGCAGGACTGCAAGAGAACCCTGGAGAGAGCTTATCAAATGGGCTGGAGCCCCAACACATCGAACACGTCGTAGCTACTACTGTTTCTCACAACACACACACACACACACACACACACACACACACACACACACACACACACACACACACACACATAGCTACACAGAGGCCCTTTCTTTTTGTGTACAGACACACACACACACACAATATTTGCAGCTCAGTCATGTTTGCCTCTCATCCACTGTTCAAACATGCATGTGAACATGTAGCTACACACTCACAAAGGTCCAGATCAACTGTTTCATTTGAAGCAAATCTCCCATTTTAATACTTTAAGTAAAAAAATGGGCCTCCTGGTATTTTATAGTTAAATGAGACATCATACTTCTACCAATCTTAGGTTCTAATCAACAACTTGACTGACTTTTCCTCATCATCAGTCAGATTACATCCAACAACATTGTGTACTTTCTTTGACCAGAACCTTGACTGACTAGTTTGTTTCGGTGCAAAGCAGTGCACCAACAAGTTGATATCTTCTTTAAGTGAGTTGATAGAGTATTAAGCCTCATACATTTAAAGTCATCCATATCACCTTGGATGGAGTAGAGGAGTGATGGGGGCGGTGTGGTCTTGAACATGTGAGAGAGATCCAAACTAACCGTTCAGTGGTGATTGGACGATTGTTTTTAATGAGCAAGGATTAAAAAAAAAAGGTTTGTCGCCCCAACTGGAGCCAACGTTCCTGAGCAATGCGCCCATGGGCAGCGTTTACGTCCTTCAAAACTGAACTCAACTGCTGCAGCGAGATTGCACAAGACGGAGCAGAGACTCTGAGATCAAGAGAGGACATCCCACAACTTAAAACCGGAAGACAACTGAGCTGCCAGGGCTTCAGACCTCACCTGAGGCATTTTGAGATATCTATGATGTTTATTTTGTCCAAGTAGATGATTTTTTCCCCCTCCTTTCTTGGATGTTCGGTGTTAAAGGCATTTGTGGACTCATACGTGTTTGACGAGGCTCCATTTGAAGGACAGAGCTCTTTGCTGTGACTTAATATGCACATCGTCATGGTACATAAGAACGACTCTGGCACATTCGTGGCAGGAAAACAGCATTTCTCAAAAACAGCATGTTTACATTGAGATCCTCATCTTATATTTTTTCCAGCTACAGAGCTATTATCTACAGATGACCTGACATTGAAATGAGCCTCTGTATGACTCGGGAACAATGCTGTTTTTGATGCCGTGCATTGATGTAGAGTTGGCCGAGCGTCACCTTGAGGCAGTGCAGAATGAAATCAGACAGTGCTTGAAATAGAAGTTGCCTTTACCTAAAAACCCTGGGTCATGTTATCAGAATATTAACCACGACCACCGTGATGACAGGTAAGAGGAAATGTTGCCTTAAGTGCTTAGTGGGTAATGGCCATCCAATTAGCGACCTGAAATCGACCCAGAATTTACTGAAGAAACCTTTATCTGATACCATTATTTGATTATCTGATATATACATATAAATAAATACTGTGTGGGATTTACTTAGCATAATATTGGTTTTGAGCATATACTTGTAACATTAGCTATGTAGCAATGCAACGAGGGATTTATCTTTCTTAGTGGTGTAGGATGTAAAAAAAAAAACCCAACTGGCTTGGCCCTATAACCAGAGCCAGTGGACGTTTGTAGGAGAGAGTCAATCTTTTTTCATCTATTCTGTAGAAACTCAGTAGTGTACAGTAAAAAATGCAAATAACCAGGGTATTTTTCTATGGTGTGAACCAGCTCTGGGCTCAGACTCCACACACTGTCACTAAGACATGAACAATAGCTTACTGAGCTTAGGGTTTGAGCAGAACTGTAAACTTTCTACAGCATATAGAGATTTCAGACAATTAAAAACACCTTCATTTTACCCTTGTCAGGATTTGTAGACTTTAACCGATGGAGAGTTCCTCCCTCTGCCTGTTTTTGTTCTGTTTCTGTTCTTTTGTAATCCCCATATGCACTTTCGTCTCTGCTAGATGTTGACACAATTGATTCCTGATTTGTTAAGGCAACCGTAAATGACTGGATTTACATAAAGATGAATAAAACACTACTTCAAGCTTTTTTTCTCTTCTCCTTTTGTATGTGTGGAATTGAGGCAGGAGAAGAATATTCAAAACGACAGCGGAATACTTTTCTACTCATTTTACATAGTCTGTGGACTGCTTCAACATTTTTTGGCATGTTTTTCCAGATTTTTAATTACATCAATTCAACGCAAAGACCACAATGACGATAATAGGAGACATGGTGCAATTCAACTTCAACACAGATTGCATCTGTATGCTCAGGTAAAATGCAAATACAGATACCAGCATGTTGTTCATCACAACCAAAGGCCTTGGGAAGCGCAAAAGTATGACACTAAGCCTCTGTATTGGTAGAAATAAAGATGTTTTCCAAAGAGACCCATGCATTGATAATGTCTTTTCTACTGAGCACCATGACACAACAATCAACCTGCGTTTCCATTAAGGTACACTTGTGATGTCAAGGTCAGAACTGTTGCCACAATCACAGGAGCTTCACATCTGAAACAAAGTGAGGAGACATCAGCTCGCTACCCAGCGAGACGGCAAAGGCCTCAAAGAGCTAAAAAGCTGTCACTCAATATGTCCCCAGTCTTTGACAATATTGTCCCTTTCAAGTGCCTATTTTCATGTCTGGCGATCAAACGTGGGAGATAGCATCAAACAGGATGCGAAGGTTGGTTCTTCCCAGATACGTTCTTTGTGTTGTCAACACAATTTGTGTCAACACGAGGCGCGATTCACTTGAGTAGCAGCTAAAGGAGATTTCTCTAATCTTATAAAAGCATAGGGAGCTCTGATCTGCAAGTTTCTCTTTTATTTCCTATCCAGTACAGAGACATGAATACATGAAGCAAACTCAGATATCCATCCATACATACAAGGGAATGGACTCACCAACACCTGTGCAATCTCTTCTGACCAATTACAGGCGCCCTACAACAATTACTGCCTTTGTGAGCTTCTAATTTTAAAGTTTTGAGTCAGAAAGGTGTTGTTTCAATACTATGGTGTGTGTTACGGCTGCAGTTTGTGGTTTGGTTTCAGATGTATTTTTCCGAAAATCCCTCTGGAACAGTCTTATATTATAATATTCACGATGTGGAATTTGTTGCAGTAATGGGCTATTGTGTTGCAATGCAACAGATTTCACAGGTGTTCATTATATCGTGCCCACCCCCTGTAACTGTTAGAACAACACTCGCTTACAATAGACGGATAAAAACATTACAGCTGCTTGAAACTGAGCCGATTGGAAATACAAAACAACACTTGTAGAGTTGTGTATCACTTCAGATTTTCTCTGAAAATTTCTGAAAGAGTTGCTGTTTGTGTAACTAAACATATTGTGTCTGCACAGGAAAAATGTTCTTTTTTTATAATTATCTTTGGCATTTTGCCTTTATGAGATAGTGACAGCGTAGATATGGGCAGGAAACATGGGGAGAAAGATAGAGGATAATGTGACACGCAAAAAATGTCCATGGCCACACTTTCTAACTCCCTCTTCCTCTCTATACTCCCATCTGATCTCACTTCCTCTGTGCACTCTTATCAGATAAACAAGGTGAGAAAAGTGTAATTATTGTTGTGGGGGAGTCGAGGTATTGCCCTCCATGACCTCTTTCACCAACTGTTTATAGACCATTTCACAGCTGTAAACACTCCAAATGTGTACCAGTTTATTTCCTGTTGCAGTGTACGCGAATGACATCAGCTGACAGGAAGTAAACATGGACCGAAACTGTTGCCTAGCAACGCAATTCCGTTGAAACTGTCTATAAAATATAAAAGAGACAAATATCCACATATTGTTTCTCAGGTGAAATTGCAGTTGCATCGTTAATGTTTTTTGAATTGTTTGGCTATATATTTATTTAAAGGAACAGTGTGTAGAATCTGGCGGTATCTAGTCGTGAGGTTGCAGATTGAAACCATCTGAAGCCTCTCCCGTGTACCAAGCGTATAGGAGAGCTATGGTGGTCAGCATGAAAACGCGAATGTCCCTCTCTAGAGCCAGCTGATGTCAGACTAGCGTATGTCATTTGGAGCAGAGCCAGTGCGGTGAAGCAAAAGAGAGAGAGAGTGGCGGCGACGGGAGCGAGAAACGTTATCGACTCCGGCCCCAGCAGGAAAAGTTAAAGGGACTGTTTGTAACTTCTTAGACGTGTAAATCATTGCGGGTCAGTGTCCCATGCGCACTCGCGTGTGGCTACGCTGTTCAGGCTCAGACTCCAACACAAACTA
This sequence comes from Sebastes fasciatus, assembly GCF_043250625.1. Lineage (NCBI taxonomy): Eukaryota > Metazoa > Chordata > Actinopteri > Perciformes > Sebastidae > Sebastes > Sebastes fasciatus. The sequence goes on from NC_133800.1 coordinate 2,081,581, forward strand.
CACGGAAGCACTAAAACCGCAAAGTTGTATGAAGCCCATCTGTTAAACAGTGTTGGATCCCCCCAAATGCTGCACACTGTTCCTTTAATACTGTATGTCAGCATAACACAGGTAGAGAGAAGAGGGTCGGGTATTGCCAGTGAGAGTTAAAAGAGAGTGTTACTTCTCCAGCAAGAAAAACCTACTTCAATAGCTTGTACTTCATTGGCCCTGACAAGCAGAGACATTAATAATTTGGCCTTTGGCTTGGTCTCCTCTGCATCTGTTGAAGGCCTTCTGATTTTAGAATGACAGTTTTTTTTTAATATCTCTGCTACAAATGAGCTGATTTCCCTGCACTCCGCTCCTGTTTCTCTCCTGGGTAAATTATGCTGCTTGCTGAATTTTACTGCCGGCCAATTAGCGCCTTTGCAAATGTGAGTGTACGCCATTGATTCTCCCGCTGATTGAGGTGGATTCTATCGATGGCTCGCACTCCTCGGACTTCTGCAATATTCATCAAGGTGGGCTTGGAAGAGAGACTGCCCTCCGGAAAGGAAAAAAAGAGTGTGCGGGGCACGGCAGAATAGCAATAGAGAGCAGTAATTAAACTTGGTAAATATTCATGTGGTCATTACATTTTTAATGAGGTGCTGATAAGAATTGACGCTGTCCATACAGGACATTTGTCATGTCGGACCTGCAAGGACGTTAGTCTTCCCAAGAAATTAGTATTTTTCAAGACCTAATCATAGCTGACATTGACGGATGTCCTTGACTGAAAAGGTAGGGGCTCCTTTGAACTTCCTCTTCTCGTCATGATGAAGGCTGTGTTTTAGAAACATGGCAGTTCACCCTCCTTAAGCGTTGGCGTGCTGTCAAGAACTACGGTAAGTATGTCGGATCCTATGTGTTTGTAATGCATGAGAACAAGATGTGGACGCTTGTGAGCAAACACTGCATGCAGTAACTTGTTGATCCAGCCAATGGTGGTGCCCATGATAAGGTTTGATCGTATCTGCTGCAGTAGGCATCTGATACAGTGCAGCCCCCATCAGTAATACTCCCATTTTATACCAAAAACACCTTCCTTGGACAAGTCGTGTCTTGTCTTCAAGTATTTAGTGTAACCTTGGTTGGTCATCTTTGTCTCAGCTACCTTCCTTGATGGTCTCCTTCTCTTCCTGACCTACTCCCACCGACTCACTGTGGAGGGTCTGCTCTGCTAAAACTTCCCCTCACCGTATTCATCCTACACTGAATCAACTTTACTCTGGCACATCCCAGCATTCCCTCCGCTTCACCCCTGCCCTCTCCAAACCCAGATTCTTCCTGTCTCTTGGAAATGATGTCAATCATTTGTCTACATCTGGCCCGAGTGCACCGAGAGCTTCAATATTTATCAATAAAAGAAAATATTTCCTGTCCATCATCATATACTGTTCTCGCCCCAGTCCCCCGGGAGTGAGGAGGTATTTCGCCTAGCTACCTGTGGTATTCTGCCTGCCTACTTGACTCGTGTTGATTCTGCAGTTGGGAAAGAGCGTAGCGTTGAATGGTGAAGATGTTAATGGGTTGACTTTGTAACTGACACTACCTTTGAGCAGCAGGAGCGAACTCAACGTTGCTATTCATGACTCCAGAGCAGCCTGTGCAGCTTAGGCCCAGACGAGACCCACAGAGGACTCCAGAAGAGAGTATTTGAATTACACTGGCTCGTTTACTTATTTTGGACGGTCGAAGCCGGTTAGAGGAGGACAGACTTTCCTCCCAGTCACTGCATCTGGAAATTGAACTTGAACATGATAGACCCCGGCAGTCCGGAGCGTGATGTATGAAGATTTATGGGTATGAATTCCTCTATAATGGTTTGCCTCTCACCAGGGGCTACAACTAAACCAGCTTTCCTGTCCAACCTCATAAAGATAAAAAGAAATGAGATTTGTTAATCCACAGAATTTTTTGACATCCTCCCAATAGGCTCATTCCTGCCGCCTGGGGAAAATATCAACCAATGAGTACCCTCAAAAGAGTGAGGTGTGCCGAGTATGTGTGTCGGCAAGGATAATGAAGTCACTGTGATTCCCCCCCGTTCCCTGGCTCCATGTAGATGTTGTCTCTCTGTCTTTCAAGCTGGAGTTAATTGCGGTGTTTAGGCAGAGCTCAGTCTAGCTTCTAAACGGCAAAGGTTAATTAGCAACAGAAGGATCTCTACACAAGATATGTTGACATTTACATTTCCTTCCTTCCCGCTAAAATGAGGAAGAAGCCCATTTGGTGGCATCGGGATGGGAAAAGGGAGAAAAATGATTCCTCTACAAACATCCTAATTTCTATGCATGGCTTGGCGTTGATATGCAGATTTGGCAGTTGGATGACATTTAAAAGTAGTTAATTGTGCAAATCTTTGTTTTAGACTGGAAAGGTCGTGGATAGTGAGAGTCTTTCATCATGAACTAACCCCCCCCTCATCAGCACAGCTGCAGAGAAGGGAGGGGGGTCTGTTGGTTTCTCCACTGACCGCCTTATAAAGTCGCCCATCGCTTTTCAAGGTTCTTCATGAATATTTATATGCACAAACTGTTTGGAAAATGAAAATTAATCTGCAGCCCGACGGGAGATGACTTGGCTATCTGTTTTCACCAAAGAGCATAATTCTTTCCATTCAGGACGAGAATGCTCCATTGTTTTCTGTCTGATATTCCTAAATGTCTGGATATCAAATTAAGCATGTTGCTGCTTGATGGACAATTTTGTTTTATTGCAACGCGTTCTTCCTCTTATTACAGCACAACTCAACAATTCTGTTAATGTTTCAGATTAGTTTGTGCTTGGCTATCATAACTTCTCTATTGCAATTTTGGGTACACAGGAAAAACAACCCTTCCCTCTGGAAGCAATATAATAATGCTAAATAGATTTATTGCGTGTAGTATTTTGTCCATATTTGGGATATTACCACCTAACAGGCAACACTGGTGAGAAAGCACAATGAATTGAAGATACAGCAGGTGCACAGATTGGAAATTTTACACATGGTTTCACCTGAATAGCTCAAATGGATACATAATTGCTCCATTTCATCACTTCCCTTCGCTGGGTGACATTAAAGGGGAGCTCTTTGAGAGAACGGAATAAGGATGAATACATCCAACTGGGGACTTGAGCAATGCTCAAATCTGATCATGCATATTTCTATTTGTCTTTCAGCTGAGAAAAAAACCCTCTCTCTTTGATTTAGCTGCCATTAGTGTTCCTCCAAGGATACGCTGGTCTTGTTTGCTCGCTGAAATAACTCGGCGCACATTTAATCAACGCCTGATTCATCGACCGCTCTTTGTTTTCTCCTTGAAGCACGATCTCACATCCTCCTGGTTTTCATCAATTAAAACAGTCCAGCCCTGTTCTAAAGCTACAGATGGCCAGCGTCAGACTCGACCAGATTCCGGGTCTCCCAGCCAACTACTCTGACATGTCAGACATGCCGGTATGCCTTGTCACTCCCCACTCCTCCGCTGTAACAAAGGTTGGGCCGACTCCCCTCTGGAGCACCGGGCCCAAGTGGCTTGCAGAGACCTGAGGCGTGACGGCGCCCCAGTCTCAAGGCCAAGAGTGCACCCCCAGACCTCCTTTCAAAGCAGCCCCTCCTTTCTCCCCTCCTCCTCCTCCTCCTGAAACCTAGTGTCCGTTTAATCCTTCTTCAATTCCATCTCTTGACGCCCAAACCCTCCAATCAACACCTCCCTCCCTCCGCTTCCTCACACACACACACACACACACACACACACACACACACACACACACACACACACACACACACACACATTCCTCTTTGCATTTTCCTCACTAAATTCTCCCCTCATTTTCCATCTCCAAATCTCACACTTGCTACTCGCCACCTCTTGGCCCCTCACCACCCCGACCGCCCGGTCCCTCCACCCACCTCGGTTGCTTTCCAGGGGTGTGCATTTCACGCCCTGGTGGCTGGACAGGCTCCGGGTGATTTCCCAAGGTGGGGGCTGAAGGTTGGGCAGGAACCGGTGGTGTGGAGTGATGTCAGAGCCGGTACTAGGATTTGTGTGTCTGTGTGTGTGTGTGTGGTGTCACTGCATATCTCTGCGTCTGCATGTGTAGGAGTATATAGTTTGAACTCCCTTCAAAAGGCCAGCTGTACAAATGCTGCTCCAAATGAGAGAGGTGTTGAATTAACAAGCCATACGAGGCACCCTATTCTCCCGTGTTGCTCCGCACACTGACCTGGCAATAATGAGGCAGAGACACATTACAATGGTTCTTTATGGGTTATGTTCTGAACATTACTAGACCAAAGGGGCTAATGTGCTGGTGTGCGGAAACCCAGATGAAATGACAGTGCAGCGAGCCAACTGAGCGTAATGAGAATATTGTGTTTTGAATAAACCGAAATGGGGGTGAATTTGCACAGGATGTGGGCCAAGGCTACGCTCCCCGCTGTGCTCTTTAGACAGTGTTCGAGGATCTTTTTTCAAACCAGCATGACAGTGCTTCCTCCGCTGTGGTTGGGCTTAGAAAAAACAGGCTTTATTTATTTATTTACCTCTATTTACTCAGGCTAGTTTGACCGAGATGCTTTTCAGTAACGCCCTGCTTCACCCACATTCAGTTCCACACGTTCGCACCTCTGGGAGCCAAGGTTTCCCCACTGTTGTTCAGCGAGCGTTTCTACTTGACCAGCCGGGTGTTAATTGCCTCGCTCAGGGTCACTTCCACAAAAGTTACTCGGGAATGTGCTGGCTTTTTCTTTTGCACTGCCCTCATGTTCCCAGCTCAAGGGATTTGAGGAAACAGCCTTCCAGTAAAAAAATCCCAATTCTCTGAGCTACCCTCATGGTTCGAGCTGAAATAGGAAGACAGAGAAAAGCTTCAGGTTTTCTGTTGCACTCTCTGAATGACCTGCTCACCATGCTCAATGTCATAACTGCAGATTCATAGCTCATTGTATTTGACTCTGTGTCCTCGGTGTAATTATCTAAATGTCTACATGTCATCGCTGTGGCTGCTACGTGACGACCAAGCATGCCTCTCCAACTTTCTTTTGTTGCTCTTGTGTGACGTGGCCAGAAATGACTTCATCAAAAAAAAGGCAGGATTCGTATCTCAAAACTAAACATGTTGAACAATACACTGGCACCAGCGCCAATGCCAGACTGCTGGTGTATATGTGTGTGTGTGTGTGTGTGTGTGTGTGTGTGTGTGTGTGTGTGTGTGTACCAGTGTCTGTGCCTATAGGCGTATGTGACCAGCTTCCAGGAGTCTCGTCTGCCCGTCCAACTCCCACCATTGTAACGCCACCAACAACATGTACCGCCATTATTCAGGAAATTAATTTCTGTGGTGAGCACACTGACAACCCGTCTCCTCACAGCTATTCTCAGAGTTTTTTTTTTAAGATCTTGCTGTTTGTAGTGAAAGGAGAGCTAAAAGCAAACAAAAGGAAGGGACAGACTTGGGGAAGTGTTTTCCTGTTCTCTTTTAATGTTTTTTCTGCTCTCCTTTGTTCTTCGTCTTTCCTATTTTTCTAAAATTCTGTTGTTTTTTTACGAGCCATCTATTTTAGACAAGAGGTCAGCGTCGTGCCAAGACAGTGCTGTTGCCTAAATTTAAAAAAGCCCACTAATGCCGAACCTGCAGAGACTTTGATTCCAATTTATAAAGTGACACCTAGTTGATGAACAATTACAGCAATGAGTACGTAAATTCAGTTAATTATGTTTTATTTTGGGAAATGTGAGGAACCCTTAATCCCTGGCTGCAATACAAAACGTTCACACAGTGGATCCTCTATATTTGAGATTTGTATATAATGACAAACGTTAGTCGGAGATTCTGACAATATGATATAAAGATGCTAAATTTGATTTCCAGAGCATTATTATTAATAAAACAGCAGACAACTATTGTCTATGTAAAGATATAATGGAGTAATGTCTACCTGAGCAGAGAATGAAGTCACTCTCCCTCTGTGTGTGTTGTAATCCGAGCTTCTTCTTGCTTTGTTGACATCGCCGGGCTGCCTGCACATGCTTTTAGTGCATGTGAGTGTGTCCCATTGGCTAGCTCACGCCCAACGCTCTGCACTGGTCTTACGGTGGTTACAGCTTATAAATCCGCTCCCAGGTTAACACTGTCAGCTCTGTCAGCACTTTCCCCATTGTTTGCACTATTAGCGCTGTTAGCACCGTTAGCACCGTTAGCGGTGTTAGCACTGTTAGCACCGTCAGCTGTCAGCCACCGGCTCGCTGTCACCATGTTGAGAGCCGTTGAGAGGCCATAGAAATGCTCCCAATCCCATATTTATCTCCTTTAATAAACTCAGCCAAACCAGTTCAAAATGTATTTTGCAATAACTCAACACTTTAATAACCTCCAAATTTATACTTTTATTTAGACAGGTCACTTTTCATTTGCAGTGGGAAATGTTTGTGGTTCAGAGGGGGAATTCAAACAGTAATGAATGAGTAATAAGAGTAACAAAAGCATAAATCAGCAAGAGGCAGCCTCTTCCAAATGTGTCTCAGCCAACACAGATAAGCTATGCCACATTGGGTCAAGACAAGTTAAAGAAGGAATAAGAGCTGAGTCATTGAAATATCACCTGTATCTGATTGGCCTGATGGCTTCGTTTGGGAGCCAAGTTCATATTTCCTTGGACTGTTTTTTTCTGCTTTCTAAATGGACATTAATAGATTATCTCCATAAAAGAGGATGAACTTGTCCGGCTGTTGTTCACCAGCTCCTTTTTTCCCCTCTCTGGATCTTTTTCTCAATCTTTCATCTCTCTGGCTTGTCCTCAAGCGACTGTGTTTCCAGAACTGGTATTTTGCTTTCATTTCTCTTCTAGCCTGTATATCAAAGAGGAGGCGGGCGCGGTCTGTTAAGATTGTGTCATACAGATGATCATTTTGCTTTCTGTAACAAGGAGGATCCGGTCAGCTGTGGTCAGGACGACTTCTTGTCTGAATGTGAATGATTTGTATTTCACTGGAGGAGCTCAGCTGACTGAATCTAACCTCTCCCTCCTCTAGCTTAACAACACCCTCAGGAACCTCTGCAGCCATGCAAATATTTGAAAATAAGAAATGACACCTGTTGCTGGTTTGATTGCGTGATTAAAGAGCGAGAGAGTGTGTGTCTGTGTGGTTGCGTACATGCATGTGTGTCTGCATGGGAATGGGATCGTATTTGACGTGCAAGTGCGGATATCCACTAACCTTGCATGGCAGCTGGAGTCTCGCGGTGTCATGAGATCACACGGAAATCCATCTTGTCTTGCTTCAAGTAATGTGTTTGTGTCCGGCTAGCCAGATCACAGACCGATCAGCGTCCTGTGAGGAGCTACTGGCAGCTATGGGCGTGGCTTAGGTGTGTGTGAGGCGACAACTGTTCGTTCAAAACAACAATGGCGGCTCCTGAAGAGGTTAGCGTAGATGCTGCAATAGCATCAGACATATCAGAACAGGTGAGTATTTCTTCATTGAAAGAAAAGCAAAGAACAGAACTGAAGGCTTTTCTAGATGAAAAAGGTGTTTAAATGCTCTTCTCCCGAATGGTTTCGGCAAAAGTTTGATTGACAGGTATTGACAGTATTTTTTGAAAGTGCCTGCCCTTTTCCAAACAGTTTCCATATGGCTTCTCCGTTGGTTCTGTGTAACAAACTATCTAGCAGGTCAGGTTAGGTACCCATATATCCTTCACACAAGGACGTGAAAGACAGCCAGAAAGTGTAAACTGAGTAAATAACATCCTGTTTGTTCAACTCTACAGATGCACGTGTGGAGCAACAGCTTTGTCCAACAGAGTTGAATAGGAAGGTAATTAAACACTGTCACTCAAAATATTCCAATTTGTATGTTACACAGCAGAACACTGATGACTGATATATAGACACTATGCTATAATAATTACTCTAAGTGACTGTGAAATGACTTCCTCGGCTAGTTGTACCATTTTACTACTCTATAGAAACACAAACGCCTGCTGGATACTTAATTCACTATAAGCTTCCCCAAATGACTGCAGATTGTGCTAAGAGAAGAAAATTAACTCGACACATTAGATTAAGGAAGTAATTGAAATGAATCTTTGACTGTCTAATTGACTCTCAGTCAAAACAGAGAGTCAGGTCTGCAGAGTGAGATATTTAAATAAAGACAGGACATATTTTCTCTCATTTTGTCGAGCTTTTCCTCTCTCGGATTAGTGATGCTGCACAAAGCCAAATAGCTGCTCAGCATGAAGAAATGACTTTGAAACACTAGTATTGTCCCTGAAGTTTATACTGTGCAATTTAAGTGTAACAAAGCAATGAATCTTGATTGTGTATCTCACTCGTTTACTCATAACTGATGGTGATAAAGAAAATGTCCATATTGACAAACATACATCTGGCAGCAGATGGCAGGTTGACCTTTGTAACATGGATTAATTACTGTTAACCGAGGCTAGTTGACGTACGTGGCCTCAGGGCACATTTCCTGTTAATCATGCAAATTTTGACTCTCCCCCAAATAATCAAAGGCTGCCTAACAAAAATCTTTTGCTTTCAAAATTAATTGCCCGCGGTTCTATATTCTCTAATGCCGCCTGGCCTGTGAACACGCTAACCAGCTACAGCAGCAGACTCGTACACCTTGTGGAAGGACTCCATTCATCAGCCTGTCGGCTCAATAACATCGATAGCCCCGTGGCCAGTGGTTAATCCAGCTACTTAGAGGTCCGCAGAGCCACACCTCTCGTCTGATCACAGCAGATGTGTCCAATTCTCAGACACCCTGGTGCGTTTACTCACTCGATTCTAATCATGGGCTCTTTCTCTTTTCCCACCTCTTCACCCAGACTCTTGAATAGACCTGATGACGCTGACCAGGAGAGATAATCAGGCTGAGAGACTTTGTATTAAATGTAGTGATTGCAACATCATCCATGTATCCACACATACACATTGCCTTCACTGTCTCTAAGAGCAGTGTTACAGTGCATGCAACACATTCCCATCCCAGCTCATAGCATACTGAGTTTCTGTCAGACCCCTTGGCTTCACTTTACGGTCGCAATAAACGTGCGGTTATCATTGTGAATAAAAAAAAACAAAAAAACATTTAGTTAAAAAAATTGAGTAGAAAAAAACTGAATGTTGTGACAGCTGATTGTAAAGTGAAAGTGAAATTTAACACACAAGACACGAACAACAGTCTTTTGGTTGAAAGCCTTGTGCCATCTTGGCGTCACTTTGTTTTTGGCATGAAAACCGCTATAGTCACCCTTGCTGTAACTTTAGGATTAAGCAACAAAACTACTATAGTTAGGTTTAGGAAAATACTACATGGTTGGGCTTAAAACTACTACGTTTGTAAAGTGAAAATGGCACTGAATGTTGTGAACATGGGACACGAACCAACAGCTGATTGTAATGTGAGACTTAACGCACAGGAATTTGTTTCACGCTATATAAAAATAAATTGAATAGAATTGAATGCACGGGACACCCTCAGCGGCCTCCTGGATGAAAGCCTTGTGTTTGTTGGACCCATCCACCTCCCCTCCCGCCCGCCTAGAGTGTATCTTTTTCCGCTCTTAAAGATACGTCACCACACCTCCCGGGGCGCACTTATCGGAGCATTTACTGTGATAGTTGTAACTCCCGGTGCTTTTCATACCGGTGCTAAAGGGTACCTTGTGCGGCGGTACCGAACACCGACGGCCGCGACAAAGCCGTATTTGACGCTCTGGGAATGAGAATGGGCTGCTATGTGTGTCTTTTGCTCTTTATATCTATGTCACGACACTGCCGGAGCACTTTCTCTGAGCATTTAATATTGCTGCAGATAGGTTTATATTGTAGTCAATTGAAAGCCTAGTGTGTCTCATACAGGTGCTAAAGGGTGCATTTTGCATCTGTATCACACACTGACAGCTGTGACAAAGCGTCAGTGTTTTACGCCCTGGGAATGAGAACAGGCCTGTCCATGAGAACAATGCAAATTTCTAGAGAAAGGCTCAACAAGGAGGAAGCCTCTTGACTTCGATTTCCTTCTGTGTCTGTCTAAGTTTTTTCCTGAGCGGAGCAGCTCTGTGATCTCTCCAAGATGTGTTATTCCGGTGCTTTCTGGTGTTCTGTCTCTCTGTATTACTCCCTGCAGACCTCCCCCCTACTCTGATCAGGGATCAGCAAGCTTTACCAGTGAGGATTGTCCCGGGTGTGTTTCTCTCCGTAGGTCTCTCTGTGGAGGAGGATTCTCTTACACAAGATCTGCGCCCTTAAATGCGCCTGTCAGTTCGTCTTGATTCCATTGATTTTCCTCAGTCTGACGGCTTACAGCTGCTTATTTGTCTTTTTTTCTTTTTCTCTGTATGAGTTTAAAAGAAAGAGAGAGTTGGTGTGGCTAATTCACAAACATGGAAAGCGACCCTCATGTGTGAAAGACACGGGGTCGTGGCCTTGGCTAGCCCTCATCTATCTAACTCCAGCCTTTGTCCCTCCCTGCCACAAACTGCCTCTCTCTGGCTCTAACCTTTCTCCATCTGACCCAAACCCTCATCGCCTTTATCCCTCCCCTTCCACTGCATCAGATCCATGAGGTAATAAACACGACAACTCAGCCTGACCTCTCCAACAAAAAGCTCAGAGGAAAACGCAGCCCTCTGTCTGATATGACAGGATTCTCTTTTCTCTCTCTTTTCCTTCTCTTTACAAGTCAGAGTGATATAGAGAAAAGGGTATTGACTTTGAAGGTTGGCTACAGAAACATCACAGGCGTTGTGCTCAAAGCTGTCCCAGGTAAAAAGCAGATCAATACTTTTCATATTCCGCTGCGGTGGAGTGCAATCGACCAGCGCCTTCACATACCCACATCGCCTCACAACCAGCATGGCGTGTCGCTCGAAAACGTGCTATTTTAATCAGAGAAAGACACTCTATATGTCTGACAAGTCTGCTCTCATCTCCATCCACTACACCGTTCCTCTCTGTCTTCTTCTCTCCTCTCCTCGCATCTTCTCCAGGACTGATGGATCAGAGAAGTGGTTCCATCCACAGAATACGAGTCTAAAGAGAAGCTGTCAGAACCAAAGTGACACAGAGAGATAGAGACATCCACCGGAGTGCGCGTGTCGTTACGAGACAGGGTGACACTTAAGAGGGTGTTTGACATTGTAAGTAGTAAAGCTGGGGCTCAAAGTGTTCTTTGCTGGTGGTGAAAAACATGCGCTCCCACAGTTAAGAAGTGATGCTTTTCTGCCCTGCGTCTTCTTCAAGAAGCCTGACGTGTGTCTATTTCATTGTTCAAACTTCACACTAGAGAAACAAATATACACACTTCAGTAAATTGCTTGCAATTTTTGGATCCTTCTCCACTGCCCTTCACGATGTAATCCAGAACCAGTTGGAGGCCTGTGTGTTGATGACCAGCCTGGGGCTCAATGACATTCATTCCACTTAATGTGATTTCACCTTTCCTGCTGCTGCTGGCCTGGACCCCTACCGCCAACCTGATAACGCCAGCGTATCTGCTGCGCCTCTCTTTACCTGTGAAAGACTCAACGCTGTCATTGGCAGAAATATCAGATCATGATCATCATCATGCTCATCACCACCGGCGCTGCCATCCCTCTCGCTATCATCATGTTCATCTTTACTATCACCCTCATCTTGTAGAGCAAGCAGTAGGTATTGCTGTCAGAATGAGAGGTTTGAAATGTGAAAGTGGAGGTTTCTCTCTCCAGGCGGCCGCAACCCACTGGGTTTGGTTTCTGACCCCGTAGAAACACAGATGTAATGTGTGTCTTTTCAGAATAGGCAAACTACTGCGGTGTAGGAAAGCATGCATGCAAAATGTTTGACATTTTTGTGGATACTTGAGCTCTAAGTATAGCAAACACTGAGTTGTATAACCATGTTTTATGCTGCAGGAATCATGTAAATTAAGGCTCTGTCATCACTGCATGATGTTAAAGGTATAATACGTAACATGTCAGTGCTGGTTGGTTTTAGGGTCTCATGCAGAAAACAAGCCTTGTCAGGGATGCAACAGATGTCAATGTGTTTAGCATCACACTTATATATCGAATTATTGATTAAATGTTTACCTCATTACGTGAAATGCATGCATGCAAAATATTTGGTCATCTGTATCACGTCCAATACGCGCATGCATCATTTCCTGTTTCCATCATTTCCTGTTTTCCTGGGCATGCAGTGTTAATCCAACAAAGAAAACTGGACAGTAAAACCAGAATGGAAACACACTGAATGGATATTACTGAAAACGTATATAAACCTAAACGATATCATGATAACGCATTTTAAGCTTTTCACATGTCATTTCACTCAACGGGACTAATGTTGTGAACTGGCTTTTCCAAGTCATTTAACACCACATTGTTACCATGAAACAGTCACGGTTATGTTTAGGAAACAACACTATGGTGACGACCGCAGTTAGGTTTAGGCAACAAAATCACTTACTGTACTTAGGTTTAGGACAAACATCATATTTGGGCTTAAAATAAGAATGTAAACTAAGAAAAATACGTACGGAAACAACATAACATAAGTGCAAGAAACACGTCACAAACGGCACTTTTGACTACTACTTGCACTTCCTCACTTGCTCTGAGCGTCGTGCGTTATTCTACGTCCCCAGCTGTGAGCGTACTGTAGCATATTTACACGGATGCATTTACATTGCAGTCAGTACAAACTACATGGCGTACAAATGATACACCAAAAACAGGAACGCTGTCGTGATGACACGCAAAATGACTTACAAATTGTCCTGTCATCCATATGCCATTTGGTGAGACTGGGCTGCTCAGCCATAAATGGTATAAAGAATTAGGTATTATAGATTTAAACATGTTTCCTGAATTACTTTTACTTTTTTAACATGCAAACCTTTTATAGGACTATAAACCAAAAGTTGGTGTTAATTCAACAAGCCAGATGAATTTTCTGCTGCTAAGAATCATGCTGCCATTAACTGCCCCAATATGACAATCCAATCCAAAGTTCTGAACATTCTATCAGATACAAACTAAACAAAGTTATGTTTATTCTGATAAGAAATGTTGTTGTTGTTGTTAATCATGTAATATATAATTTTCAAGCTATTTTTGTGGTCTTTATACTGGAAGTATCCATGGGCACATCAGATCAATATGAAGTTAGTTATATAAGGGCATTTGCAGTGGTATTCAGAATTTGCCCCATTGCAGAGGTCAAAGGTCAAATTCTCTTGACTTCAGTGTCATGACAATGTGACTGATGGATAGTTTATAGTCTAAGCTTTACAATGATATACTGTATGACTTCATGATATTCTGTGTTGGTTACCCTCTTTTATATTGTATCTTTATGTAAAATGAAAAATTATAATGATGGAGGTGTTAAAAAATGAGTGAAGCACATAGAAAGCTACCATTGCTGAATTGCTATCATGCATTTTCCAACACTAGGGACATAGACCTTTAAAAAATCACCATAAGACATGGTCCCTCCAAATTGGCATGACCAACCCCCTGACATTCCTCAGGAGCAAGAGCTAGATGTCATTAAAAATTGGAAGTGGATCCCTCAAAGAAACAACTGCAAGCACGCTTAATGCTACAGTTCCAGTGTCTAAAGTTGTTTTTAGTTTGTCTTGTTCTTTGTGTTTTTTTTAAATAGATGTGAAGTAATTGACATCTTGTTGAGCAAAACCACACTGCGTTTGCACTATGCTAAATGGTGCCTTTCATGTTTTTACAATCTCCTCTCATTCTAACAAACACATTCTTCATGTTCTCCCTCTGATTCCAATCCTAGAGCTTTTTCCATCAAATAATTGTATGCAAGAAAACCCACACAGGGTACACTGTGGAAAGCTTGCATTGCATATATTCAAATATGCATACTTGCACAAACACACAACTTAGAGACTCTAATCAGCAGTCAAATATGAGTGAAGATACTGTTTGTTGAACAGCACTCACTAGTAAACTCTCAAAAGGCCTATAGGAATACTGTATGTAGTGTGATAATGTGAAGGCAGATAAATCATGTCTGTGTTTTTCATTGTCATGCATAGAGATGATATATTACTGCTTGAATCCAGCGGGACAACATGATGAAGCAATTAACTGTGCCAGATACAGACTAATTTAATTATTACAGGTTTTGTTTGCATTGGAGCTCCCCAGAGATTCAGGTGTAGAAGTTTGACTGTTCCCAACATGAAACGCTGCTTATTATTTAGGTCGGCCTTAGTATGGTAAGCTTGGTTGACAGCTGAATTCTCACGATGTCACAGGATCACCCGATAATCGTGGTATCAAATGTCACACGAAAATCTATCTCGTCAGGCTTCGTGTAATGCGTTTGTTTCTGGGTCACCAGACGACGGACCAATCAGTGTCCTGTGAGTAGCTACTGCAGCTAGGTGTTTGAGACTCAGTGAGACCATAGACGACACAGAGAGGCCACTGTCAGTTCTAAAGAACAATGGCGGTTCCCAGAGGTGGAGGACTCGAGTCACAGGACTTGACTCGAGTCAGACTCGAGTCGCAAATTTGAGGACTTGAGACATTCTTGACTAACATTGATAAAAGACTTGACTTGACTTTGACTCGGTATTCATGACTTGAGACTTGACTTAGACTTGAGACAGATGACTCGAAAGGACTTTTTTTTATTAAATATTTTCATTTTTCTAGATATTGAGATGTTCCGTTTTGTTTTTGAAACATTGAGTGATTTCTAGTGCAATGTGCACAAACCTGGCAACCTACTAGGACGCAGCAGAGGCCAACGCAGGAGGCAGCGAGCTGTCATGGAGGGGCCTAGTACAAAAATCATAAAATTTGGATTCAATGATTATGTTGTCGATGACGGTAATAAGAAGAGAACAGCGGTATGCGAGGTCTGCGGCTCAAAAATCAGTGACACGACCACCACAACATCCAACTTCATCCGTCACCACAAACCCACAAAGAAAAGAAGCTACGTGAGTCTTTTTAGCTAACTTATTGGCTAGTCAAATGTTAGCTAGAAAGCTAACGTTAAGTTTAAGCTACGTTAGACTTGGCTTCAAATCGATTATGCATTTTATTGAGAAGACATATCATCAGAATTACGTATGACTTAACTTGTGACTTGCTTGACTTGAGCAGTGACTTGACTTGACTTGCTTGATTCTCACCACAGTGACTTGGGACTTGCTTGAGACTTGAAGGTTAAGACTTGAGACTTGCTTGTGACTTGCAGATGTGTGACTTACTCCCACCTCTGGCAGTTCCTAAAGAGGTCAGCGTAGATGTTGCAATAGCATCAGTTACCGTATATCAGAACTGGAGAGTATTTCTTCATTGAAAGAGGAGCAAAGAACGGCACTGAATGCAATGTTTTTGGCCTTCAGTTAGTTTCGCTTTTGTTAGTTTGATTGACAAATGGTTCATCCAATCACCTGCCAAGTATTTTTTGAAAGTGCCTGCCCTTTTCCAAACAGTTACCAATGACGGCTCCTCAGATGGTTCTGTGAAACAAACCATCTGACAGGGTCGGGTTAATCGTATGACGTCCATCGGCGGATGTGGGGGTATAGGTGGAGTAAATGGTAAATGGACTTGCATTTATATAGCGCTTTTCTAGTCTTCCGACCACTGAAAGCGCTTTACACTACATGTCAGCATTCAGCCAGTCACATACACATGCAAGGAGCCAACCTGCCCATCAGGATCTAATCTAAATACTCATTCACACATCGATGGCACAGCCTTCGGGAGCAATTTGGGGTTAAGTGTCTTGCTCAAGGATACTTCGACATGTGACCGGAGGGGCCGGGGATCAAACCGCCGACCTTCCGATTGGTGGACGACCGGCTCCACTCTGAGCCACAGCCGCCCCAGAGTGAGGATTGTCTCATTGAAACTCAGTACTAAATGGTTACGCCCTGCTGTGCAGCTGGTTGTACCCTAACTGTTATGCATTGATTGCAGGTTGGATTATATTCATAATGTGCTGCATTATTCCAGAAACAACATGTATCTCCTGTTGTGTTTGTACATTTCCCCCCCAGTGAATTACGATAGATGGAGTACCAACTCTCTTGGTAATTCAACACTGGGTGCCAATTATCAGCTGGTGCCAACAGCTGGTGCCCTTTAATCCCTGAAAGCCTGTGGGTGTTCAATTCAGCTCAAAAGAAACACCACTAATGTCAAATAGGGTTATAGTGCTACAAACAATCCACGTTATTGCTTGCCAGAAATCAAAATATGTTCCCAATGTACCAACCACATAGTCGCCATAGATACCCCGTCTCAAATACCAGTATATTTTAACATATAAGCAAGTTTAGTCAAATCTGAATTATGGCAAGGTAATAGAAAAATCTTTTACAGCTGTAATGACTCTACAAGTGGCCAGCAAAGTCACGATGAAACTAAACTAAAACGATGCCCTCGCCCTTTCTTTTCTCTCTTCATCTGCACTGTTTTGCCCTGCATGAGGAGAGACGGTTCTCTGGAAGAATGTGGTTGCGTGCTTTGGATATGCTGGTGTATAGGGGCTCTACGGTATGCGGCTCACACAGAGATAAAAATGTATTACACAATAATAATAAACTCAAAATAACCTTTCATCTAAACAGGTAAGGTTGTGTTGCTGTTTATACCATGATTCAAACATTTATTCTCACTACATATTAGGCTACATGCATTGAAGGAATAGTTCAACATATTTGAGAAATATGCTCAACCATTTCTTGCCAAGAGTTAAATGGGGAGATTAATACCAGTCTCATGACTGTGAGGTAAATATAAAGCTACAGCCAGCAGATGGTTAGTTTAGCTTAGCTTAGCTTAGCATAAAGACTAGAAACAGTGGGAGACAGCTAGCCTGGTTCTGTCCAAAGGAACAAAATCCACCTACGAGCACCTCTACAGTTCACTAATTAACAAGTTTTATCTCGTTTGTTTAATCCGCACAAAAAAACGAAGTGTAAAAATGACAAATTGTGTTTTTACAGACTATTTGTTGGCCGGGCACAATGACTCTGCTAGTTGCCTGACAAACTCACGGTGGTGACAAGACTCCAGGAAGTCACTGCACAGGGCCAAGAAGTAGTCCAGCACTAAACCACAGCGTGTCAGTTTTATGGGTTTTAAGTTTTTTGTACAGATTAAACAAACAAGATATCATTTATTTAGTGAGCTTTTAGATGAGCTTGTAGGCAGATTTGTTTTCAGGCTAGCCATTTCCCCCTGTTTCCAGTCCTTATGCTATGCTAAGCTAACAGGCTGCAGGCTCTAGCTTCATAGTTTCCGTGCAGAAATGAAAGTGGTATTGATCTGGTTGTCTAACATTCAGCATGAAATAAGAGTAATTTCAAATGATGAATAATTCAAGTAAAGTATCCTATCTACCACAATGTGTCATTCCCACTGTTCACTAGTTAATTGCTGATACTCAGTTGTTATCAGGTGATAAAAAGCTGATGTCAGGTCAACATCCTGACCTCTGACCCAAATGGGACTTTCACATAGAATGCGGCAACGGCACCACTGCGCTCTGAAACCCATTATTTTCCATGGCTTGCATGGCGCAACAACGGCAACAACAGCAACAACAGCAACAACGGCCAGTTCAAACCGCTTGAACTTTGAGCTCAGCGCACCGTGATGTACACTGAACCCAGCGGCGACCACGCAAACCGCATTCTGTGTGAAAGGCCTATAACTCTTATTCACTTATTAAATAACCTCTGTAAAATAAGTTTGGAAACTTGTGTTCTGTCGATAATTTCTCTGTTGTTACAATGCTAATGGTCATTGTATTTTACATCGTTGGAAAGCCTGTTTATTTACCTTCACAGTGATGTCCAACTTGTAAGGATCATGCATTTGTCGGATGAGCAGCACAGATGATTATGTGGGTAGCGCCCAAGAAAAATTTGACAAAATTCTCTACCAATGCTAAACAGTGTATTCCCCTGTTGGTATTGACTCTTGTTTTGAGCTCCAGGTGCTGCCAATCAGGTGCCTGATGTGCATGGGGCCTGTTGGGTGCTGCGCCCTACTAAAGTGATCATTTGGTGTCTGCTCCAAGCATCGGCATGCCACGTTTGTCTAATCTGGATAAGGCCCGTGCGATAAGGCAAGTTGAAGCTGGTGTTCCTCAAAACCAAGTTGCATCCTGGTTGAGGAATGGAACGCCATCCCACAGCAACGTGTGACCAGGTTGGTGACCAGCATGAGGAGGAGGTGCCAGGCTGTTGTGGCTGCGTATGGATCTTCCACCGCTACTGAGGCTGCTGACGGTGTATTAAATGAACAATATGTCTTGTTTGTTCTTTGTTACTGATAGAGAGTTCAATCATCCAATCCACCAAACAACTCAAAACAAGAGTCAACACCAACAGGAGAATACACTGTTTACCACTGACGGAGCATTTTGGAAAATTTTACTTGGGCGCTCCACACATAATCAGCTGTGCTGCTCATCCCACAAATGCATGATCCTTACAAGTTGAACATCATTGTGAAGGTAAATAAACAGGCTTTCCAACGATGTAAAATACAATGACCATTAGCATTGTAACAACAGAAAAATAATCCACCAAACACACGTTTCCAAACTTTTTTTCAGAGTTTATTTACGCTGCTTTTCATACTATTGTAACACATAAAAATCCTGTCGATTTTTTACACATTAAGTTGTACTCACTTGACAGTAAGATGAGTATCACACAGAGCACGGCAAAAAAAAGTGTGACTTAAATTTCGCAGTGTCAATTGTGGCGTGCTTCACTGTTCAGATGTATGCTGACTCCTGTGGAGGAGTGTGCCTTCATCTCAGAGATAAAGAGTGTGTATCAACATCTCTACTTCTCCTCAACACCTTTTCCTGAATACAAGAAAATCATGAAAAAAGAACGAGTACCTTTACTCGACCTGGGTTCTCCACTAGATTATCTTTTTGAATACCAACTCACATTCGTTGTACATGATGTGTGCTTGGTGAATCATTTCTGATTGTCACTGTAATTAATGTATATTAGTCATGTACTGTATCATGCGAACCGGATGAAATTACTTGAAAGCAGAACAGTATTATAATTATACTGAAGTGAAATAAAGCATGTGTATATATTCTCTTATTATATTTATTTTCCAGTACTTGTAGCTCTCCTACTTTATATATTTTTGCTTCTCTATATTTAAATTCTTGTCTGTCCACTCTGTTCATATGAGAACTTTTGCATGGCGGTCTCGTCTGTGAGAAAGGTTTGTTTTATAGTTATTTTAGGGAGGGGGTCTATAAGATTGTTACCGATTGCAGAACCCTCTGGGACAAACTGGCAATTTTTGACTATTTAAATAAACTTGACTGGACAAGTATCTCATGGTGATGGCATTCACAGATAAGTGGTGACTTCCTGCTTTTTTTTGGCTGTGGAAAGGAGTGTAAAGCTTGCACAGGCAGCCATGGGGTTGATTATCTTGCAGCTCCATGGCCACGCTCCATACGGAAACATCACGGTGTCTCTTCTTTGTGTGGTGTGGCGAGGCAGCAGGATCCTGGCACGGCCTGTAGACTTCCACTGTGAGCTTTTTATGGTCAGCTTGAATGGTGCACTGATGAAAAATGGAGATCACTTCAGGCCCCACTGTTCTTGTCAGATTCTGCTCTTGGGAACCACATTTATTAAAAATAAGTTTTTTTATGTCTTGTGACCCAGACTGATTTTTGTGCCAATTTCTATGCTAATCTGGGAAAATGTATCTGTATTCTTTCACGATGCAAAGCAACCTGTTCATTCCAGGTACTACTTTATTCAGATATTCTTACATTGTGACTTCATTGAGGCAAGGAGCTCAGAACTTATACACGTCTGTTTGCTGTTTTTTGATCAGATACACCTCAAGGACGTTTTGAGATGAAACATTTGCATTCCTCCCTTACCATCCTACAACTCTCAGTCCCATATTGTATTAACCCTTGTAACCTTCTATGTGTTTGCCCCTGTTACGGGACTCTCATGTGTGCTTGCCGAGGCTTCCCGTCTCTCCTCTGAGATGCGAGGGAAGCACAAAACCCGATTGAACATTCATCCTCACATGTACACATCAATGTACATACATGCGGGTGCACACAGAAATATGGAGGAACATTAAGTGTAGACCTTGCTCGGGCCAAATCATTAATGCAGCCTCACAGAACCAGGCCAGATCCACTGTTCAGCACAGCACACACCTGAATTGACTGTACATGTCTGTCAGACTTTCATCACCTGCCGCCGTGCCTAAAGTTTGTACTTGTGCTTCCGCTCTTATCCTTCCCTGAAATCCCAGTCAATATGTTTGTTCTGGGAGAATGTGTGGGAGGCAGGGAGAGTAAAAGGGTGAGAATGAATGTTTGATTAAAAGGCTGTATTGACAGATTTGAGTCAACAGGAACAAATCTCTATTACGTGGCTCAATATGATGGTCATCAAGCTCAGGGGAGGGCGTAAGCATGTGTTTGTGGGTATATGAGTACATCATGAGTGTTTATGTGGGCGTGTGGTTTGATATATGTTAGTAAGTGGTGGGGTATTTCTGTCATACTGTGTCTCTGCCTGCAGTGAAAACCAATAGTGTCCTGTGGTTAAATCATTTCACTCAGTGGAGAGTATTGGAAGAAACACTAAAGCTAGAGTGAAAGGTCCAGTGTGTAGGGTTTAGGGGATCTATTAGCAGATATGGAATATAATATTCATAGTTATGTTTTCCTGAGTGTATAATCACCTGAAACTAAGAATCGTGTTGTCGTTAGCTTAGAATGAGTCCTTCATATCTACACAGGGAGCAGGTCCTCTTCACGGAGTCCGACATGTTGCACCGCCATGTTTCTACAGTAGCCCAGAACGGACAAACCAAACACTGGCTCTAGAGAGAGACTTTTGTGTTATTGCGTTAATTTTGAAGCTTATGTGTCTTAAAAAAGGCGCCTGCTAACAAGAGGTAAATGAGATTATAAAAGGTCATCACGCCGACTCGTCCACCTTCACAGCCTCGTTGTGTATACTCGCGCTCATGCAACTGTGGTGTAGTTCGTTTATAGCTTAACGTTAGCCTTTTACTTCTGCCGATTGCATTCACACTTCAAAAATCATAAAAGTGGTGTTCATTTGTGACACATTGTGGTTTTTTACGGGGGTTATGCCAAGCCCCCAGGAAGAGCGCCGGTTGTCGATCCCGACTTTCGTAGTGGCCAAACGACGGTACTGCAACTTCCGTGTCCGTCACCTGATGCCATTGGGCCCAAAAATACTTTTTCCCGTAGACTTCCATTGGGACAGAGACGTCTGTAACTCAGAGGATCATTTTTTTTTAGGTGAATCAACTTCCCAGTATGAACACTCTAATAGTCCTTATTTAAAAAATTAAGTTTTTAAAGTTGTAAAATGCACTAATAGCTGAATCCAGAGTTATTTCTCTTCCTCCGTTCATGTGAATGAGACCCAGACCGAGGCTGGAGTGCAAGTGTTACAGGTACCGCATGGCAGCACTGATATAACAGTTATAGTCCTGAAATTCAGGAAAGAAGAGATGAGTCAGCGAGACGTGGCTAGTTTCACCAAAGTCCTCTGTAATAATTGAATTACTTATTTTCACACATTCCAAGTGCATCTGTTTTTCTTTTGCATCATTGCACATTCGATGTCTTTCTGAAAGAAATATAAATTCCCTGATAATGTCCACATGGATACACACATATGAAATCCTCATCCACTTAAACATTACCCACCATCTCAGTAGTATCTTAACACATCTCTGCAAATATTACACATTAAACTGTAGCAGATAAATCATCTTTTAGAAGACTTTTCTAATTTAACCCTGTTAGTTAACTCCTACAGGCACTGGAGAATTACTGACATAGTGTGGACTGAACAGCATCAAACTTTTACATTTTTACAAAAACACAAACCCGAGATAACTTACAACATGAACCGATCTAATGTTGGAGCCAATCAACCAAAAATAACCCACGCAAAATAATCGCGGAGTCGCCAGGGCTAAAAATAGCCGCTAGCACATTAGCTGCGTCGGCATTACAACGGCTTTTACTGCCACAAAATCCTTTACCTGCTTTAAAACACATACTTTACCATCAACGTACTGAACACTGACATTTCGGCTGCTTTTATACCTTACTAACCTGAAATTCAGGAAAGAAGAGATGAGTCAGCGAGACGTGGCTAGTTTCACCAAAGTCCTCTGTAATAATGGGAGGAAACGGAAACCCCCCGGACCTGTAACCACAGTCTCGGGCTAAACCACAGTCTCACACTGCCACGTACTGTTACAGAGTAGACATAACATCAGATAAGCTTACTTTCTTAGCGTTGTTTTAAATTACCAGCAGATACACAGAATTAAATATGATTTGAACAAAAAAATATGACACAAATGTGACCACACTTTAGTGGGCGTCACACAAGCCGTGGCGACAGCGTGACGTTAGGACCCTGTGGCCAAGTCACGTGACTGAATGGACGCTACTCCGCCAATCATCTCGGACGTTACTCCGCCAAGATCAGGGTACTTTTCCAGACGGAAGTCGAGCCATTTCGGCTTCCTGCGCCAATGAGCAACTCTCATAGGAATGACCGGGGACCCGCCTCCAACGCTGTATCCAGTTCTTTTAATACATCCACAATCTGGATTAAAAGGGGACTGAAATGATGCATAAATTGATGCAGACTTGGGTGTGGTGTGTCTCTGGCTGCCCATGCATGAATAACAACAGTCTTAGTTTTGTGTGGGTAGATACTTTACACGCTCTAGAGACATGATGTGTGTTTGTGTGTGTGTGTGTGTGTATGTTAGTGTATGTAAGGGAGCTAAAGAGAGATGTGATTCAATCTTGACAAGTAAAGGCAGTTAAGCAGCGAGGGCACACATGAAGAGAGGGAAGGTGTCTGACCGGGGAGGCTGATGTGAAAGTGAGGACGAAGGGAGCTGAAAATGTCACAGTAAAGAAGAAAGACTGTTTAGGCAGTGAGGGATGAGAAGAGAAATGCAATCTGGGCCCAGACAGAGGTGTAACAGACCAATTTGTTTGTGGTGTAATGGAGAGAAGATGGGTTGGTCTGGGTGATAAGTTGGCCAGGTCTGAGCCAGGCTGGACTGGGAGGATAAGAGGGGTTCTGAGGTCTGTGTGGAAAACATTCAGATAGACAAATATGTGGTGCAGCTGGGAGAGAAAGGTGAAGTTAACAGGAACAAAAAGGTGTATAGATGTGATATTTCAGCAATATAAAGCAGACGGCTTAGTTACAGAGCTGTTGCTCAGTCTTTGGGGGAAGTTCAAGTCGAATCTCAAATAATTCAATACAAGTCTTATAGGCTCAAGTCAAGTCACATACAGGTCCAGAAATCTCTATCCACACAGATATATAGGCAGAATGGTTTGGTGCATTGCCAATCAGATTCAAAGGCTTAATGTAGACACATAACAAACATTTGCTATATACAGTGCTAATTTTGTCCGAAACGATGAGTTATTCTGTGTTACCCGTCACATTTACCAGACATGTATCTATAGGCTTATGTATTACGACGAGCAAACACACAAACCTGAATTTGGCCAGTTTTGTATTTTTGAGCAATAGGAATACGTATGTAACAGATTGTCATTCCAAGAATCTTCTTTGGATTGTGCAAAACAACAGATTAACATATTTTATTTTGTCGTTCTTTAGAATATTCCCCTTTCACCTCAGTAATCTCTTCTCTTTTCTTGCCGGCAAACACCCCTTGTAGGTTGCCGTTTTTTAAATCGAGTCACAACCAGTGAGGAGCGCATTCTCTGTTTGGAACATAACATGACAGACAGGTTGAGGGATGTCCGATCAGGAGGATTTCCTTCTATCTCATACAAATTGCCCTTTTTTAATAGTCTAGACTTCAATATTTCTCCCCATGAATTGATTCTCACAAAATATGGAACAAAGCGCGTCCCCTATCAGTTCAACACGGAACACGTCTTTTAGTTTCTGGATCACTGGTTCATCGTTTTCACTAAAGGTCAAAACTGTCGTGACGGCTTACTATTGGTCAATTTCGCAGGTCACATTGTGCACTGAGCAAGTCCACTGATGAATTTCGCTGTTTTAAATGCTGATGTTACCAGGCCTTAAAGCTACAGTGGGTAGAAATGGAGCAAATATCATTAAAAAAATTTATTTTTATGAAATGGTCACATATCCTGACAGTAGTGCACAAGACAGGTAATCTGAAAAAAATCATGTTCCTCTGTGTCCTCCGGTGCTCCTAGCGGCATCTGCAGGATTTCACAGACCGGAGGAAATCAGAGCTGATCTGAGGTCTGCCGTCCAGCTGCCGTCTATGAGAGCCAGCTGTCAATCACTCACAAACTCCGACCAAACGGTCAAACTACTACTACTACTACTGTAATGTCTATTTCTCTCCTCAGATGTTTTCAAAATCATCTTGTAGTGTACTGTTTACCTGTAAAATGAGAAAGTTTGTGACCCGGCAGCCGTGTTGAGGAAATACCAAGCACCACCCACCAGCCGGAGTACAGCCAATAGGAACGCTCTCTCTCTGAAATGACCTGTGATTGGCCAAAGTCTCCCGTCACGGGCTAGATTTTCTAAAGCCTGAAAACAGAGCCATGAGGAGGTGCAGAAGTCTAGTTTACTCTCAGAACACTTGAATTACGATATATTGAAAGGTTATTATGGAACTTTTCCCCAATGACATCAAAGAATTGTTGCCTACTGAAGCTTTAAAACAGATTATAAACCTCATCCTGATTAGCTGCATTTCATCAGAATAGGCAACACGATCAGATTACACATCCAGTCTGGCATGGTAATGCCTCGGGATATTCCCAAGACTATAAAATTATTAAAATGCTGTGGTTAATAGACCTACTCAAGGCCTTCCTGCTGCTGTCTTATTCAGCTTTTATGCCCCAGTGTGTTACTGGGTCAAGATGGGTGTTTTTGCTTCAATCATCACCATGAATTGTGTGACTTACAACAAGTCTTCAGGCACTCAAGTCTCAAAGAAGTCAAGTGTCCCTTTTTTCACAGCACATACCCGTTTCAAATTGTTTAACTGAAACAGACTTATTTTCTTTGCAGCAGTGCTGATGTACACTAGTGCAGGGAAGAGGTCTGAAAGCATAAAGAGAAGAAGCAGTATTTTCTGAATCCTAAATATGACAGATGTTTTGTGTTCAAATGAATAGAAATGTTTGGAATTCCAAGTGTCAGTTTTCTGTAGCAGGGCTCAGCTTTTGTTCTATTTGGATTACAGCTATGGGCTTTTCCAGCAGTACTGCTAGGGGCAAACTAGATTGGCAGCTGGTGTTACTGGAAAGAGCAGGAGAGTAGGCGCAAAGGGTCAGGCCAAGAGGTCAGGAGTTGACCCACCAGGAGAGGACGAGGGGAAGAGGAAGGGAGGGGAAGAGGAAAGTGATATGGGAGGAAGGGACCTGGAGCACTGACACATGGAGATGGAGGAGAGAAAGTGGAGGGAAGGAGGAGAGGATGAGGGCAGAAAGGTGACACGCTCAGACAGAGGGAGAGAGAGAGGGATGGGGGGGAAAGATGGAGAAAAGGATGAGGGGAGTAGGGGAGGCTGCTGATCCACCGGTTTGACCTTGCAGACAGTCTGCGGTCTCAGCTTGTGTGTGTAAATGTGAGACCGCTCACATGCTTGTGTGTGTGTGTGTGTGTGTTTATGTGTGTGTTTTAGAGCGAGAATCTAAGTGAGTATTTTTATTTCCAGCATGAGCAAGCTGTGCTTTATTTGCCAAGCAGGGTCAGGGCAGCACGAACACACACAAACAAGTCCATCCGTTACACCACAGAGAAATGTCTCATCTCTCTAATCTCAACTACAATCAACAAATCAATGGCCAAAACATTCTGCTTGGATTATTGGTCAAAGTGTCTGTGAAAGGGCTCGACTATGTTTCTACTGTAAAACTACCACTTTCTTTGATAGGCTGTAAAAGAAAGAAACAAACTTGTTTGCTGGTCTGACTTCCCGTGCTCAGGGGCTAATTCACAAAAGGATTGCACGGCTTTTGTGGTTGCTAAACCTTCACAAATAAGACAAAAAGAAACCGCGTAATTCTCAAAGCACCCGCAAAGGGTGAAATGCACCCATAACTGCGCTGTCAAGCAAAAAGCGTGTCGGTGCTCCTGTGCTGTTTGCACGGATTTAAATGAGGTAATATGCATGCATTTGGTACAAAATTGACCCCTTTCTATGCAAATGAGCCTCATTGCAAAGACTTGAAATTATTAGCGCCTTCAGAGAGTTAGTGAAGCACATTTATAAGGGGAGTCACGCCCAGACTTTCCAGTCATCATGGCATATTAAATCCCAAATACGGTTTCTCTCTGTCATATTTAAATTCCTTGCCTGAAGTTTAGAGGAGTGCCTCCGCACCTCGTCGGTCACCTACTGTGTTCTTGGTGCAAAAGCAACACTTATACTTTGCCACATGGATAATTGCAATCAGATGCAAAAAAAGGTCAGCTTGCACTCAGCTGCAAAAATGTATGGGCGTGTTTGCGCTGTAATATCATTAGCTCAATATCTTTTGTGAATCGGACTTTGAGACAGGGCAGAGAGACAAGTGTTGCACAATTCATGGTGCTATCAGCAGTCACAATCCATTCTTTGTAAATTCACCCGTCAGTGTTATGTGTGTGCGTGCAGAAGAAGAAGCTGTTATCTTTGAATTCAGCTCATACTTATTTCAAATTGTTTGAAATTTAGCAGCTCTGGGCTTATTTTCTGGTGTACTCTGGTGTTCTGGAAAGAGGTCTGAAACCACAAGAAGCAGAACCGTCTCTCTCTGGTGGGGATAGTTTTCTTTTTGTTATATTCCATTTGAGCTACTCTATGGGCTTTTCTGCATAGGTCTCTAAACTCTCAGGTTTCAGGTAGAGTCTCTCTCCTCTGTGTAGTTCATTATTCATGGTTTGTAAACCAGCAGTCATCTCACAAAGATGAACATTCAACACAAGCCAGAATTCTTCCCACTAAATATAAATGTTTGATTACGTATCATAACCCTAGTTTTATGAACACAGGATCTGCCAAGATGAATGGACAAGCTTAAAGTGTACCGTCAGTAAAATGGTGTACAATGAAGATAAATGAAATTCATAGAAATAAGTGTATAGTTTACATAACTAAAAGAGAGGAGAGTGAAAAAATATCATTTCTGACATAATTGCTTTTACCTGCACCAGAAACCAATGGGTATTGCATTGTTGTTAGATTCATATTTTTCTACAGTTAAAGCTTCAGTAGGCAGAATGTTTTTGGCATCATTGGGCAAAAATTTCATAATAACCTTTCAGCATATTGTAATTCGAGAGATAATTAGACTTCTGCTCCTCCTCATGGCTCTGTCTTCAGGCTTTAAAACAATCTTGCCCGTGACGGGAGACTTTAGCCAATCACAGGTCATTTCAGAGAGAGAGCGTTCCTATTGGCTGTGCTCCGGTCATGTGACCGGAACTTGGCATTTCTTCAACAGATTTCACAATGGCTGCCGCGTCTCAAACTTTCTCATTCTACAGCTAAACAGTACACAGGTCAACATTTGACCTCAGATCAGCTCTGACTGCTTGTTTTCCTCCGGTCTGTGAAATCTTGCAGATGCCGTTAGGAGCACCGGAGGACACAGAGGCACATGATTTTTTTCAGGTTACCTGTTTCATGTACTGCTGGCACGATATAGCGACCGTTTTATAAACATAACTTTATTTAATCATATTTGCTCCAATCTCGCCTACTGCAGCTTTAATAAATGGATTTTGCTCAGGATGCTCTTTTGCAAAACACAAGTGGTTGCACAACCCATTGGAGGAGTCTTCTTGAAACATAACAGGGATAGGTAGAAGGACAAAGCAAAGTACGGGTGAGGAGGTTATACACCATTCGAATAGATTTCTCTCAACCTGGCAACCCAAAACCTGTTCCTATTATGGATCTATGAAGCATTAACAATTATGAACAACTCTAATAACTAAGGCTGTAACGGGTCATGCCAAACCATCACGGTACTGGGGTCACGGTCACAGTCACAGCCCCATGCAGCGTGCACCGTATGTACATTGCTCACGAGTTCCACCCCAAACTTTTAGCTCTACGCCGCTAACAACATTTAGCACAACAAGGTGATTGGTGTGTGAGTCAGGATGGCGAGCACAAATGAAACACCAGAGCTGGAAGACCCATGTGTGGGTTCCTGGTCAGCTACAACAGCAACGGAGAGAGAGTTGTGTATATGCCAAGGACGGTGTTGCCCACACATTGTGCCAATCGAGGACGAGAAAAAAAGCAACCCGTATTTTCAATTTTACAGCATAAGAGATGC
This sequence comes from Sebastes fasciatus, assembly GCF_043250625.1. Lineage (NCBI taxonomy): Eukaryota > Metazoa > Chordata > Actinopteri > Perciformes > Sebastidae > Sebastes > Sebastes fasciatus. The sequence goes on from NC_133800.1 coordinate 2,109,995, forward strand.
CTTTGAATTTTATAGCCTATTTGAAATGTTGCTTATTTTTATAATGAAAATAATTTACCAAAGTTGACAGTGGGCAAAATGCTGCCTCAACCCCAGCAAGAGAATAATGTCTGTTCAAAAGAAATGAAAAGAAAGGGACCCTTTTACATTTGTTTTTTTTTTTCCCACCGTACCAAACTGGCACCAAACCGTGACTCCTAAACCGGGTTATGAACCGAACTGTGACTTCTGAGTACCATTACACCCCCGCCTACTAATTAAACCGTATAAGCTTTTTTTTTTTCTTTTTTTTTTTACAAAGTATGCTCTATTAGAAAGTGGTACTCATATGTATTTTTAGCTGAAATCACTTAGCCAAACTCCTGGTCTACAAAACTTCACGGAAAAGCAACCCACCAAGCAGGTACTGTATGCTGCCTTATATTTGAGCAGGATTAAAGATAAAAGGGGATTCCCGCTTCTCTCCTTTTTGTCTCGGCTTAAAAAACGGGGAAATTCCTCTTTAACCAAAATCTAATTCTATGGTTGCAGTTGACTTATAATTAGTCAAAACTAAGATTAAAATAATCATGTAGTCTTGTTCACGTTCACTACGAGACATACCTGTTCTTCAGTTCCTTGTCTTAAATCTTTTTGATCCGTCGGTGTGTGAAAAATGTTGGTGATTGTTGCTAACTCTCGTATCTGCAGTGTTAAGTATCAAAATATTGCCTATGCATCAAGGCCACTGCCACGGTGCCACATATCGACCATTGTTTGATTGATGACAGTGGCTATCTCTGCTGCAATCATCTCTCATCCTCTGGTAATCACGGCCTCACTCGCCCATCTGTCTGCTCTACTTTCAAATCACACCATCTACCTGACAACCTGTCTGCAACCAGAGCCCAGTAATGATCTGGTCTGCCCTTGTTTCTTGGTGTAAAAATAGTCAGATACATAATTAACATCATCGCTCATAACAGCTCCAATAACTGACTGTCTTGGGGGGGGATGAAGGATGAGGGTTCGGCTCATCTGAAGGCAGAATGTTGTTAGTCCAAAAACTACTCAATCATCCCGTCTTTACACTTCCTGCATGGCAATTGGAAGGTTGCCAAACACTGCTGCAGTTCTTTATTTGCACTCAATTTAGATGGTTTGGCGCCAGGCTGTTGTGTGTGTGTGTGTGTATGTATGTACTGTGTCTCTAGTCTCTTCTGTCTCCCTTATCGCTCTCTTATTCACTCCTTTTCTGTCCTACTCCCTATTTCCTCTGCCATTTGTCTGTCTTCTTCCATCTATTTTCTGTTTCTCTTCCATCTGTGGTTTCACTCATCTCTTTTTCTTTTGTCTTCTAAAACTCCCTAACTCCTCTCCCCTCTTCATCACTCTCCCTCCCTCTCTTTGTCTCTCGTGTCATCTCCTCCTTCTGTCTCTTGACTCATGGTTTTACATGACAATCTTTGCTGGCCGTTAGTCTGCCTAGGTTGAGGGGTGATGGAGTTCACTGTGCTTTAACAGAGCCCGTACCTCACTGGAGAGGCTGTCTCGTCTGGTTTCCGCACACCAGGTTGAGAGCGGGTAGCTCAGGACGTGCTCATTATTTGCCACACAGCCAGTGGTGGCCTTCACACACAGACACACACAAAATGAAGTTATTTAGCTCTACAATGACATGACTGACTCATTAAAATCTGAAAACGCAGACTGTGAATCCATCACTAGGTCAGCCACAGGTGGGATGAAAAAAAAAAAGATAGAGCTTATGTGTCTTTTTTTAACATGTAAGAAACATTTTAGCGGTGTGGTCAGTAGACTTGCAAAAGTAAACTAATAGTTAGTTGCCAGTCTTTACTGACTTCTGCTTTCTTTTGTAAAGAATATATCTGAAGGTTTCGACTTCTTAATGATGCTGTGAAAGTTGAGATCCACTGCGAATTTCTGCTTGTACTTTTGTTACTGTAGCACTTTGCAGGGTTCATATCCCAAATGTAATGTATCATTTACAGGCAAAGATTTAGAATTACGTCATCTTCGTCAGCAATATGCTGCTGTGACATTCACTAACCTGGGTGTCTGCTGTGTTTGGCCCGGATCAGACCTGGTAGTAACATGCATCCTCAGTGATCGGATCAAGTGGACAGCTCTATGTACAGATGTGGACGCACTTGAGATGCATTGAGGACGCAATGAGATCGGATCTTTCAGACCACATTCAGAGGTGGTCTGGGCCACATATGACAACATTCTTTTAGCAGTGTGTACGCAAATGTGTCCTGGGCCACATTAAGGACCGCCGACTCAACTGACGTCCCGCTGCAATCCGTGGGTCTCACTGCGCTTCTCAGGTGAAGGCAGACGTGAGCGCTTGTCTGCCTCGAAAGATGGAGACGGCCTCTGTGCTCTACTGTATTCTGTTGGTACAACTGTATTTTATTAAAATATATCTTATTTATAAGCCACATAATCTACAGACTATCAGGCTAGGCACGCAAAGTGCATTATTATCGTACTGTCGGAGATGTGTCTGTTTTTGTTCCGCAGCTTTGCGCGGAGCTGACACCCGACCGCCTGCTCTCTCTCATCCCCGGCTCTCTGACGCACTGAACCCCGCTGTTGCCTGGCAAAGGCAGGGATGCCGGCAGCGCGGTGGTCCCCGGGGACAGCCGGTACAATAACCTTTTATGTTGATGTTAATACAATGTACCCAAATTCACGAATATGTAGGCTATTACTACTGATATTCCTGTAATATTACGTCACAACGGCTGCTGTATCAGCCATGTGTTTACTACGTGTTTATTAGCAAAGAGAGCGGGGAAGTGAGATCAGATCAGAAGTGGTCACTGGAGACGCATGTGGAGACGCTTTCTAATGTCAGGTGTGAACAGACCTACTTAGAGCTGTCCACATGTGTTCCGGATCACTTAGGACGCATGTTCATACCAGGTCTGAACAGGGCCTGTGTGCACCTTTGGGTCCTCTGAGGGACATAGACCATCTAGGGCAGACCTGGGCATTATACGGCCCGCGGGCCAGAACCCGCCCTCGTAATGGTTCTGCCTGGTCCGGGAGGTATCAGATAAACCACACAATTTTACTCACAAAGCTCAGAAAACATTAAAGAAAATAGCTTTTATTTTGAAACGCTCGGGTATCCTTAGTGTGCTTCTTCCTGTCACACTTGACATTGACGTAAATTGATGTGAGTGATGTTTGAAGTAGCGTCACCTGCTGAGGCGGCACGTCTATAATAAGTCATGGACTGCAAAGTATTTTTTCGCGGAGGTTGCGGTAAAGCTGTGTACTTAGTCTGCAACGAACATGTGGCTGTACACAAAGACTACAACTTGAGCCATCACTTTGAGACAAAACGAAAAAATACAGAAATCTATCTGGAGATGAGAAGGTGAGGACAGCCGAGGGATCGCTAGCTAAGCTACAAAAGCAGCAAGGACTTTTTACAAAGCTGCATGCAACCAAAGAAGGAAATGTAAGTATTAATATTACTCCATCCATTATTTGTAACCATTTATCCCATTCAGGGCTAGCGGGGGGGGCTAGAACCGATCCCAACTGACTTTGAGCGAAGGCACACCCTGGACAGGTCTCCAGACTATCACAGGGCTGACACGTAGAGACAGACAACCATTCACGCTCACTTTCACACCTATGGGACATTTAGAGTCAACAATGAACCTAACCTGCATTTCTTTGGACTGTGGGAGGAAACCTGAGTACCCGGAGAAAACCCACGCTAACACAGGGAGAACAAACTCCACACAGAAGGCCCCCAAGCCGGGTTTGAACCTGCGACCCTCTAGCTGTAAGGCGACAGTGCTAACCACATCATTTGTTAATGGAAACATTACTACTCAAAACAGTCAGTCCTGTACGGTTCAACGACCGACTAATGTAATCTTCTTAATGATATGCTGTTTGAGTGATTTTCAGTATCATGTTTTCTATAATTTAATGTAGCAATAAATAGAGGTTACGTGTGACAGAATTTGTTTGTCCCAACAATAAGCAATCTGGGTTTCTCATGTGACCTCCCAGGAAAAATAATTGCCCACCCCTGATCTAGTGAGCTCTTGTCTCCAATACATTTATATACTGCTGATATGCTTTGCCAGATGCATTTTGGAGGAAAAGAACTTGATGCCTGCATCACTTTCACTGACAGTGTTTTTTTTGCTATTCTAGGAACTGTGAGATCCTTAACACAGAGGTCACAGGGAGGGGGTCAGGGTGAATGGTTGGGCATACAAAGTGAAGCACAATGTTGACACTAGAGACTGGGGTTTGTTTCCTGCATCCCACGTTTTATTAGTTTACAACCCCATCTCATGGGAAGGTGTATAAATAGCACGACATTCCAAGGACATTCCAGTGTCATGAGGACACATTTTAGGCTTTTCACATGTCATTTGTACGCCACGCAACAAAACTACAGTTATGTCCGCAGTCAGGTTTAGGCAACAACACCAGTCACTTGGGTTTAAGAAACAAAACCACTTTGTTAGGTTTGGAAAAACGCCATGGTTGGGCTTATATAAGTACATAAACTAAGTAAAATACGTATGGAAACAACGTAACATAAGTACGAAAAACATGTAACATACACCAACATCACTGAAAGGGACTGTTTGGAACTTCTTACACGTATGAATCATTAAGGGTCGTTGTCCCATGCGTGCTCGCGTGTGGCTACGCTGTTCAGACAAGACTCCAACACAAACTACACTGAAGCACCAAAACCTCTTGGTTGTATCTAGTGAAGCCCGTCTATTAAACAGTGTTGGCCGCGGTCGGAGGACGCGGGGGAGACCGTAGCTTTGGTCTCCAGGACCGGAGTCTCTGCTGTACTCTGCTCCTCTGCCTGCCAGCCTTCACTCACACACTGCGCTCATTCTCGCGCTTTCGCTCCACTCTCACGTGCATGCTGCTCACTCCACACTGTAGAAGAGTTAGTTTAGCTCTGAGAATATCTAGTGAATGTACAGTGGACGTTTGTGCAGAGATAACTGCTGCAGCTCCTCCAGACCAACAGAGGTTTCCCGTGTCTTGTGAAGTGACGGGGCTCCGCAGAGAGAAACATTATCGTCTCCGACCAAAACTCCGGCGTCTCCCCTGTTCCCTCCGGCCGCGGTCGGGAGGCTGAGGCAGGAAAAGCCAACACTAGGATCAGCATTGATTCATGGAGAGACCTTCGTCTGGTCAGCTAACATTACTGCCAAGCAGCTGAAATATAGAGTGATATTGTGCTTTTAGCTGACGTGTGTCGCCTCACTGTGTTAAGCGATGCTCGTTCATGTCTATGTAGAGCGAGCACAAGCGCCAGCAACAGGACGCTGACTTTCGTTGACTTAACGGACACAGGTGTCGCTGTTAACAAGACATTTCTGATTCTTACATAGAGTCCCTTTAAAAAACAACAACACCATTCTGGAACACCGGAAACCTGGTTGAAAGTTCTTTGTTTGTTGGACCCATTCACCTCCCCTCCCTGCCACCATAAGCAGTCTGTCTATAACTACTTAGTACTTTTTATACTATGTCACTAACTCTGAGCATAGATATTTACACACTGCAGTCAGAACAGACTGCATGGCATAAAATGACATGCCAAAAGCAAGAACGGCGTTCCTAATGCACGCTAACTCCCTTGCGAAGTATCATGTCTTTCATATGCCTTTTCGTGTGACTTCAGGCTGTAGTTTTACCTGGTTATGGTTACAAGAAATGTGTGATTTTGTGGTTTTGGTATTATGGTTGAATATTAAAAAAAGTCAATGCATTCTGTTTCATTAATCAAGACAATACTAATTTCACACTGCTTAAAGCTGCAGTGGGTGGAAATGGAGCAAATATGTCCTCCGTTGCCCCTAATGGCATCTGCAAGATTTCACAGACCAGAAACGACCAATCAGAGCCGAGCTGGAGCCTTGCCGTCTCTTACATCTGTTACTGTAATGCCTATTTCTCCCCTCAAATGTTTTGAGAGACATCTTGTAGTGTACTGTTTAGCTGTAAAATGAGAAGGTTTGTGACCTGGCAGCCATGTTGAGAACAGTTGAGGAAATACCAAGCACCGCCCACCAGCCGGAGCACAGCCAATAGGAACACTCTCTGAAATTACCTGTAATTGGACAACATTTTTTAGAGCCTGAAAACAGAGACATGAGGATGTGCAGAAGTCTCTCAGAACACTTGAATTACAATATGCTGGAAGGTTATTATGGGCTTTTTTCCCCAACGATGCCAAAAACGTTCTGCCTACTGAAGCTTTAAGTGTCTAAGCATATCTATAACCCTGTTAAACATGCATCGAGTGCCAGATGAGAAATACATTGATAGTGAATGTTTTGCAGATACTATCAGCCTGAACATTTTACTTCAGCATTTCTGTGACTCTGTTTGTTTACCCCCCCGTTTCCAACACAATCGACTTGTCACACTGGGCAGGGGATTCCAGTAAATCAGTGGTGTTTTCAGTCACTTGTTATAGATGTCTGAACTGAGCCCTGGGCCTGGCAAGACCCGCTTGGCCCTTCAGTTGAATGGTTGCCTGTTTCCCTCCCTCCCCGTCCCTCTCCCTTTATGCTCCTCTGCCGAACCACCAGGGTCGACTGTGCCATCTGATAGTAGTCCAGTGAGTTCAGCAGAGCTCCAGCTAGGAGAGAAACTTCCCAGAACAAAGAGTAGAGCAGTGACCTGGCATTCCATTGCTGAGGAGCCACTGCCAAGCTCACTGATTGAAACCTCCCCTCAGCCAGCTCCCCCTTTCCTCCATCCTTCTTCCCCCTACGCCCCTCTCTCCCCTCTTTACTCCACCCCACCTGACCGCCACAGGGACACATAGAGAGGTATGGAGAGCCACTGAGCGCCAGAGAGAAATAGAGTAGGTGAGCTCTCCATCAGAATGCGAGCGGTGCTTGACTCTCCCAAGCACACAAACAGACCTGTCTGCTGGAGAGTTTGGCACACATTGACATGACCTCATGGTCTCAGGTTCATGTGCTCTTTGACAAACTGCAGCTCCAAAGTTTTCCTTCACCTCTTAAGTGCATGGCACAGAATATCAATAAGGATCAAGAGTGACGTGCCATCAGACCCCCACTGAGAGTTTTTCTATGACGACAGAAGGGTCATAATGGAGAAATTTATGCATGCACTTTATAATGTCACTGTGCTGTTGTCACCTCTACTAACGATATTGTTATTGAAATCCATTGGAAGGACATTATTTAACGAGCACTGGACTTGCATCCTTTTTAATCTGGAATGTATCAGTGCATCGCATTCATAAGACCTCTGTCCCATTCAATACAGCTTTGTGACTGGTCTAATAGACACTGGAGTTTTACTCTAGTTTCTTTTTCTGAATGCTGGTTTCTCCAGTTTCAATCTGTCACCAGGCAGAACTTTGATATTGGACGATTCTACAAAACCCCAGATTAGATTTAATGATAAAATTTTTGAACATTCAGTGCCAAAGATTTTTGAATAATGCATTTCTACTATATCCAAGCATGGCAACTACAGTATGAATACGTTTTGGTTACAGCAAAAACAAAAAAGCCCCAAAAATGGGACTGACCTCCACACCCTTAATTTCTGCCTCGCTGAATAAAGGGCACACTCCTTCGGCACCGAATATTGGCATTGGACTTGAATTGCTTGCTGCAGAAGCATCCAATGTGCACTTTGGGATTAGCATTAAACCTGCAGTAGGCTGAACTTTTTTGGCATCATTGGGCAAATTATAACCTTTCAGCATATTGTAATTCAAGTGTTCTGAAAGACTTCTGCACCTCCTCATGGCTCTGTTTTCAGGCTTTAAAAAATCTAGCTTGTGACGGACGACTTTGGCCAATCACAGGTCATTTCAGAGAGAGCGTTCCTATTGGCTGTTCATTCAACAGGCAACTGTCAATCACTCGCTGTGCTCCGGATGGTGGGCGGTGCTTGGTATTTCATCAACTGATTTCTTCATTTTACAGCTAAACATTAGACTACAAGATGTTTCTGAAAACATTTGAGGGAGAAATAGTCATTACAGTAACAGAATATTGATTCATATTTGATCAGCACTGACTAGTTGGACCGTTTGATCGGAGTTTGCGAGTGATTAACAGCTGCTCAGAGACGGCAGGCTCCGGACACCGGAGGACACAGAGGCACATGATTTTTTTCAGATTACCTGTCTCATGCACTATTGTCAGGACATAGTGACCGTTTTATAAAAATAACTTTTTCTAATCAGATTTGCTCCATTTCTACCCACTGCAGCTTTAAGGGGAAGCCAGAGCCCAACTTCTAAATGCAACTTTTAGATCCTACCACAAAGAGCTCAAACGGTACTGCCACATTAATTTTTTTTTGTTATTGACCTCTACTTAACCAGGACACGGTATCCTCATACATCATTTTGTATGATTTCTTACGAAAAGTTATTCCCCATTTTTCATATGTTTTCCCAAAAATGTCTATGACTCAAATGTGACTCAATTTCTGCACTAGTCTTTTCAAAATAAAACTACTTAGTTAGGTTTAGGAAAAGATTGTGGTTTGGGTTAAAATAACTCCAGCAGTGACGTAAATTCAATACGGAAGTTACGTGACAAATAAATCAATGTTGACTTCTGGTTTCACATTCGGTACAAACACCGGTCTCCTGGGCCAAAGTCCAGTGTTTTTTGACCCACCCCTCCACCCTGACCTCCTCTCTGTGTACGGTGTATAAGAACAGCCTGACCGGGATGAGATCTCTTGAGATTGAAATTTATATTTCTAACAGAGTCCAACTGTACAACTGCACAGCACAACTGAAACAAAGTCAACCTGACATTATATTTTACAGTTAAAATAGACATGCTTGCTTTCGTTAATGCCTGGCGCGGCCGTCTCTCTGGCTTGCTGTCTTTTCCACACAGAGTAACTCGACACAGACAGGAAGACACTTTGTTCTGAGGCAAATTGATGATTTTGGCCCAATATTACTCACAGCATGTCACCATGCACAGTCACAGAGACACAGAGACCAATTTCTCCTGCTAAAAATGCATTCTAACAACCTGGCAGTAGCCCAAAATTGAAAAGAACATCCAGAACCAGGGGCTCGTCAGGCATGGGTAGAGCTGCAGAACTCTGAGATTGATGAGAACTAAGAGACTGGCAGTGTTTCTTGGAAATATTACATCAATCCTTCCCATGAGACACCGCAAAAAATCTATTCAAATATGTCTAAATAATGTTTTTTTGTCACTTGCTCAGTGTCTCTCTTGAAGGTAGCCTCAGCACTTCCTTCCTGTGATGACTGTCTTAGATGATGTTTTTTACCTTTCAAAATACATGCTAGGTACTATAGGTACCAATCAGGGATGTCCATAATTAACCGTTTAACCGTTAACCGACATTAAGCATTTTAACCGATTAACGCTATCGGTTAAAACGGTTAAAAGAAATGTTAATAATTAATTCAAAAGCTGAGCGGCTCAGAGGAGCGACTCGTCTCTTTAAGGAAAAAAGCTGGTCCAGAGGCGGAGTTGGAGTTGCAGGATACAGGAAGTTGGCTCCGGTCTCTTTAGCTCTCTTGAGCGGAGCGGAGGAGTTGTAGTTTCATAGCATTTATTCACCGATAAATAAACTGTACACACACTGCTACACCTACGATCACAGCTAGAACGCCACCAACAACCTCACACTCACCGCCAACACACACACACGGTCACACACAATGCTAGAGCTGCTAACGTAGCACAAACACACACACTGTTGGACACTCGCTAAAGTTCCGCCGGGCAGACACACAGCTGACAACCTGCTAAACTAAACTAAATGTGTGGTGGAGACTTTTACTGGGAAAGTGGCTGCATGTCCGCGACACTACACGCAGCATCGTAGCTGCTGAGTTAACGCTCCCGGACGGTGAACTGGAGACTCCCGTCAACCAATATCTGTTGTGCTCCTACACTATAGCTGGCGCACCTCTGCATGCGAGGCACAAATCTTTTCGGTTAACGGTTAACGATCGGTTAACGATCGGTTAACGAGGGTCGGTTATCGGTTAAGAACATTTTTCAAAATGAGCATCCCTAGTCACAATAATAAGCATCCCTGCAAAATTGTGTTGCAAAGGTAAAAAAAAAGGTCTACACGACATTCTCACTCAACACTGGTGTTTCTTGTGAGTGTTTGGCATGAAAGTTTCAATTACGGCCATCGGCAGGAAAAGAAGTAGATGTGTGATCTACACAAAAAGATAAATGTTGCAGGCATACATCCCAAACTTGGTCTTTAGTTGCTCCTATAGTTGGCTGGGTGTAGCAGATCGTTTTCATCAGGCTTTCTGTTGCAGTCAGATGGAAACAGGCTCTGCCTTTAATTAGAAAAGCAGTCTCTTCCAGAGAGGTGACACTGCTCTCTTTCACTGGAGAGGAAGTGCGGCATATGGATGCTAAGCTACAATACCTGCTGCAAACGTGTGTGGGTGTTCAGATGTGTTACAGTTTGTCTGTGGGTGTTTGTCAGTCTAACAAACAAAACCGTTTAAGACCATCTGTCTTGTTAATGGGGGAGCGTGGTGCCAGTAGATGCTTTGATAGCAACCTTTGAAACTACGGACATCTGTGTGTGGTGTGGTGTCTTAGTGTCTGTGTTTGTGTGAGTGCGTGTGTGTGTGTGTGTGCGTGTGTGTGTGTGTGTGTGTGTGCGTGTGTATGTGTGTGTGTGTTGTTGGGAGAGATGGCTCCATCTGTTTGTATTGTTTCACTCCTTGATTGCACCGCTTCCAGCAAACTTGTATTCTGGGACTGTTTTGAACACACACCCACACATGCATACCTGCGAGGAAGCACACACACACACACACGCAGATTCACAATGAGAACTGAGTGGTGAGTACAGAGTATGTGCACAGATGTGTATTTGGGAAATAGAGTACAAATAGAAAACGTATGAAAGTGATTGTTATTGTTCAAAAGAGTCTTTGTCTCTTCCAAACGGCTGAAAATTTGCGGATAATGGAACATTTTCTTAACTCCATAATTACACGGGTTGCCCGGAGGACAAATGATTAACAATAAGGCTTAAGCATTTTTTGTTTATTTTCGCTAAATTGTTGCTTAATCTTCAAGCAAGATTTAACATTTTCAATTTACTCCTTTAATCTGTCACTTTCTCTCTTCCGAAGGGTTCACTTTTTCTACGCTATTGCTTGTTTTTGTGTGTGAGTGTGTGCGTATTGGGTCCTGTGATGTCAGTGTGTGCATGTGTGAAGTGGCTCCTGGGACCTGAGAGACATAAGGCAGAGACAGGGGCAAGAGGTTAATAAACACACACATATGCACATTCATACATGCACCGAAATGTTCAAACACTCAACAGACACCAGACGTTTGCATTCATACGTCATTGTTTCACTTTTGTTTTTCGTTCAAAAGAATTAATAGAAGCATTGAATGCTTACTGTGAGTCATTAAGCCATGGAGGATAAGTCTGAGCTGAACAGAGCTCCAAGTTAAGTGCTTCTTGCTTTTGTTTCAATGCTGGGAACGTATACCCGAACCCTCGGAGAGCTCACGTACATGCACACACGTACAGCCACGTGTATCACAAACACGCCACGTGTTTTGACCCCGGGGGCCGGCGGTGCACTGCGAGAGCGGCTGGGGGCCAGGAGGGACCTCGCTCTGTCTCTGTTCATATTATTCAAAAGAATAAAGCTTTTTTTGCCCGTAAATTGAAATTCAAAACAAAATGCCGATTAAGAGCTAAGAGACCTCCCCGGAGGAAAGAGCGCCGGCATTTAACATGCAGACCCAGTGTTTAGCCCCAGTCCTTTCAAAAAGCAACGCAGCCAAACCAATCTCCCTGAGAACGCCACAGTACATTTCTTGCGGATGAGTTTCGGCTGGAGCTCCAGATATACAAAGTGAAATGAAGGCTTCATGGTTTATCAAAGCAGCCATAGTGTTTATTCTACTAGGAGCGAACACACAGGCCGCCTAATAACACGGGCGGAGGATATTTCCTCCGGCACATATACAAGAGGACCTGAAAGCTACTGTATGGCCCTCAGTGAAATTTATGTCAACAGGCTTATGTTCACACAGAGGTGAGTGCATCTTGCATTGCACCAGATATGAGACCTTGTATGGAAGTAATGATTCAAATGGCATGAAAACACTTCACATATCTCCTCATTCAGATGGCAGTTTGAGTGTTAAACTGCTGGAATGAGAGACTATGTCAGACTCGAGACATTCGGTAAACAGCGGGGTGTGACTGGGCCATGCAATGTAGCTATGTTAATCCTCTCAGGGGTCAGCGGTCAGCATTTTTAAAAGACTTATTTGTGCAGAACAATGAAACAGTCACTGGACGAGGATTGCCAGGAAGGAGCTGAGACATACTTGATGATCCTGGGATCAAGTGAGAGCATGGAAAACACATTGTAAATTGAGGAAGTGTGTGAGAGCCAATGGGATTTTTTTTCTATGGTCTGCGTAAAAATTTAACTGCTATGTTTTCTTTAATATTCTCTCTGTGTGCATCTGTGGCTTTTATGCAACCATATCTCCTACAAAATATGTACTATTAATCTGATTTGCCAAATGTATTTGAAATATATGTAATTGCTGCTCGGATCACATTCTGTAGTAAAGTGTGACATCCTTATACTGTGATAGGGAAGAGGTTTGGGCATACAAATACATACACACATAAATACATTTGTTCTGGGCTTAGGCTTCTTTAGAGACGGTGGGCTTTTGGTTAAATAACAGACAAGTCAATGCGTCCCGTCTTGTGTTTGAAGGCAGCATTGATTTTCTCAGTATTTAACCAAAACCACACTCTTTCCATAACCTTAACCAAGTTATTTGAGCTGAATAAAACCTTTTATTTGCTTTATTTGGGATCAGGGATGACGTACTTTTGAAGGCCAGCCAGGAAGTTAGCATCGATCTGGTTCCCTTGACAAAAAGCCAATGGGACTTTGCAATTGGATTTTGGATTATTACAGAAAATAAGCTCTTTGGCAACCAAACGTTTATGGCACTTAACAAGTTTTTTTCAGTGAGATAATCTTCACAAATGAACACGACTTTATGATTTTTGAAGTGTGAATGCAATCACCAGAAGTAAAAAGCTAACGTTAGGCTATAAACGAGCTACACCGTGGTTGCATGACTTCACATCACCACCACTAAGCTAAAGGCGAACGAGTCGGCGTGATGACGCTTTGTAGTCTCATTTAGCCACTTGTTAGCAACCGCCTTTTATAAGACACATAAAGCTTCAAAATTCAGGAGTGGGATATTTACTGACATTTTATATGGTCATTTGTTGGTGTTAGTGGACTCCATTTCTAACCTAACGTTAGCTATAGTTGCACACTGTTAGCCCTGTAAGCGGAGCTGAAATTAAAGGCACTCGCGAGCATCCATGACATCACAGCCCTTAAATTTTCCAGAAAAAAAAAATGTCCCCCATCCTTCACATTAAAAGCAATCTACAGGCTGATAGAGGAAACCCAGAGAGTTGAGGAAGGTCTCATTTTTTAGGTTAAATTACAACCTGTTCACACATTGGCAATACAAAGGATTAAAACATGTTTATACATGTAAAACGTTACATATTGTCCCTTTAGAGCTGCAATGGGTAGAAATGGAGCAAATATGATTTATGGAATTTTTGCCCAATGATGCCAAAAACATTCTACCTACTGAAGCTTTAAGCTTGTGTTAACCACAGACCTTATTTCAGGTATCTCACTAAAAACCCACAAAAAAGATGAGGGAACCGGAAGTGCTAAAATGCTAAGTCATTTGTGGGTTTTAGGACTTTTTTCTGACGACTGTAAAGCAGGAAAAACAAATGAAGCACGTTGACAGTGAACATTTTGCTTATGCATCATGAGCATTTTGATTTGACAGCATCTTACTGATCTCTTCAATAACCTTTTCCTCATATAAAAAACCTTATCTTGCTTAACATTTCCTACAAAATAGGAGTGTATTCTTTAGGGAACAGGCTTGCATATTGCTGCATTTTCCTAACCTCTTATTGTATATCTCAGGCAACATTAGCAGAGCAGAACACTAGCCATGTGCGCTCACACAGTATAGTGATAAATACCAACTGTGAGCACACTTGCACCCAGAAACACCCTCAGTAAACACTACCTATCTAAGTCCCTTTGTGCCATTGCTCCGAGAGGGCTGAATTTATTCTTTGCCTATTTATTTGATGTTGATGAAAGAGTGGATCAACTCCAATCGCATCAATCACATCAAAGACCTGCTGTGTAACGCCAGGAATGGCACACATGACGCACACACACACACACACACACACACACACACACACACACACACACACACACACACACACACACACACACATAAGTGCACTGGCGCACAGTCTGGTAAACCTTTATAGTTTGATCAGCGTCCTGATCTTGAGAGAAACTTATCTAGCCCTTTCCAGAGGAATGTGAAATATCTAATGGAGACAGTGCGCTTGTCAGCAATATTTCTGGGCTCTATAGATTAAATGCAGAGTGTACTCACTGAGACAGGAGGCAGGAGTGTGACTTTTTAGTATTTAACAGCCACCGTCTGTCTCTATCTGGGGGTCAAAGGCATACTGTGTTTCTCCCTGCAGCACCACACACCCTCGTCGCCCTTCCTCTGTCTTGGCATCCTCCATCTCTCATCTCTCATGCTTTCCCAGTAGATAGAAAGAAGTCATTTAAGCTACTCCTCCAAACAGAGACAGATTGGTGTTAGATGCAGGTCTGACTAACCAGAGAGCGCTGTTTATTTCCCACAGGTCAGCTGATGCGTTCTCTCCACCATCATGGGCATTATCCATACCTCCTCCACCGCCCGATGGACAGACAGTGTCTGTGTGTGTCTGATGCAACGGCCATGACGAACATGATACATCTCATCACATGCCTCTCCTTAGCGGATTAACAGGCAGGCTTCCAGCAGCATTTATGCCAATGCTCCTGTGGGGACTGGCTTTGTGCAGGCAACGGGAAAATTCAATCACTGCCTAAAGGATAGGAACGGGCGGAATGAAACGCCGCTTTGGTTCCATTTCCGTGTTAACCGCTGTTTTTCAAAGCTGGAAATGAGGAAAGAGAGAGAGAGCTGGAGTGCAACTTCTCAATCTGTCTCGCTCTTATTTCTGACTCGTTGTTTAGGGAACACGGTTGTGGCAGGATGGATTTTTAGGAAAGGACACACCTGGTGTTTAATGTCTCGACAAATCTCATGATAAACTAATTTCTAAAGTTTGCATAGGTTTAAATCTAGATCACCTGAGTTGCTTATAAATCTTCATACTGGAAGAGATCTCATCCAAATGGCATTTCCAGATATGAAAACCTCCACAGCATTTTGAAGTCAGCTTCGTGTCAAAATACACCGATCAGCCATAACATTATGACCACCTGCCTAATATAGAGTAGGTCCCCCTTTTGCCGCCAAAACAGCCCTGACCCGTGGAAGCATGGACTCCACTAGACCTCTGAAGGTCTGCTGTGGTAACTGGCACCAAGCCGTCAGTAGCAGATCCTTTAAGTCCTGGATGTTGCGAGGTGGGGCCTCCGTGGATCAGACTTGTTTGTCCAGCACATCCCAAGGATGCTCCATTGGATTGAGATCTGGAGAATTTCGTTGTGACAAAGAGAGCTGAGCTGAAAGGCAAAGCTCTCGATCTACCGGTCAATATTCGTTCTTACTCTCACCTATGGTCATGAGGGCGCCTCCCTAGGGAGGTGTTCCAGGCATGACCAGCTGGGAGGAGGCCACGGGGAAGACCCAGGACTAGGTGGAGAGATTATATCTCCACACTGGCCTGGGAACGCCTCGGGATCCCCCAGTCAGAGCTGGTTAATGTTGCCCGGGAAAGGGAATCTTGGGGTCTTCTGCTGGAGCTGTTGCCCCCGCAACCCGACCCTGGATAAGAGGTTGAAGATGAGTGAGAGATGAGTCAGTGAGAATTTGGAGGCCGAGTCAACACCTTGAACTCGTTGCCATCCACATGATGTAAAAGAAAACGTGATTCATTAGACGGCTCACCTTCTTCCATTGCTCCATGGTCCAGTTCTGATGCTCACGTGCCCATTGTCGGCGCTTTTGGGGGTGGACACGGGTCAGCACGGGCACCCTGACCGGTCTGCTGCTACGCAGCCCCATACGCAACAAACTGCTCCTCACTGTGTGTTCTGACACCTTTCTATCAGAACCAGCATTAACTTTTTCAGCAGTTTGAGCTCCAGTAGCTCTTCTATTGGATCAGACAACACGGGCCAGCCTTCGCTCCCCACGTGCATCAATGAGCCTCGGGTCTGACCCTGTCACCGGTTCACCAGTTCTCCTTCCTTGGACCACTTTTGGTAGGTCCTGACCACTGCAGACCGGGAACATCCCACAAGAGCTGTAGTTCTGGAGATGCTCTGACCCAGTCGTCTAGCCAGCACTATCTGGCCCTCGTCAAAGTCGCTCACATCCTTATGCTGGCCCATTTTTTCTGCTTCCAACACAAAGGTCAAAGTTCAAAATGTTCACTAGCTGTCTAATATATCCCCCCCCCCCCACTGCCTGGTGCCATGGTAACCAGATAATCCATGTTATTCACTTCACCTGTCAGTGGTCTGAATGTTATGGCTGATCGGTGTAGATCCCAATGCTGAGTATATGGACAACAAATACACAGCATCAATCAATTCCCTTTTTATTACCTTAAACTGAAATACTTTTGTATAATAAGTTATGCAGACTACTATCATTAGTTTGCCTCTTTTGGTCACATCATCAGTGCTGGAAGAAGTATTCAGATCCTTTACTTAAACGTCACATATTATGCAAAATGCACTTTTCCATGTCTTTTAAACATCAATATCTGTCCCCAGTGTGTCTACAGGCCACCATAGTATCATAAAAGACCATCCTCTCTCTTTTTCTCCTCCTCCGTTTGTCCGGAAATGGGTGCAGAAATAAAAATTCGCTTTTTTCCTAGTCTTCTGACGTCATTAGGCAGAAATGCAAGCCATATATGGCTTTCCTGTTTCCAGTGAAACAGAACAGCACCCCCCTCACCCCGGCTTGGTAACCCCGCCCACGGAGTAGCCGGCTCAGCAAGCTGCGTCCGCCATTGTTATTTCGACTGTTTACTAGTAAACATGCTGAAAGGAAAACCCGCTTGTTCTGTTGTTGGCTGCAATACTCCACACAAAAGCTTGCACCATGTATTGTAAACTTTATTTGAGTAGACAGATGACAATATTAATTATTCACAGCATTTGTAATCATCCCACCTGCAGTTATGTTAACATGGTACAGGAGAAAGTCTTCAGCTCTGGTAAACTACAGTAAGCTAAGCTCCGGTGGTCTGTAGTCATGGTAACACAGAGACAGCTACTACTGTAAATAATATACCATTACTCTGATCTTCCATACATTTATCTTTTAGCAGAAATAATGAACTGACTACTGTTTCACATCTTCTATTTTCCACCCTGATGGTCGCTGTGTTTACACACCGTGTCATAGCGGTAGCATGTAGCTAACCCGTTAGCATGTAGCTACATGCTAACGGGTTAGCTACATGCTACCGGGTTAGCTTTGTATCTCCATGTAAACAGAGCCATCTGCCCACAGCTGTCTGCTCTCCTCTGGGATGATTCTGTCGGTCATTTCTCACAGATGGATCTGTAAAGACAGACGTAAAACAGAGTGTATGTTTACGGTTTACAGAGTTGATGCATGAGGTAAACACTGAGTTAACTAACAGAGCTATAAATAGCATTATTTACCTGAGAGAAACCGTCAGGAAAACCTGGAATCTGGACCGCAGATGTTCATCATGTGTCGCCGATTTCTGATCAGATTCCTCCGGTAACGTGCGCTGGGTGAAGTTTCTGGTTTATAAACTTTAAAGTGGTTTATAAACTTTATTCTAGCTGCTATCTCTCCACTCGTCTCTCTCTCTCTCTCTCTCTCTCTCTCTCTCTCTAGAGAGAGAGCTTCTCCGGGAGGGAGGGGGATGGTGACGCTGTTGTTGAGGACGTTTGATTGACAGAAAACGCTGACCAATCAGAGCAGAGTGGGAGGAGACAGAGGCTACAGACACAGAAATCAGCACTTTTGGAAATGGGCTGAAACAGAGGTTATAGAGACATGCTGGAATGCATGATCTGATTGTTTTTTTGAAAAAAAAACTTCAGAGACATGGTTTGGAGGTGTCTGAGACCTATAATAACTAGTTTAAATGGAGTATAATATGTGACCTTTAAGTAAAAGTACAAATACCAAACTGTAAAAATACTCTACCACAAGTAAAAATAATGCATTCAAAACCTTACTTCAGCAAAAGTATGCAAGTATTATCAGCAAAATGTACTCAAAGTATGAAAAGTAAAATTAGTCATTGTGCACTAAAATGTTCCCTGTTAGTGTTTTACTATATATGATGTTTTTAGATTGATATTAAAGCTGAATTAATATTCATGTTGCATTTTAATGAGCTAATTTTAAATCCTTTGTATACTGTTAGGTAGTTTAATCTACAGCAATGCATCATTATTCTACTGTATAAGATCATCATATGTAGCTTTTGTAGTTTGTAGCGTCACTGTCCTGTGAGAACCACGTAACCCTAAAAAACTTTTTATGAGCTCAGAAAAAAATCCCTCTTTCCAGCTTTGTGACGATGCATTTTCCAGCTGATCCGAGTAGGTTTTTAAAAAGGTTATTTAGCTTAAGAAGTAGGAGGGTTTTCTCAACACATAAAGGAGCACTTCGTCCTTCAGTTTATCAGAAAGATTCTAAATCACCAAATTCGGAGAGATTCACTGGACAGGAAGGGTTTGAGAAAAGTAACTAAAGCTGTCAGACAAATGTGGTGCAGTGAAAAGTACATTATTTGCCTCTGAGATGTATAGATGAGTAGAAATATAAAGTTTCATAAAATGGAAATACTGAAGTAAAGTACAAGTACCTTGAATTTGTACTTAAGTACAGTACATAAATGTACTTGGTTACATACACCACTGCACATCATAGCACAGCAACAATAACTTTGTTCCCCATGAAGCTTAATGCAAGAAAGCTGTATTTTCTGAGGGACTTTTGGCGCTGCACCATCATCTGCTTTACTAGCTGGACTTTTATATAACCTGCTGTTTCTGAAGCATTCCCTTCATTTTCTATTTGCACCACTTTCATCACAAAAAAATGATTAAGGATGTGTTCATATTTTTAGACACAAAAGGCACAAGATTTGGTATTTTAAATTAAATACTAGGTATGCTGAAAATAACTCTCATAAGAGTGCTAGAAAGGGCAGGATATACACAATAAAAGTACCTTGACCTCTGCTGGCACCACATATACTTTCGGTTCTCAAATCAAGTAGAGAAAGAAAAGAGGGGAGTCTTATATACTGTATGTGACAAGCTGTGTGTGACTTAAAATTTCCAACATTATGCTCAAGCACTGTGTGCCTTTGATACACTATACTAGACATCTGTTCATGCATTTATGCCTCGGAGGATATTACCGCGTTGATAGGTATCTCCTAGAAACATCTGCCTAGAAAAACACCCCAGTCCCAGGCTGCATAACACAATTGTCAAATACACTCGAGTGTAGTTCGCCAAGCCTGCCAACTTCCAAAGGGAAGATCCCGATGTCTTAATTTGATCACAATATTACCTACGCCAGCGCGAGCAATATGAAAGCAACTGTCAGGAAACTTCAGTGCAGGCAGTCTCTGGAAACCTTATCAGCACAGCGTGTTCATTATATTTGTCTAAACTCACTTTTTTTCTTCTTTTGTTTGGTTTGATCCCTGTGGTATTTATGAAAACAGATCTATACATTTGCAGGAACCGACGATCCAGTCTTGAGTGTATTTGACAGTTGTGTTATGGAGCCTGAGGCAGCAGCATCTCTGAAGACAGGCATTCACTAGTGTACATGTCAGAAATGAAGGCAATACCTGTCAAAATTTCAATTATCCTCTTCATTAAATGTGCTCCAGTTAAACACAGGTGCCATTTACAACATGTCATTTGAATGACTCCTTTAGCACTTGAAACCTAAACTTTATCATTATAAGCTTGACTTGGGACTGACTCGTGACTTTGCCCCACCTCTCCCAGCTACTAGTTGTCTGAGATATTGTCAGTCATATATATCCCCGAGTGCAACTGAATGAGTAATGCATGTGTGCGTACTTGAATGTGAATATGCGCATGAATGCTCTGGTGCTTGTATACCTCGGTGTGCTGTGAGTGTTTGTGTGTCTGGCTGCTGTGGGACTCAGAGAGGAACCGACAGTGAGAGAGAAAGAGGAAGAAAGAAAGAGAGAGCGGTAGGGGAGGAGAGGAGAGGTAAACTAAAGCTGCATGACGAGTACATCGGGGCACAGAGCCCCGACCTGGAGCGACAGTCCGAACACAGATACACCGTGTCCAAGCAGACAGTGAGGGGTGGAGGAGATTTCCCTATGGAGGCACTGGACACCTGAACCCACACATGGATACACACACAGACCGCGAGCCTGCACTTACAATCCTGCAAGCAACCACACTACAAACAAATGATCAGACACACATGCATATATTGTGTACAAAAACACATAAATAGATGAGTGCACACACTTGGGACGCACGCAGACAGTCGGAGATAGAGTATTGGAAGGAGGTTTGGCATCTCAGTAGGATGAATTTCCTCTTACTCCTTGAAATGTAAAGTTGACTTCCACTTCCCATCAGCATTGAGTCCTGACCAGAATACGCAGTGCATACGAGGTGACTGGGGGTGAGTGTTGTCCTGCCCCCACCTCAATACACTATCACTGTCAAATTCCCCTCACGCACGTTCTCTTTCTTTGCCGAGGCAGCAGGAAAAAAAAACAGAAGAGGAACAAACATCAGCGTTGAGGCAGGAATATTGGATATGCACATGATGCCGGGTGCTTACTGCGATCCCCTAAGATGTGCAATGTGAGTAGAAGCTGTGATGTGTATGTGTATGTTTGCACATTACTGTCGGAGTCATGATCTGATTGACATATTTAATACATGTCCTGTGATGATTCTGTGTGCATGACGGAAAGACAGACAGATGAATAAACATCACGGCTCACAAACAGAGGAAAAGATGAAGAGAAAGCGTTGCTGTGAATAATAATTACCAAGCGAAAATGAGGGGAAATCTATTTCATTTTCTTTTGAAGGGAAGAATTCTTAAGGATATGTATTTCTACTAAATAAAAGACTGTGTGTATTGGGAATAGACAATATATGTGATTGACAAGGAGATGAAGCGGTTCATTCTAGGGCGTCAAAATGACAATATTTCAATGTGACACTCTGTTCTAAAGGAGAGCATCATTGAAGAAGAGAGCTAACAGCTATCACTTGAAAAGACTTGTGTAAAGTAAAATCTTACACTTCTAATGTATTGTCATCCACCCACAGGGAGGAGACGAAGAGGAGGGAGAGAGGTAAGGAAACATTTTTGAAGGACTATGACCAATCTAGTATTTGTGATTGGCAAGTGTTATCCCTCAGGGTTAGTTTGGAATTGTGAGGGTGGAACAACCGTCAAGATACCTAAGTGGGTTTCCTGCAGTTGATTCTGAGACAGTTCTATTACTGACGTGTCATCCTTTTTTTTAACCTGTCTGAGTCCGTGAGAGGATGGCGGTGACAGAGATGAATTTGGGTCCCAAATGGTTGGTTTTACGGGGCCTTCTGAGAACATATTCCATTGATTTCAGCCTCCTACTTCTTAAATAAAATGTTTCCCCTCCTAAACGAAAACTTTATTGTTGATTACTTACTCCCAAATGTCAGTCTAGAGTCCCAATAAAGTCTCCCAAAAACCAAACACAGAGCAAATAGCCCCTGCAGTTTAGTCTCTGTATTGCAAAACAGCCAAGCAATTAGAATGTGCTGCATGAGCTGTTGCAACAAATTGATTCTTTATATTTTAAAAACTTCTTAAAGGTGCAGTATGTCTGGCGCCATCTATCGGTGTGGTTGAAACCTCTCTCGTGTGTCCCAAGCATGTAGAAAAACTACAATGGCCGACGTGAGAACGTGTATGGCCCTCTCTAGAACCAGTTGTTGTACGAGTAGGTCATTTGGGGAATAGCAGAGTCAGTGCGTAGAGTGTGTGGCCCTGTTCACACCTGGTATTAACATGCGTCCTCAGTGATCCGATCACAAGTGGACAGCTCTAAGTACAGGTGTGAACACACTCAAGACGCATTGAGGCCACATGTGACCACATTCTTTTAGCAGTGTGTAGTGAATGTGTCCTGGGCCACATTAAGGACCTCCTACTCACCTGACGTCCAGCTGGGATCCGCGGGATCACCGCACCCCTCAGGTGAATAAACAGGCAGACACGGGCGCTTGTCAGCATGGAAACGGCCTCTGTGCTCTACTGTATTCTGCCGGTACAACTGTATTTTATTGAAATATATCTTATTTATAGGCTACATATCTACAGACTATCAGACTAGGCACGCAAAGTGCATTATTATACACTGTCGGAGATGTGTTGGTGTTTTTGTTCCGCTGCTTTGCTGCTGACACCCGACAACAGCGGCGGCGCGGAGGTCCCCAGGGACCGCCGGTACAATAACCTTTTATTTTGATGTTAATAAAATGTACCCAAATTCATGAATATGTAGGATATTAATACGGACATTCATATAATATGATGTCACAACGGCTGCTGTATCAGTCATGTGTTTTCTACGTGTTTATTTGCATATAGAGCGGGGAAGTGAGATCGGATGACTCAAGACGCATGTGGAGACGCATTCTAATGCCAGGTGTGAACAGACGTACTTAAAGCTGTCCACTTGTGATCAGGTCTGAACAGGGCCTGTGTGTACGTGGGAAGTGAGTAGTGAAGCAAGAGAGAGAGAGCGGTGGCGAATGTGTGTGAGCAAACAAGTGAGTTAGTGGAGCAGAAGACAGAGTTAGTTTAGCTCTGAGGATATCTAGTGAATATACAGTGGAAGTTGCAGTTTGTGCAGAAATAAATGCTGCAGCTCCTCAAGACCAACCAAGGTTTCCCCAGTGGAGTGACGGGGTTAACTCTGGAGCGAGTAACATCATCGACTCCGGCCCAAGCAGGAAAAGTTAACATTGTGGTTTAGTTTGTCCGTTCTGGGTTACCGTTGAACATGGCGGCCAGCTCCATAAAGAGAGGACCCGCTCCCTTTGTAGATATAAACGGCTCATTTTAAGGTAACGAAACAAAACGATTCTTATTTTCAGGTGATTATACTCAGTACAGTGAGATGAAACTATTGGAGCTAAGATGTAACTTTTGGATGAACCTCATTGGCATTTTGACTCAAATAAACCCAATTCACGACTGATGCACAGCACATTTTCCTTCCCCATATCAGAGTCTACATAGTCAAAATAGTCAGTGTACAGCCGTTAAGCTAACTAGGGCAGTGCCTGTTCAGAGCGCATGCCTGGCGATTGCTTGGCCCCCAAAAGTTCCGCTTGCAGCGTTGTTGAGAACTGCGGTATACGTGTAGTTGCTTGCATCCGCTAAGTGTGAACTTTTTCCCACTTGGTCCAGAGATGTTCTGTACCAAATTTGGTGACGATTGCTCAAGATCTGTAGGAGTAGCAAAAAAAATCAGATTTGGACAAAATTTGAAATGGTGGAAAATCAGTCTAGATGCAAATGGGCGCGGCTTATATGGATGGATTCATCTGGACCCACCAAATCCAGGGGAGAAGAAGAAAAGAAGAATTTTGTTTCTGAGACTTACGGTTAAAAAGTTATGGGCCAGAATGTAAAGTTCATTGTTATAGCATCACCATCTGGCCAAATTGCACCACATTCAAAACTGCACTCCCTTGGGTTCTGAGCAATACAAGTGGGAAGTCGGATCCGATGAGCAGTTCTCAAACTATGGGAATAACACACAGAAGGACACACAGACAGAGATTCCTTGGTTTATAGTTAGGTTTTGAGGTGAACTGTTACTTTAAATCTCCTCTGGTCCCCTATAGCCACACTCTCGAGGACCCCTGAGGCTTCTGGAGGTCAGTGACTAAAAGGTTTTGGCAGATAGGGTATGTCAGTGTCATGAATGCTAATAAGTAAATACACTCTGGTTTGATCTGGAATCAGGGTCGGAGGTTAACTTTAAGAGGTCAGTAGGTTACAATCGTTATTTTTTTGCTTCAGCTCACAGCCATTCAGCAAATCATTGTATTGTGCTCACATGAGTGGAGGTCATTTTAGATCTGGATGTAAATGAACATGAAGAGTGACGAAAGCAGCCGGGGCGGTCAACAGCATAACCGGACGACCCTGTGGCTCAGAGGTAGAGCAGTCCACCAATCGGAAGGTCGGTTGTTTGATCCCCGGCACACATGTCGAAGTATCCTTGAGCAAGATACTTAACCCCAAATTGCTCCTGAAAGCTGTGCCATCGGTGTGTGAATTTAGATCAGATACTGATGAGCAGGTTGGCAACTTGCATGGCAGCCTCTGCCATCAGTGTATGAATGTGTGTGTGAATGGGTGAATGCTGACATGTAGTGTAAAGCTCTTTGAGTGGTTGGAAGACTAGAAAAGCGCTATATAAATGCAAGTCCATTTTCCATTTACCATTTACAGGTCTAACTGCAGTATTGACACACAGCATGTGTCCACGACTAACAGGACAGGACAGGAAGTAATGCTACTTACGCCAATCAATGATATTTTTATTGACCAGAGAGAATAGCCTTGTCAATGCACTCTCTCTGATTAACTAACCTCATCATTGATAGTATGGGCTATTGACTGAGAGCATCAGAGTGCTCGTCATAAGGGCCATAAAAGGGGAGAGGTGTCTCTGGAACATTGATCCCTGTCTCTGGGGCACTGGGCTGCTGTTAACAATACAGTAGATAAAATCCTTCACAAATACTACTCAACATAAGACAGGGGTAGTTAGCTTTAAACTCTTAGTATCATCAGAAAAAAAACTTTGCCTGCTATATTGACAGTCCATTCCCTTCAGTATGTCATTTTTTAGCCTGTATAATAATAACAAAGATACGTCTTATTATTGCGTAGGCTGGTAAGTGCACTAATGTCACTCTACCGCTGATCACTCTGGCAGCTTGTGATTTTTTAAAAAACCCTTTAAAGCTGAAGTAGACGAGAATGGAGCAAATATGATTAAAAAAAGTTATTTTTATAAATCAGTCGCTATATCGTGACAGTAGTACATGAAACAGGTAACCTGAAAAAAATCATGTTCCTCTGTGTCCTCCGGTGCTCCTAACGGCATCTGCAAGATTTCACAGACCGGAGTAAAAACAAGCAGTAAGAGCTGATCTGGAGTCTGCTGTCCATCTGCTGTCTATGAGAGCCGGCTGTCAATTACTCGCAAACTCTGACCAAATGGTTAAACTAGGCAGCGCTGATCAAATATGAATCAATATTCTGTTACGTTAATGCCTATTTCTCTCCTCACGTTTTCAGAATCATCTTGTAGTACACGGTTTAACTGTAAAATTAGAAAGTTTGTGACCCGGCAGCCATGTTGAGATCAAGTTGAGGAAATACCAAGCACTGCCCACCAGCCGGAGCACAGCCAATAGGAACGCTCTCTCTCTGAAATGACCTGTGATTGGTCAAAGTCTTCCGTCACAAGCTAGATTTTTTCCTCCGCTCTGTGAAATTCTGCAGATGCCATTAGGAGCACCGGAGGACACCGGAGGACACAGAGGCACATGTTTTTTTCAGATTACCTGTCTCATGCACTACTGTCAGGATATAGTGACCATTTTAGAAATATATTTTTTTCATTATTTTTATTTTTTTAATCATATTTGCTTCACTTCTACCTACTGCAGTTTTAAGCTACTCAAACCATTGAAAGCAGTTTTCTCTTACAGTAAATAACACAGATGGTGTATAACAGTGTTACCCTGTGGTCAACCTCCAGGCAGAGAGCATCAACTTGTTGTTTTTGTGAACAGAAGAGGCTCCTCTATCATGTATTTATCTGTGAGCTTTTGTAGAAAAGACAACATATATTTTTTGTGCGATAACACTCCAGGGTAGTTTGTCAAAAGAGTAGACATCTGTAATCTGTATGTGTCTTACATCAGAATACAATAAAGTAGGAGATGATTCTTTAGAAAAACATCCATTACTTTATGAGCAATGAGCTCTGCATTATACTCTGGCATTACTCCAAAGTTTTTCATGAAGGTGGATGAGAAAATGCGAGTCTTCATTAAGTATGACTTTGTGTTCCGGATTAGATCAGTTTCACTAAAATAAAGCGTGATTTTGTTATGTTTCTGTACACCAAAAGCGTGGACTCAATTGCAGACACAACAAAAGTCTTTTGAAGGTGTAACAAAATTAATTTATTACACTAAATATAATAGGACTGTGAACAGGACTGGATTTCCTGGAGGGAAGGATCCAGATCGAGGAGGAGCAGCGTGCAGGAGTGAGCAGGCAGGTAGTTCCAGGAAGCAGCAACAGCTGACAGGTGAACAGACCTGAACAGAGGACAAAAATAGTGTGAATCCACAAATCCGAAAACACGAGCATGAGCAAGTCAAAAAAGCCAAAAACACAAGGGAGCCTGAATATGTAATGTACCACTGTGGGTGACGGAACGATCTGGCGATGAGTGGCAGGAAGACCGGGATATATATACTGCAGGTGTGTGTGATGATTGCTTGATTGTTTTCAGCTGCTCCAGCAGTGCCCGCCCAGAGGAGGAGGAGGAGAAAGGCCACACCTCCCAACACACTGACAGACTAGACAAACAGGGAAAAACACACAGGAGACAAAAGGGCAGGGAAACAGAGGAAACACAAGGAAACACTAGGCTGCCAAGATGATAACATGACAGTACCTCCCCCTCAACGAGAGCCTCCAGGCGATCTTCCAGGTTTCTCAGGATGAGCCTGATGAAACTCCCGAACCATGTCAGCATCCAGGATGCGGGAACGAGGTACCCAGGAGCGCTCCTCTGGGCCGTATCCCTCCCAGTCCACCAGATACTGACAACCCCGGCCTCGGCGTCTAACATCCATTAGTCGTCTGACCGTATAAGCCGGCTGATTGTCAATGATCCGGGCGGGAGGAGGGGGATTGGTCGGAGGGACCAGAGGACTGGTGAGAACCGGTTTCAGCTGGGAAACGTGAAACGATGGATGAATCCTTAGAGATTTAGGCAGGATGAGTCTGACAGTGGAAGGGTTAATAATTCTCTCAATCTCAAACGGTCCAATGAAACGGGGAGACAGTTTTCTGGAGTCAGTTTTCAAAGGAATGTCTCTGGAGGACAACCAAACTCTCTGACCTGGGATGTAGACAGGAGCCGGGGTCCTGTGACGATCCGCGATCCTCTCTCAGCCGTACGAAGTAAGGCAGCCATAGTGTCCTTCCAGACCTTGCGACAGCGTCGAAGGTGGTGCTGCACAGATGGCACAGCCAACTCCTCCTCTTGTGCTGGAAACAGTGGAGGCTGGTACCCTAATGAGGCTTCAAAAGGAGAAACACCAGTGGCAGCAGAAGAGAGAGAATTATGCGCATATTCAATCCAACATAACTGTGAACTCCAAGAAGATGGATTAATAGCAGCGACACAACGTATGGCGGATTCCAAATCCTGATTAGCCCTCTCTGACTGTCCATTAGTCTGAGGGTGGAAACCAGAAGACAGACTGACAGTGGCTCCAAGGGCTTGACAAAAAGACTTCCAAACCTGAGAGATGAACTGAGGACCACGGTCTGAGACGATGTCCACAGGAATACCATGCAGACGAAAAACATGGTTAGTCAAGAGATCAGCTGTCTCATGTGCTGAAGGCAGCTTGGGAAGACCAATGAAATGAACGGCCTTGGAGAACCGATCAACAATGGTAAGTATCACTGTCTTACCATTAGAAGGAGGAAGACCAGTGACAAAGTCCAATGCGATGTGGGACCAAGGGCGACCAGGTATGGGTAATGGGCGGAGCAACCCCACAGGCGGCCGATGAGATGTCTTTCCCCGGGCACAGACTGTGCAGGCGAGGACGTATTCCTTGACGTCCCTCTCCATTGTGGCCCACCAGAAGTGTCGTCTGAGGAGTGACAAAGTCCTACTCATCCCAGGATGGCAAGCGAACCGGGAAACGTGTCCCCACTGCAGGACCTGGGAGCGAACTGACACAGGAACAAACATTCGATTAGCGGGGCCAGTACCTGGATCCGGTTCTTCACGTTGAGCCTCCCGAACCGCTGACTCAACCTCCCAGGTTAACGTCCCCACCACCAAGGCTGCCGGCAGAATGGTGTCTGAAACACTTGGTGACTCCTCTGATGAAAACTGCCGGGATAACGCGTCAGGCTTGATGTTCTTGGAACCAGGACGGTAAGTAATGGTGAAGTCGAATCGACCAAAGAATAAAGCCCACCGAGCCTGGCGGGAATTCAGTCGTTTGGCTGACTGGATGTAAGCAAGATTCTTGTGATCAGTCCATACAATAAACGGGATCTCCGAACCCTCCAACCAGTGTCTCCATTCCTCCAGGGCCAACTTCACTGCTAACAGCTCACGATTTCCCACGTCGTAGTTGCTCTCAGCTGGAGACAGGCGTCGAGAGAAGAAAGCACAGGGATGCAACTTCTTATCTGGTCTGGAGCGTTGGGAGAGAACAGCCCCCACACCAATGTCCGAGGCATCAACCTCCACCACAAACTGAAGAGAAGAGTCAGGTTGCACCAGGATAGGTGCGGACGTAAAGCGGTCCTTTAATAAGGCAAACGCCTGGTCCGCCTCAGGAGTCCAGCGAAAAGGAACAGCGAGGGATGTGAGCTTGGTCAGTGGTGCAGCAATTCTGCTGTAATCTCG
The DNA here is from genome assembly GCF_043250625.1 of Sebastes fasciatus. Classification (NCBI taxonomy): domain Eukaryota; kingdom Metazoa; phylum Chordata; class Actinopteri; order Perciformes; family Sebastidae; genus Sebastes; species Sebastes fasciatus. Next base: position 2,138,909 of record NC_133800.1, read on the forward strand.
GATGAACCGGCGGTAGAAGTTGGCGAATCCAAGGAAGCGTTGTAAGAGCTTTCTGGAGGATGGTTCAGGCCACTCTGCCACCGCCTTGATCTTGTCCGGATCCGTCTTCACCTGCCCACTCTCAATGATGTAACCAAGGAATCCAACAGAGCTTACGTGAAACTCGCACTTCTCAGCCTTCACAAACAGCTTGTTCTCCAGTAGTCTCTGGAGCACTTGGCGCACATGAAGCTGATGTTCTGCGAGATCAGAGGAAAAAATCAAAATGTCATCCAGGTAGACAAACACAAACCGGTCCAAAAAATCTCTCAAAACATCATTAACCAGTGCTTGAAACACTGCAGGAGCGTTAGTCAGTCCAAAAGGCATCACTAAGTACTCGAAGTGACCCAGTGGTGTGTTGAATGCTGTCTTCCATTCATCTCCTTCCCGAATCCGTACCAGATGGTACGCGTTTCGCAGATCCAGCTTGCTGAAGACAGTGGCTCCCTGTAGTGGTTCAAAAGCAGAGCTGATTAATGGCAGAGGGTACTTGTTCTTTACCGTGATATTGTTTAACCCTCGAAAATCAATACACGGGCGGAGAGTCTTGTCTTTCTTGCTAACAAAAAAGAATCCTGCCCCTAGAGGCGAAGAGGAAGGTCTGATGAGGCCTGCAGCCAGAGAGTCATTAATGTAGGTCTCCATAGCACCTCTCTCAGGACGTGACAGATTGTACAGGCGGCTTGAAGGCAGAGTGGTACCAGGTAGCAGCTCAATAGCACAATCATATGGACGATGAGGTGGCAAGGATAACGCTCTCTCCTTACTGAAAACCTCCCCGACATCATGATATTCAGTAGGCACAGCAGACAAGTCAGGAGGAACACAGGGCGGAGAAGCAACACTGATCTCTACAGGAGGTAAAGCCGACTGCAAGCACGAGGAATGACAAAAACTACTCCATCCCATAATCTTACTGGTCGACCAGTCGATCTGAGGGTTGTGTAGTTTTAACCACGGGTGTCCGAGAACAAGAGGAGTCTTAGGGGCAGAGAAAACAAAAAACTGTATTAGCTCACGGTGGTTACCAGACAGAATAAGAGACAGAGGTTCAGTGTGCTGAGTTACTAATGCTAAAGACTTGCCGTCTAAAGCACAGACTCTGACAGGAGTCTCAAGGGGTTCAATGCTGATGCCAGCCTGAGAGACTAACTCAGCATCTAGAAAACTCTGCTCCGCACCGGAGTCAATCAATGCTAACAGGGGCAAGGACATTGTACTCATACACAGTTTAGCAGGTATTTGAGTACGAGGTCTAGTGTTGGTGGGGACGTCAGTCTTAAATGGTAAATGGACTTGGACTTATATAGCGCTTTTCTAGTCTTCCGACCACTCAAAGCGCTTTACACTACATGTCAGTATTCACCCATTCACACACACATTCATACACTGATGGCAGAGGCTACTAAGGTGCCAACTTTGCCCATCAGGATTTAATCTAAATACTCATTCACACACCGATGGCTATGCCTCCGGGAGCAATTTGGGGTTAAGTGTCTTGCTCAAGGACACATCGACATGTGACCCGGAGCAGCCGGGGATCGAACCACCGACCTTCCGATTGGTGGACAACCTGCTCTACCCTCTGAGCCACAGCCGCCCCTCATTCTTACTCATCAGTATCCCCACAGATGGAGCTGGAATCCTTTACATCTTCCCAAATCACCGGCATATGGTTCAGGTGGGGGAACAGGTGATTCTCTGAGTGGCTGAGGCGGAGGAGGAGGCAGAGCGGGGGATGGGGCTAATTGGCCTGAGATTGTCTCCAAACATTTCCCCATCTGAGAAATTTGGATACCTAAGGCTTGTTGGGTCTCCAATAAACCCTGAAGTAACTGGTGATGGTGTGATAATAAATTATCATGGCTGGAAACAGCCTCCTGAATTGTATTTGTGTCTGCTGAGTCCATTTTGTGGGCCAGATCGTTCTGTTATGTTTCTGTACACCAAAAGCGTGGACTCAATTGCAGACACAACAAAAGTCTTTTGAAGGTGTAACAAAATTAATTTATTACACTAAATATAATAGGACTGTGAACAGGACTGGATTTCCTGGAGGGAAGGATCCAGATCGAGGAGGAGCAGCGTGCAGGAGTGAGCAGGCAGGTAGTTCCAGGAAGCAGCAACAGCTGACAGGTGAACAGACCTGAACAGAGGACAAAAATAGTGTGAATCCACAAATCCGAAAACACGAGCATGAGCAAGTCAAAAACACAAGGGAGCCTGAATATGTAATGTACCACTGTGGGTGACGGAACGATCTGGCGATGAGTGGCAGGAAGACCGGGGTATATATACTGCAGGTGTGTGTGATGATTGCTTGATTGTTTTCAGCTGCTCCAGCAGTGCCCGCCCAGAGGAGGAGGAGGAGAAAGGCCACACCTCCCAACACACTGACAGACTAGACAAACAGGGAAAAACACACAGGAGACAAAAGGGCAGGGAAACAGAGGAAACACAAGGAAACACTAGGCTGCCAAGATGATAACATGACAGATTTCTTTGGTCTGTGCGGTCAGATGACAAACGCAGGAATGCTCAACTGAAAATCTGATAATCGGTGGCAGAACAAGAGCTGATCATTTCATTTTAGGAGGATGGTGAGCATTTAAAGCAGCAGTGGGCAAGATTGGAGCAAATATGTTTAAAAAAAGTTATTTTTATTAGACGGTCCCTATATCCTGATAGTGGTGCATGAGACAGGTAATCTAAAAAAAAATCATGTTTCTCTGTGTCCTCCGATGCTCCTAACGGCATCTGCAAGATTTCACAGATCGGAGGAAAACAACCAGTCAGAGCTGATCTGGAGTCTGCTGTCCAGCTTCTGTCTATGAGAGCCGGCTGTCAATCACTGGCGAACTCTGACCAAACGATCAAACTAGGCAGCGCTGATCAAATATGAATCAATATTCTGTTACTGTAATGCCTATTTCTCTCCTCACATGTTTTCAGAATCAGATTTTTTTAAAGCCTGTAAACAGAGCCATGAGGAGGAGCAGAAGTCTAGTTTTCTCTCAGAAAACTTGAATTACAATATGCTGAAAGGTTATTATGGAATTTTTGCCCTGTTATGCCAAAAAATGTCTGCCTACTGAAGCTTTAATGTCCAAAAAAAAAAAAAAGACAGGACAAGAATGCAGCCTGGCAGTCCACTTTTAACCACATTAGGGTTAGTTAGGTCTACAGTCATGAAGTTGCATATTATGCAAGCCTTAATGCTGAAGGAAATTAGGAAATGAAGTAGGGCTTACACTTAAACCTGCCCCTAATCAAGTTTGGCTGAATAATTAGTTACCATAGGCTACTAATTGAACTGCCGTAAACTCTCATCTTGTCATACTGTACCTTTTTGACCACAAGGACACCCCCATTGGGAGCCCCCAGGCCAGTTCACAGAGAAGTCCTCAAAACAAACTACTTTCTTCCTCTCTGTTACCTCGCAGATATAAACCACCTCCATCATGACCGACATAAGCATGTGGCTGCTCTGTATATTTCACTGGCATGTAACAACATGCTTTTAAACCAATAGAATCTCTGCATACAGCTTGGCTCGGCTCAGCTTGTAGCACTCAGCCGCCAAATTGCTACATCAGCTCAGTTGAATTTAAAAAAATATTTATTGTCGCTTAGTTCACATCGGAATACACGCTTATGATATTTACTGCAAGGCTGTGATATTTCTTCTGCCGTGGCGTAAAATCAATATCTTCTAAATAAACCTGAGTGGCGTCTCAGCTCGGGCGGCCATTTGTTACGACGTCGCTCAGTTGGGCCTGCGAGTGTTTAAAAGGTCTGACGGAGAGTCATTCATCTAGACATTTCAGACAGCCACCAACTTGCTGATATGGAATAGCGTCTCAATAGCTTGTTATCGACTGTTACAGTGTTTTATCATTTATTTTGATAAGTGAAATCAAATTTTGGACGCTGGCCAGGCTGCCATTACCCACTGAGCTATAGGCCAACGGGAGTGTGTGTGTGCACTCTCAGGTTAGTGTGAGTATGTCTGTGTATATGATGTGAAACAGAGAGAGAAAAAGATGGCATTAATGTCCATTTGTTATCTTTCTGCTTGGGTGGATTCATAGACTGGGAGCCTATGAGGTCAGTGGTATGCAGCCTGGGACAGGGCACAGAGGACGAGGCGGTGCCTGACTGGATCCCTTAAAGATGTTATTAATGGCCATGGCCACGGACACACACACACACACACACACACACACACACACACACACACACACACACACACACACACACACACACACACACACACAACACACACACACACACACACACACACACTCTGTTTGCAATGCATAACTCAGTAGTAAGCCTCTTTCTCTGTTCTGTCACAAGAGATGGTGAGCAGAAAGCAGAACAGGGTGACTTTATAATCCCTGCTGTATTTATACTCCACCCTGCTGACTTCTGCACTTCCCACCCTCCTTCATTCCTCTTCTCTTTCCATTTCTTCATCATTTCTCTTCACCCATCTCCTATATACACATATCTGATCGTATCTGGCTCCAAAACCCTAACCCTCTTTCTTATATTGTATTTCACAATCTGTATTTTTTTTATTATTCCATCAGGGTGCTTTCGACTCTCCCCATCTCCTCTTTTTCCATCACATTCTTCCAGGGGTTTTCATTCTTGTTTTTCATTCCATCTCTTCCTTGTTCTTCTTTTTTTTGCCGTTTCTCAAAGTTATAGGGGAAGCAAGGAGAAAAGAGCAAAAGTGTCTGACCTCTTTCCTTTCCTCTGTCTGGTAAGTTTCTCACTAAACACAAGACTACTTTTTCATCTGACCCTGTTCTACCTCCCGCTGTCTGCTTTTTTTTCATTTCTTTTACTATGTTTGCTGTTTTTTCCTCATACGTGTCGTATGTGGCTGTTTACCAATACACAACAACACATCCATACACATGAATATGTATGCATGCATGCAGCACACAGAAGCAGTGATTAAAACACAAACACACACACACAAGCAAAGAGAGAGAGAGAGAGAGAGAGAGAGAGAGAGAGAGAGAGAGAGTGAGAGAGATGCTCCTATAGAGCATGCAAGCAGTCCCAGCTGGAGTTTATGGATGCTGACTGGGAAGGTGAACAGAGGTTTCTTCTCACACTACTCTGTGCCAATTCCTCAACTGCAGAAGATCCCCAAACTTTTAGGCGTGAGGGAGAAGAAACAGAGGGCCGATTGGAGTAGAAAATATCAATGTAAAAGACATCATAATAAGAAAAAAATAATTCTACACAATACAGTTTGTGTGTCTCCTTTAAAAAAACAAAACATTTCTTTACTTTGCAGGCATGCAGGCATCACCATCAACATGTCACGCTTCTCTGACCTCTGTAGTGTTTTTCAGTTCACACCGTGCTTGGTGTTGTTCCACTCTGGACCGATCCCAGCAGATCTGTAAATCAATGCTTCTGAACTGACATGCTGCTGAGGCACAGCAGTGTTCCCCAGGCTTAGCTCAGGTGTACCTTAAAAATCAGTTACAAAGAAACATGTTGGATGATACTTTAACAAACCTTTCATAGGCCAATGATGTATATCCATTCCATCCATTATCTGCAAACGCTTATCCCATTCCGGGTCGCGGGGGGGCTGGAGCCGATCCCAGCTGACATTGGGCGAAGGCGGGGTTCACCCTGGACAGGTCTCCAGACTATCACATAGAGACATACAACCAGTCAGGCTCACATTCACACCTACAGGCAATTTAGAGTCAACGATGAACCTAACCTAACCTAATTCTTTGTACTGAGGGAGGAAGCCAGAGAAAACCTACGCTAACATGGGGAGAACATGCAAACTCCACACAGAAGGACCCCAAGCCGGGTTTGAACCTGCGACCTTCTTGCTGTGAGGCAACAGTGCTAACCAATGCACACCGGGCAGTCCCAATATTGTCTCTTCCGGTGGACCCCATGGGACCTTATTTCGGTAGTCAACGGAGAGGGATAAATATTTTTTTGATCTCGTTTGAATTGCACCATGAATCACACATATGATGACTGACAATTTAAAACATCATTTTGCAAGTCAAGAAAGTCTCAGTTTGTTGCAGATTTGTCGTAGTATCATTTAGTTTTGTGTGAAACCGCTCAGTGAACTACATCTGTCGTCTCAGACAATATACGTCACCAACACTAACAAGCTAGCTAACGTAGCTATGACCAGGCACAAATGAAACCTTATCTTGCCTGATGTGTTTTATCTGCTTGTTGTGTAAGAATGTGTAAGAAGTGTATGAATAATCAATTTTTGGGGTGCCCAGTGGTCTTGGGGTTAGGGCTACAGCCATGAACCGCGACGTCTCTAGTAGTGATGTGTATGTGTGCTCAAAAAGCCGGCTCTTTTTTTTTATTAATTCAAGGCAGATTGATAGGGTGATGTTCTCCGCGCCACGTGCACTCCATGCACTGAGTGTGACTGAATGTTGTGTTATTGACGTCTGTACGACCAATCAGGTGATGACAGACAAGGATCATACCATCATCGGTCAAAACTGCGCTAAATTTGGCTGAATTCTAAAAGGCAGAAGTGGTAAAACGAAGAGCCGTCTGGGAGGCGGAAGAGCCGTCTCTTCTTGGTGAGCTGAGCCAAATGATCTGGCTCACTAAAAAGAGCCGGAATTCTCATCACTAGTCTCTAGTTCGAGTCCGGCCAGGGACCTTTGTCGCATGTCGGCACCCCTTTCTCTTTCCCTCATTTCCTGTGATCTTTCTACTCCAGAAAATGTCCAGCAATAATTCAAATGAATCCATTTTCTAAACTGATTTACTTGTTCAGGGTCATCGATCTCTAAAATCCAACTTTCCTTTAAAAGAATTCTATTGCCTATGGGACTTTATGTTCCCCAAAGTTGTCTTGTCAGGCTTTGCAGGCCCCCCAAAAGCTTCCCCGTGGATCCACATTGCTACAAACTTTTGAAACTCTAGAAAAACAACGGTGGGTTGTGAACTTCTCATAGAGGACCTTAACACCAAAAGAATGAATAAGTCTGACTGATCTGGTGTTTTTCCCTCTCTCTTTCCCTCTCTCTTCTTAATTCGAGACATTGCCTTCTGGTTATTTTCCTCCTATTTCTTCTTGTGGTTTTGCATAACAGTCACTGTGTTTCTGATAGACCACAGTTTTATTATATATATTTTCATTTTATGAATCTGTTCTTTATGAATCCTGGAATTCAAGATGGCCTAAAGTACTTTCATGATTGCAATGAATGCAGCACCATTTGTTTTTATAGCCTACATCACTGTACTCTGTTAATAAAAAAACAAGTTTTTCTAATTCCGTCTGTTATGTTCTTAATTTTCAGCTAATTTTCAGTTTTTAAAGTGCTGCAGGATCAGTGCTGTTGGTACAACTCGGAGAATATTCACACAATGTTAAACTGATGTTAAACTGAAGCTTTTGTGGCTTCAAGAATGAGTGCACATTTACACTCTTAGCTGTGGTCCACTGGCACCGTTTCTCAATCTAAAATTTGGATAAGCTGGCAGCTAAATACCTCAATTGTCTTGCATCAAAAATCTCCTCAAGTCCCAGTGCTGACTGTCATTTTTCATCAACAACTTAATATGCTGGTATAAGTGTGAAAGAGCAATATGCACCAATGGCAAGAGACACATTACTCTTTGTCCTTTATCATTTTTCATAATCTAATTTTCTGCCTTATTGATTTCTCATCTCTTTCCCTCTCCTACAGTCTCTCACGCCGTCCTCCTCCTCCTTCTAATACCACACAGAGGCACAGACAACTTAGACAACTTGTAAACCAGATAAGGAGGCTGAAAGCACATCTCACATTGACATATATAGGCTGATTTTTACAACCGGTTTATAAAATCTTTGCCCTTTTACTCCTTTTTTTTATTTCGTCTCCTCACACGCTCGCAAATTGGACAGCAACTTTTACATGTCGAGTTTGACATAAAGAGGTCACTGGAGTCAATCGCAGCAATTTGGCATGTGTGTGTGTGTGTGTGTGTGTGTGTGAGAATGTGAAGTCTGCGGTGTTTAAAGCTGGACATGCTGCTGTCATAAACATAACAGAAGACACAAATGTCCTGTGAATCCCAGAACACCCCTCTCAACACAGACAGAGATTTTATTGGACACTCTTCTCCTCCTGTTTGCACGTTCTCATCTGAGTGTGTCCGAGGGAGGGACAGAGAGTGAGAAAGAGAGGGAGGGAGATTTACACATCTGCAGAGTAACGGGGTAACAAGCACTTAAGCTCGGGCATGGGCAGTGGAAGGGGCGCGGCCTTCTCTCGTTAACTTTAATAAAACACTCCCCCAGTCAATGCCCCGGGCTGTAAAACTCCTGCATCTCCACTCCAGCTGTATATCTCCAAACTTTTCCTCTGAAACACACAAAGAAACACACCCTGATAATTTATACTCCGAAATTTGGTCCAAGCGTGATCTTTTACCAGGTTAAGCCCACTTCAAATAGTGTTTTATGGTAACATGTTGTATCACGATAGCAACTTTCATTTGGAATGATGTATGAATATGTGAGAAAATAAAACACTGTGATATCATCAATACAGATCAGTTTGTTCGCCATGAGGAAGGAAGGAAAGGAAACGAGGAGACGTTAGGGAAATGAGGGGGTAAAGACTGGATTAAGGGAGAAGATAAGGAAAAGAGGAAGAATGGAAGGAAAGGAGGTAGTAAAGAAGGAATTGAAGAGGTAAGAAATTAGGGTGTAGAGAAGGAATGGAGGTAGAGAAGGATATGAGGAGTTAGGGATGGAAATGAGGGGGTAAAGAATGGATTAAGGGAGAAGAGAAGGAAAGGAGGAAGAATGGAAGGAAAGGGAAGAAAGTAAAGAAGGAATTGAAGAAGTATGAAATGAGGGTCTTGAAGGAATGGAGGAGACCTGAGTTTGGAGAGTTCCCTCATAGATCTCAAGAAAGATCAATACTCATCCAGCTTCCCCAAATGATTCATTTAATATCTTCGTAATCTGTACATTCTACACCATGAGCCTGAAGTTCCTCAAACACTCCCATTAAAGTCTTATGAGCCAATATCTTCTATGACTTTACTGATTAATTACAATATATGACGGCCCCACCCCTCTCCCAGATGTTGAAGTATATCATCAGCATGTCCACGCACCTCTTCCTCCTCCTCCTCCTCCTCCTCCTCCGACTCAGCTTAATTGAAAGTGAATAAATATATTTTCTTCCAAGTTAATCTAATGTGATTTAAGAGATAAATCTTGTGTGAGTCGGGAGGGCGCTGGGCTAATAAATCTAAATCACACTGCTGGTGTGGACATCTGAAACATCACAGCTAATCAAGGATGAGGCCATTGGTGGTTACTGAGGACTGCACTCATCACATCCTAACTACTGATGAGTTCAGGAGATATAAAACCAAAACACTGGTGAGGTGTCAAGGCTGCTGTTTGAAGTAGGGGCTAACTGATATGTGGCTATTTGTTGAATTTTAATAAAATATTGCTAAATATATAAATAATGAACAAAAAAGAAATTGTGGGGATGATTGAAGGAAACACACTGTAGTATTCTCAACATGCCCGTATAAATGAATGTGAACCACCTTAGGCTACTTAGTGCTTAAACAGATGTTAATCACTTAATCAGATAAGAGACTGAGCTTTATGAAGTTTAATATATGGAGACGCACAAGTTCACATGCAGACGTGCTGAGTGATGATGCAGCGGGGACGGCTGATTAATAAGTTGGGATGCGATGCAATCTCCATCTTTATTAAGACGTTGAAAGACACAAGACGTTAAGCCACACACACACACACACACACACACACACACACACACACACACACACACACACACACACACACTTTTAGTCACACATACAGTAGGGCCTGACAGGGAGTTTACTTTATGAATGACCACACGCAGAATTGGGAGAGGTGAAAGGATTTAAAGGGACTGTTTGTATCTTCTTACACGTATAAATCGTTGCTGGTCGGTGTCCCATGCAAGTTTGCATGTGGCTACGATGTTCAGACTCAGACTCCAACACAAACTACCCAGAAGCACCAAAACCTAGTCTAGTGAAGCCCGTCTGTTAAACAGTGTTGGCCGCGGTCGGAGGACGCGGGAGAGACCGTAGCTTTCAGTCTCTGCTGTACTCTGCTCCTCTGCTCCTCTGCCTGCTTGCCTTCACTCACACAACGCGCTCGTTCTCGCTCGCTCAGCGCACTCCACCTCACGTGCATGCGCGCACACTCCACACTGCAGAAGAGTTAGTTTAGCTCTGAGAATATCTAGTGAATTGGACGTTTGTGCAGAAATAACTGCTGCAGCTCCTCCAGACCAACAGAAGTTTCACGTGTCTTGTGAAGTGACGGGGCTCCGCAGAGAGAAACGTTATCGTCTCCGACCAAAACTCCGTCGGGAGGCTGAGGCAGGAAAAGCCAACACTAGGATCAGCATTGATTCATGGAGAGACCTTCGTCTGGTCAGCTAACATTACTGCCAAGCAGCTGAAATATAGAGTGATATTGTGCTTTTAGCTGACGTGTGTCGCCTCACTGTTTTGAGCGATGCTCGTTCATGTCTATGTAGAGCGAGCACGAGCGCGAGCGCGAGCAACAGGACGCTGACTTTCATTGACTTTACGGCCACAGGTGTCGCTGTTAACAAGCAATTTGTGATTCTTACATAGAGTCCTTTAAGGGCTATGACGACATAACAAGACACAAGAACAAAACGAGTATGCATAAATATGGAAACGTGTCTTTAAGTGAGCACTGAATGTAATTGCAAAAGGTGGTGTGTAAAGAGTTGTGGAGCATGAGGGGAGAAGATGGAGGGAAGGATGGTTTTTGGCCCAAGAATAATGAACCAAATGAGTGCAGATGGAGGAGGCAGATGGTTTCATTCGTGATGGGCAGCCCAGGGCTGCCACGGTGCTTGATGGGTAATGGATATTACTCCATGGAGCCCAAGGCCCTTCCTGAGGATTGTGGCACGATGTCAGTCACATGCTGATAGAGGACCAGTTTAGCATGTGATCCTTTAATTGTCCAGGTTCGGATTCAGAGAGAGTAATTTGATCCTGCTTCTGTGACTGAGGGGGGGCAACCTGCCCACCTGCACTGGACAGCCTGTGACTGGTTGAATAACATGTTTTTGTGTACAAAACATGTAATTTATCTTTAAATTGTGCTCTCTTCATTCAGTATCTATCTATCTAGTTTCATGTCTAGCAATGTGTCATTTATTTCTTGTCGTTGACTAAATGTGGAAAACATCTGGGTCACGCTGGGTAAACTTCTGATTTTCCATCCCTGTGTTAATGCAATCTGAATGTTCTGTGGGTTAAATCTGGGTAAGAGAGATGGGAAAACTACAGCAATAACAGGAAACCTAAGGAAATAACTGTACATGGCTGCACTGGCCAAGACAAACAAGCTAGATCAGCACTCCAAGATACTTGGATAAATGGGCAAAATGAGCAGACAGATGTGGACAAGATAAGGTCAGGCAGATTACATTCTCACTGCCTCTTGAAACTGCAATGATGTTTGTGGGAGAAAATTGTATTAGTATCTTATTTTAAAAGTCTAAGTGGCATACTTGGATCCCTTAATCGAAAGTGCAAATAAACTCTTGGGTGCATCATTAAAGAAGTAACCAAACCCATACATCACTCCTGAAAATGTCACGACGGGACGGTGAAAACGGAGCCGCAGAAACTCTAAAAAGGAGGGTGATTGTGTATTCAAGGCAAGGTTAGAATTATCTCCATCTCAAAATCACAGGATTATCAGGCCACATCTGTTGGCCATTCACTGGCTGCATATGTTCTAATCATGATGTGAAGAGTAATTACCATTATGGAGCTTTGTGGACGTGTGAAGCAAAGACAGCAGGGGCACCATTTTTTTTTTTTACATAATGCTCCACATTCCAGAGGGGCAGTTGAAAGAGTTGAGAGTGACAGATCTTTGGAAATGTCACCCGCAAAACATCTCATGATGCCCAGATAATAAGAAACAGAAGGAATTTGTGTGTGTGTGTGTGTGTGTGTGCTTTTGTGTGTGTGTGAGCGCTATAGACTGTGCGGAGATTTGTTTATAAAGGCTGTATTTTTTTTATTGTGCATGTGTGTGTAGGCTTGTTCGTCGTGGTGCAGGTGTGTACGCTGTGCATGAGGGTGTGCAGGGTAAAGGGTTAAGTGTGACTGGTTAGGTTTGTTTTTTATTAAGTGTGCAGGTTTTGTGTATTAGGCCTACCAAAGTGACAAAATGTGTATCTACTGTATATGTGTATGTTTTTGCTCCTCTGCTGTCATTGTTTATTGTATTAGTGTGGGTGTGTGTTTGACTCCAGAGGTCTGTACTATGAAGCAAGTCCATCATACCCAGGGTATCTTCTCGTTATCTGGCTTGACTAACCCTAACAACCATGATCCCGCTAAGCGGTCCTATGACGGTGGTTATCAACCCGGTAAGTCCACCCAGGGTTTCTCAGACTGGCTGTGAGCGTGTTCACATGAACGGGGAGGTGTTTGCAGCACCTGACCAATCACAGACATGGACAAGTCTACTGTCAGCAGAGCGACACATTTTACAAACCAAGAGCAAACTATAATGTTAGACAAATATGAAGAAGTTAAACACATAATCCAGACTAATAGTAACACAGTTGAAGCTGCCAAATGCAGGAAGGACAGCTGGCAAAAGAAAAAACTGCTGATGTGTGAATGCATAAATTAAAGGGACAGTTTTTAACTTTTTAATCGTATAAATGTACCGGGTCGGGACACATACGCGCTCGCGTGTGGCCGGAGTCACGTCTCCTCTGCCTTCCTGCTTGCCTTCACTCATACACAGTGCGCGCGTTCTCGCGTACTCTCTCCACCTCTATACGAGCATGCACGCTCACTCCACACTGCAGAAGAGTTAGTTTAGCTCTGAGAATATCTAGTGAATGAGTGGACGTTTGTGCAGAAATAACTGCTGCAGCTCCTCCAGACCAACAGAGGTTTCCCGTGTCTTGTGAAGTGACGGGGCTCCGCAGAGAGTAACGTTGTCGTCTCGTTACCGACCGGGTGCCGGTGTCTCCCCTGTTCCACTTCGGCTGCGGGAGGAGACGACAACGTTACTCGCCACGGAGCCCCGCTGCCTCAGCCTGCGCTGAAGCAGGAAAAGCCAACACTAGTGTAAGATTAGATTTATTTTTGTAAAGACATATTTTATACAGTGTACATATTGTATTCTGCTCTTTAAGTTAGAGATGGAGCTATATGGTTTGGCGCACCTTGCGTGCTTGTGGGATGAGTGATGGTTAAGATTGGCGGAGGGATATGAAGTGAGGTGCCACCTTTTGAGTTGTCCTACGCTGAGTTGAGTGATTAAAAGTGGATCCTGTTGAACAGACCAAGCTCTCCCCGTGCTCTTGTTCTACCCACAGGAGTTTAATTAAGTAATAAGTAAGGTTATAGTTAAGGTAGCGAGAAGCCTGCCTTACACTAGGATCAGCATTGATTCATGGAGAGACCTTCGTCTGGTCAGCTAACATTACTGCCAAGCAGCTGAAATATAGAGTGATATTGTGCTTTTAGCTGACGTGTGTCTACTCACTGTTTTTAGCGATGATCATTCATGTCTATGTAGAGAGAGCACAAGCGCGAGCGCGAGCAACAGGACGCTGACTTCGTTGACTTAACGACTACAGGTGTCGCTGTTAACAAGCAATTCTGAAAGTTACAAATGGTCCCTTTAACAGACGTATTAATTTAACGGAACACTCAAAAGTCATATATAGTCGTCTAGATGGGGCAGTGATGTATAAATAGCTTTCAAAATATAATAAATAAATAGATCACACTTCATTATACCATTTAGCAATGATGTGGCATGTATGACTATTTCAGCCTTCTTTCTGCTGCATCGGCAATGTGAAACGGACTTGAGAGCGAGTAAAAAAATAAATATAAAAACATAATTCAAAGCAGTAAACACCCACAGCATACAGCCAGCTGTCCTTCCTGCATTTGTCAATTTAAACTATGTTGTTTTTAGCCTGGATTATGACTGTAACTTCTTCGCATTTGTGTAATATTACTATATGATCCATGCACTGAGCTTTCTCTTATCTGGAACATAACCTGCTCTGGTTAGGTGTTCAGCATCAGTTACCATGGCGATCTACCCCGGTAAGAAGTGAACCACCATCGTAGGACTGTAAACCCTGAAGTTACCTCGCTAACCCCAAATCCTGCTTCGTAGTATGACCTTGGGTCCACTTTAAGGTATCAATATACTGCAGAGATGTGTTGCTGTGAAAAGAGTGTTTATGCTACTCTCTTCTCCTCTCCTCGCCTCTCCTCTCCTCTCCTCTCCTCTCCTCTCCTCTCCTCTCCTCTCCTCTCCTCTCCTCTCCTCTCCTCTCCTCTCCTCTCCTCGCCTCTCCCCTCCTCTCCCCTCCTCTCCCCTCCTCTCCTCCTCTCCTCTCCTCTCCTCTCCTCTCCTCTCCTCTCCTCTCCTCTACTCTCCTGTCCTCGCCTCTCCTCGCCTCTCATAGACAACCCAGCAATTTGCCTTAATCCATATTGACTGCTCTTCCATGACCTCACTCCATAGGGTCCAGGACTGAGGATTTACTCTGAGACAGCCAATCTAAACAACCTGATTTAACTTCTTTTCCTCAGTATGACTGTGTGTGTGTGTGATGCGTGTGCGTGTGCAAGAGAGACACACAGAGGTAGATGTAGGTAGGTATATGTAGAAGATGTTGCAGTGCAGCCTATGTGTATGTGAGTAAAGCTTTCCACTATCAGTCTTTGACATGATGAATGGGACAAAGATGTAAAGTCAGAGATAAACCAAAGCCCCAGTGGCTCGCTGGGAGCCCCACAGCCAAGACATAAAAGTCTCCTCTCTTTTCACAACCAATCGTTAGCTCCATACACACGGGCCTGTCCATGCAACCACGCACATATATTTTAACAACGGGTTCGATTGTGGAACAGAAGGGGGGGGGAGCTGTTATAAAGTCGGCTACATGCAGCTAAACATTCACACATACGAAAACTACACCCAGTTAGACGATGAAGGGGAAATCGTTAAGTGAGAGTGTTTCCTCGCTCACTGACTAATTGTTTCTCGCCTGCAGACTCTCATCAGCGTAGATGTGTACATGCAGAGTGTGTATGTTTTTTAGCATATGTAAATACACGTTTATGTATGTGCATGTGCAGATTGTAGCTGTGCACTCTGAGTATTTCATGTGTATCGGTTGTAGCACCAGCTGGGTCAATTTCTACCTCTTTGCTTAATTAATGGTTTGCCTCTGGCACCACTGTGCAGAGAGCTCCGATCTGTCTGCTCCTGCAGCTTTTGCACTAGCTGCACTGTGTACACACAAAACAATATATTCCTCTGACGTGCACACACATACCCCAACAGGTGCACAGATTGTGTAGGAAGACAAGAAGGGAACCAACAACAGCAATGCAACTCTCCAACACGTTGTCATCCCAACTCGTCACATATACCGCCACTTTGTCACGCCCCTTGGCATGACTTTATTTTCGGCATCAAAACCACTATCATTACTCTTGGTGACACTTTAGGATTAGCCAACAAAACTGCTATAGGTAGGGTTAGGAAAGAACTACATGGTTGGGCTTAAAACTACTATGTTTGAACAGTGAAAATGACACTGAACGGTGTGAGCACGGGACACCAGCAGACAGCTGATCCTAATGTGACGCATGGGACACGAATAGCGGTCTCCTGGATGAAAGCTTTGTTTGTTGGATCCATCCACCTCCCCTCCCACTCACCCGGTGTGTCTATTTCATTCTTTAAACTACGTCACCACACTCCCGGCGCACTTTCTCGGAGCGTTTACTGTGGCCGCGGAAGGGCTTACGATATAGATAATGGACTGCTCAGTGAGTTTCATTGATGCTAAGGGGTACCGTGTGCGGTGGCACTGAATGCCAACGGCCGTGACAAAGCCTCAGTGTCTGACACCCTGAGAACGGGCTGATCTCTCACGTAGAATTGCATGCTCATAACAGAAAAACAAAATCTGTAAAAAATAAGGACACTTGACTGTACCCTAAAGCTGTGCATTTTTTGCATGTATTTTATGAAAGGTCGGGAGTTTGGCAGTTTGTGTGAATCAAATTGTTTGTCTGTTTCCTGTGGTTGCAGAATCCTCAGAAAACCACAGTAACTCAACATGGTGGGATTGAAAAATAAGTTTGTAAAAAAATCTATCTGAATTTAATGAAATTTTTAAAGAGTTAGATCACATCCTTCCCCAAGACTAAGTGTTTTTTCCTTTAATGACCCTCTTTCATTGTCTAACTTTTGCTATTATTTGTTGGCCTGCCAAAACAATGTCCACTCTCCCCCTCCACTCCCCCATCTCCTCAATCTGTCCTCTCCTATTTATCCATAGCCCTGAGATGCGGATGCAGTCCTTGTTGGGGTGTTCCTACATTCTGCCCTTGTAGGAGGCCGGCATCTGATTCACCACGACTGCAGAAAGCCCTGGAGATCCCACTCAGGGTGGTGTTCTTTTTTCCCATGCAGTGTTATTAAGTTGTATATGTTTAATTTATGATCAGAGACTTTCAAAGGGGATCTCTTCTCTCAGAATCAAGCTTTGTCCATATCTTCCATATATATTGCCTCATTCTCTGTCGCTCTCCATTTTCTTATCTCCTTTATCTTGCTGGTGCTGTCATGCCTACATGGTAGACCCTCAAAGAGAGTATACCCACACACACACAACACACACACACATTCCTGTACAGCCAGCACTTGTCTCAACTGAACAGTCGCACAAGGATTGCAGGACCCTCAGAGCACCGGGAGGAAAATCCCCAGCTGATTCCAGTTAATACCAGAAAAAACAACATTAGACGTGACGTGTCTGATGTGCTATTGTTTCAGAGGCACAGAGAGCCTATCTGAAATATATCCTGTGTCAAGTCTGTAATGGAACAGGCGATAAATCTCTCTCAGGTTTGTCAGTGTGCGATTGGTCTAAATGGCCCATGGGAATAGCAAGAGAAGGGCTGACAAGGTGTAAAACAACCAATAACGGATTGTAATAGATGGTGGTAATATTGGCGCTTCGGGTTTGTGCGAAGCAATAATGAAAATGTATGTGTTTTAATAAAATGCCTCCAGGCAGCAATATTTTAACTAGGTTATTTATACGTAAAACAAGTGTTTTAAATAAATGATAAAACAGGTTAGTTTCTCTTTGCCTTTGATTTACTTTCATCTGCTGACCAGATAGCTCCAAATATGTACATTATTGAAGAATAGCGAAACTCCGCTAACGCTTCAGAATAAAAGCCTCAAAGCGGAAGCCTTTTAATATGAAGTAGCAGAAAATTTTCAGTTTGCGTTAGCAGTTACTCAACACATCTCTAATGGTGCTGTAAAGCCAATCCGTAAACAGTAAGTAATGCTGATATTTAAAGCTGATCAGAACAAAGAGGAGCGTAGTTGTAAAATGAAATTTGCAGTAAAACCACAGGGATTGGGTCACAAGTTACAAACACACAGAAAGCGAACACTGTTTTTTGAAAACATTTCTTAAAGTGACTGTTTGTTACTTCTTACACGTAAAAATCAATCCGGGTCGGTGTCCCATGCGCGCTTGCGTCTGGCTACGCTGTTAAGACTCAGACTCCAACACAAACTATCCTGAAGCACCAAAACCTCTTGGTTGTATCTAGTGAAGCCCGTCTGTTAAACAGTGTTGGCCGCGGTCGGAGGACGCGGGGGAGACCGTAGCTTTGGTCTCCAGGACCGGAGTCTCTGCTGTACTCTGCTCCTCTGCCTGCCTTCACTCAGACACCACGCTCGTTCTCGCTCGCTCAGCGCGCTCCACCTCACGTGCATGCGCGCACACTCCACACTGCAGAAGAGTTAGTTTAGCTCTGAGAATATCTAGTGGACGTTTGTGCAGAAATAACTGCTGCAGCTCCTCCAGACCAACAGAGGTTTTCCGTGTCTTGTGAAGTGACGGGGCTCCGCAGAAAGAAACGTTATCGTCTCCGACCAAAACTCCGGTGTCTCCCCTGTTCCCTCCGACCGCGGTCGGGAGGCTGAGGCAGGAAAAGCCAACACTAGGATCAGCATTGATTCATGGAGAGACCTTCGTCTGGTCAGCTAACATTACTGCCAAGCAGCTGAAATATAGAGTGATATTGTGCTTTTAGCTGACGTGTGTCGCCTCACTGTTTTGAGCGATGCTCGTTCATGTCTATGTAGAGCGAGCACAAGCGCGAGCAACAGGAACCTGACTTTAGTTGACTTAACAGCCACAGGTGTTGCTGTTAACAAGACATTTCTGATTCTTACAGACAGTCTCTTTAAGGCCCTGACACCCCAAGCTGACAATTGGACGTCGGCCAGTTTCAGACCATCCCTGAGCGTCTGTCGGCCTAGTTTTTGCGGTGAGCCCTGCACCGTTGACTCTAGTCTGCCCGTGTCAAAGACTTTTTGGCCGATTCAGCATGACGGAGCCCATCGGTGAGAGAAGTCACTCTGATTGGCTGTTCATCTTAAGCGAATCAGTACACGAGAAGAGAAACGGAAGTGAGAAAAGCAAGCAAACGGGTCAAGTCAAGAGGAAAAACACAGAAGGATCTAATCATTTTTCATTTTCTTATCTGATCATTCAAATACACGGATATTTTCACAACCACATGGCCATCTGGAATGAAGCTAAGTGGGGAGTGAGAGTGGTGTGAAAATGGTCGGCAAACGCCGCTTAATTTCATGTAGGCATCATAACAACGGCTTTTATATCCGCCATCCTAAAGTCTTCCGGTTTCCCTTTTTGAATGAGTTATTTCCTCTCACGCAGGCGCAGGACGTACGTGGTAGTCAGCTGTTGGCTGTAGTCTTCACGATGTGTTCAAGTGCAACTTTTTGGCGAAGACTCTGGCCATGTGAAGCGGCGGCCTTTGTCGCCACTATTCTCTGATGTCGGTTCGGTGTGTCTGGGCTTTTAGTCACCAGCGCAGCCAAACGTGCTGAGCCAATCAAATTAGTGCAAGACTCAGCTTTGGTTTGAAGGAGGAGACTGGGAGAAACCGGCCAACGCAGGTATCAGCTGGGATCAGCTCCAGCCCCCCCCCCCACCCCCCTCCCACGACCCTGATTAGGATAAGCAGTTACAGATAATGGATGGATGGATGGATGTTAGTAGGAAACAGGATGCGGACAACAATCTCAGGTGACCTCTTCCCTTCGCCATCCTTCTCAGAGACAGACGTTCACGGCTACAAGAGGTTGCTTATCAGGAAAATGTTAACGGAAGTCATTTTAAATTATTGACTGATGAAGACGTTTTGTTTAATACGAAAAAATAATGGCAGCAACATTGTAAATGATGAAAAAATTGTATACAAAATTCTTTATGTTTTTTGTAATAGCAGCAATTGATGTACATGTGCCAGAACTAAAGTGAATAGTGACCCTATTACTGTATCATATATGTTGCTGTTAATTACCAATTACTACGCAGCATGTTCCTCTACCACAAATGCTAAAAAGTCATTGTGTGATTTGCATGATTAATAGCTTGTTCATTGGGTTAGGCAGTTGAACTCTCTCTCTCTCTCTCTCTCTCTCTCTCTCTCTCTCTCGCTCTAACCTCCTTTCTCTCGTTCTCCCACTCTCCTCTTCACCACAGGGCCTGGAGGCCTGCTGTAGTGTACAAATCCATAGGAGAGCTGTCATTGCTGCCTGTGTTCCTGCCTCACCAGTGGCAGGTGGTCCCATGTTCCGCCTGGGGCAAGGAAGTGAGAGAGAGAGGCAGAAAGAAACAACGAGAGAGAGAGAGAGAGAGAGAGAGAGGCCGGTGAGATATTGCTACAGGTGAGAAACTTCATGGGTGGCAGACAGTGAGCAAATCAAGACACGCCTGTGCTCATTTATCTTGAAAAAGATTCATCCGTCTCCTTTCATCGCAGCATTTCCTTAAGATGTGAGAGTGATTGACACGAGGGGAGATCTGTTTTGTTTTAGTGCTGCTCAGACATGACACATGCCAGAGGAACGGGTGATGTGAGGCTCCTTTCCTCAACATATATTTAGCGTAATGCATGTTACATTTATGCCTCGAGGCAAACACGGTGGGATACAAAAATGTTTGCTATTTTAGGTCCTGCATGAACTTGTAAACTACATGAAAAACTTGTGTGAGGGGAAATGTATCATCTGGACTGTGACAATGTCATGTTTCATGGTCTTAAACATGATTACAGTCGTTTTTTTTCTGGATCACAAGAGACAAGAGTAATACACGTAATTTAATGAGCCTCTGTCCCTGTCCAAGACATTACCTTGTCATCTGCTTTCTTGATGGAAATTTTAAATATCCTGCGGCCCCCCTGACCTAGGAGAACGTTTCTGATGGACACCAGATGTGTTTTTATGGACGCATGTTATCCTTCATATGCATGCAATATTTTGCAGTGCAAACTGGGATACAGTCTCCTCTTTGTCCTGCTTCCTTTAGAAATCTTCCGCTGTCATCCCTCTCTGCCTGATGTATCTGGTGGTGTGAATGGGTCCACTCCACCATGAGACCACTCTCATACTGGTCCACCCATGGAAATGGTATGGTTTGATGAGGCAGGGGAGAAAGGTAAAGATTTAAACCAGAGAGGGGCATTGTCATCCCTGTTACCTGGGGGGGGGGGGGGGGGGGGGTTGACAATTAGCAGGCAACGCAACTGTTGATAACAGTTGCTGGAGATGCCAGCTGCAGCAACACCTGAATAATCTCTTTGAACTATTGTTAAGGGAGTCAGAAGGGCAAAAAAAGGGAAACATACTCTTTGTTTTTGGTGGTGTAGGGTTTAAATGAATCAGACAATCAACAGTTATTTTGAAACTAAAACTTTTGGAAGAAAGACGGGTGCTGTATGTTTGGGGGCTCCTCAGTGGGATTTTGACAAAACGTCTAAAACCCTGCAATCATAACATGAATGTCTGATTTTTAATTATTTTTGTTACAAACTCTTTAAACTGTTTTTTTTTCATTCCAGTGTTTAACTGAACAACAAATTAATTCACAGCACATCATGAGAGGCTGTTTATGATGCAAATGATTTGGTTGGAAAAGTTGCTGATTGGCACAATGGCCCCTCAGGCAACAGTATCCATTTGAGAGGCGGGTGAAAGACCTCTCTCTATCTGATAGATCTCCCTCTCTCTCTTTCTCTATGCTAAAACATCTCAGTGGAGGCCAGGCCTGCTTGGCCTCTCTGTCAGCAAATGTCACAGCTAATTATGACAGGATCCTTGTTCCCTAACAAGTCAGCGTTGGCGCTGTTAGGTCTGTTTGACTCGGTCCTACAGATGAATTGGGCTCCGACGACCCCTGTGCTCCTAGGGGGTGCTGTATGAAGGTAATTGCTCCAATATCCTGAGCTGCAGGGATACATAGTGCTGACAAGTTGGTATTAGTCAAACATGTCGGTTCAGAGGGCGGCTCTGCGAGCTACCGGCCCCACTGGCCAGCAGGTGTGAGAGTCGGGTGGGTGGATGTGTAACACTGATACTTATCACACAGGGATGGTTGGATTTTGTAATGTGAATTACGTTTTATGTGCCTTACTCCCCTTTGGGAGTGAATCTTGCAAAAAATTCTCAAACTGTCAGGTATCCCAAATCAAAAGTACTCCTTAAAGCCTTGGTTCACTAAAAACATATGATCTCATTTACCTCTAGTAGAGTCTAATCATGCAGATACTTTTGATTTCATTTACACAGGTTTTTACGATATATATGCCACTGGGATTTCTGCCGCCACCCAAATACAGTGGAGGTAAATGCAAATTTGTTTGTGGTGATAACCACATTGAAAAATTATACTCAGAGCCTGGGCACACAAAACAAAAGAGCGATGTGAGACAATGGGCCTCATGCAGGTATAAGAACATATTTCCTCTTTTGTTCATATCCAGAAATTGTTCTTATTTTGTTAGTGCCCATTGATTTCTGGGATTCACCAATGTTTTCTTATTTTTGCTCTTCTTGGTAAGAGGACATTTTACAAGTGGTCGAGAGCACATCTGGTTTTCACAGTCCAGTAATTGTTTGTCCAAAACAAGGAAACATCCGTATTAAATTAGAGGGACATAAGAAAAACACACGAATATCATATAATTCAATTTAGATTATTATATGTTTTAGCATAATTATAATGATTGGATTATTACATACTGGTCCATTAATCTCAATTAAGACTACAAAAACCCTTGGATGATGTTGCATGCTTTCAGTTTCTGAATGGCTTACATATACTGCTCTTTGATGCTTTTTGATTTTCCTCGATTTCTACTTTTTCTTACAGGCTTTTTTTGGTGGCATCTCTCCAGTTCTTGGTCAAGAGCCAGAGTATTTGCATATGGCACAATGACTGCCCTTATATAGTTTTTAGGGGGCGTTACCTATGCTAAAACCTTCCTTTATATAGTGTTTATTGGGCATTATCTATGCTTATACCCGCCCTTTATATAGTGTTTAGTTTATATCAAATTAAATTGAATTGAATTGAATTAGTGTCAAATCATAACAGAAGTTATCTCGAGACGCTTTATATATACAGTAGAGCAGGTCTAGACCATACTCTATAGTTTAGAGACCCACAAGAGATCCCACCAAGAGCATTGCACCGGGGCGCACTGTGGCCAGGATTGGAGGATGTGGTTCAGGGGCGTTACCTATGCTTATACCTGCCCTTATATAGTGTTTAGGGGGTGTTATCTATGCTAATACCTGCCCTTATATAGTGTTTTTTGGGGCATTACCTATGCTAATACATGCCCTTATATAGTGTTATTTGGAGCGTTACTTATGTTAATATATGCTCTTATATAGTGTTTAATTCAATTCAATTCAATTCAATTTAATTTTATATTGCGTCAAATCATGACAGAAGTTATCTCGAGACACTTTATATATAGAGCAGGTCTACACCGTATTCTATATTTTAGGGACCCAACAAGAGATCCCACCAAGAGCATTGCACCGGAGCGCACTGTGCACTGTGGCCGGGATTGGAGGATGTGGTTTAGGGGCGTTACCTATGCTAATACCTGCCCTTATATAGTGTTATTTGGAATGTTACCTATGCTAATACCTGCCCTTATATAGTATTTAGGGGGCGTTATCTATGCTAATACCTGCCCTTATATAGTGTTTAGGGGGGCGTTACCTATGCTAATAATAAACAATCAGCCTCCATTTTATTATCAAGTGGGTTTCATCATTCAGCACACCTGGGTAAGTGCAAATTTGGATGGTTAAGAGCGTTTGGTGCATCTGGAGTTAACATCTCTTATTTTCTTCTCTAAACGGAAAATTAAGAGAAATTTAAGAGAATGTCTTTTTGTAATTTGGTAGACTGACACTTAAAAGCTTCACATTTTGAACAGATGTTTTCAAAATGTGTGAGATGCTCTGCTCGAGCACAACACAACCCGTACGTATGTTCCACTAGCGCTAATCATTGTAATTAAAGTGTCAAGCTGCAGTAACATAAAGCTAACACTAAGATTAAATCAAAATACCAGTGACATTATTTTCCTGATCCATGTGTATAGGCGGTGCTGGTGCACTCCCAACACAGCCCTGCCTTGGACTGCACTCTGGTTGTTCTGGAAGTCGTTGTGATTGATGTTTCATTTGGGGAAACTGGAGTGACCTCACATTTCCCTGGATCGTATCATCGGACAGGGCTCTGAATGATGACATCATATTTCATAAAGAACTGAGGAGAAAACTGATGACATCACAACGCAGGTGTGACGGGCATCGCTCCCGAAACAGAGTCGTAAGTCACAGCACTGTGTTTGCGTATATAGCATGAAGGATGTGAGCTGAATTGAGTCATAATGCTGCATCTTCATTATTCTAAACAGTGTGCCAACACCAAATTATGTGGTTTCTCACTTTCCTTTCCGGTCTGATTACATTAAACATTTTCTCTGAGGAAAAACACACCCTGAAAGTTTCCACCCCATAATTTCCAGAGGCTGTATTTTCATGACTGTCTATGATTATGCATGTGAGCCCTTCCACTTCTACATGTGTTTATGTGTGCACGAGCATTCAAACATGAATCTGTGCTGCGTGTCATCTTAATGACTTTTGCGTGTGTGTGGAAATCAGATGCGAGTTTACCCCAAGCTCTTATGTGTCCTTCATTCCTTCCATTCAAAAAAAAAAAAGACAAATTAAGAACACGAGAGGGGAAATGGTCTATCTCAGCGACTGAGTGATATCTGGAGAGGGGGGATTACTGTGGCGTCAGGGGGGATATGAAACCTCCTCACATTCATACAGACAGTTAGGAATGGATGACTGACACAATGGGGCCAAGATTCACTAATAAATACACATAAAGTGACATTATTGTGTTGAAGTTTGATGTTTGTAATAATAACACCCCTGGAAAGAAAAGGCACCGTATACTGTATGAAAACGGATGGCCCGTAGCTGGAAACATTCCTGCATATGCAATGTGCATAACAAATACCCACTCATAAATACCGCAGGGCAAATCTCTTTGTCAATAGCCTGTCAGCGATACTCTCTGTGGCAATTGTATTTCTCATTATCAGGTATTCCTGTTGGGAGAAAATGATCTTAATTTGATCAGCATCATAAGCCCTCTCGCAAGCTCCGATCTCAGCTTATCCTTTTATGTGTGGAATTACAAATGGCCCGGTTCGAAAACTTTCCATAATGGCGGTGAGAATTAGCAGGCTAAGCATACACTAACACTATTGTACCCTCATCAATGATGTATAGTTGAGCTCTTCAATGGTGGCCTTTCCCACAGAGCAACACCCGCCAGAGGATGAGAGGGAAAGGAAGACAGAAGCAGAGAAAGTACAGTTTGAAAAGAGAATCAACTGGTATTAATAAGAGATTAATGTTCTTTGGCTTGAGCTGACATGCGGCACTATTATTCTGCTCCTTTGCTTTGAACAAGTCTGGCTATTAGCTTTGTCCTGGGCCTATGAATCTATATTTCCTTTCGACAGAAGAGTCATAAAGGGACAGTGGAACATCAATTTCTTCCTGGGACTTCAAAGAGAGACGTGAGGCCCCGTACAGCCGAACGACTGCTGCGTTGCACACTGTAGCCAGGGATATCAAAGGCTTTTTTACATTCATTGCTATAATGAAAGAGCAGCGAGAGCACAAAAGAGGACTCGATAGTTGCCCACCCTCTCTCCTCCCAGCTTTTTGGTTGTGATTGTATGTAAGTATTACTCAGAGTTGAGGATCGCCTCTCCAAATTGAAGCCCTTATTGCAGAAGCCCGCCGAAGCACTGTTCACATTAGGGAAGGGACAATGTGCTCATAATATCTATATCAGCGGTGTCCTGTCTTAATTCACTTTTATTACATCCATTCATAATGCTCTCATAATGATGAGATGGATCCCAGCCAGGGGATTTTCACAGTGTCACCTTTATTATTGCATACTGTGATTTGTCATTTGCTCCTCTACAGGTCCCTGTAATGAGGATAAGTTAGACTTCTCTGAATTAGATCGGAGGATAAAATGCCACCATGCAATGTACTCTTTATCATTAACCCTGCATTTGCCCACTGCAAGTAATACACTTAAGGGTAATAAATGGAAAGAGTTTGGTTTAAAACAGCAAGAAAACGTAACTCAATACAGTTGTAGGTAATATAACCCTTACATTTTAAGCACGTACACACAGAGAAGTGCACATGTACATAGTGTGTATGCTGCATGCATGTGAACACGCACAGAGTGATATACTTTGTTTCTCAGTGAAGTTGGGAACACACACAGCACACAGCTGGAGCTGAAATATTACACAACATAATGCATCGAACATAGACATTAAGAAACAAGCCGCTTAGTTGCAGGCCAAATAAACATTCATACTACTGGGGCAGGGGGCTGTTTGTGTTTTTTGTCTGTGTGTGTGAGCGAGCGAGCCTTCGTTCATTTAACTGTGGACGGAATGGCAGGAAAAAAAAGCAGACAGTGTTACTGTAAGGCTGCTGAAACACTGGGTGTAGGTCAGGACATAAAACAACTGTTTTCACACCAGCGTTGGCTGATAACATCCAGCTGAGGACTGAAGAATGTTCTTATTAATTCTTTATCAGCTCATGGTATGTCCCAAACCCCTGGAGAAACACGCCCGTGTGGACAGTCTCATTCATCCCAGAAAGTAAAACTGCTTTTCGGAATATTTACTTTGTGATGCAAGATAAGACTCGAGACTTTAAAAGCAAAACTCTCTCTGAGACATCTATGATTGATCTTAAATACACAGATGTGTGGTATGTATGTACATAGAGGCTCCCACATACATTACACTCATGCACTCTTGCTCTCTATACTTGTGAGGACCTCTGCAGTCATTCCTTTAGTGAGGGCAAAGACATTCTGTACAATTTGGGGATTGAGGGAATTCATTACAGAAATAGTAAATTAGTCAGGGGTGGAAGTAACACATTACATTTATTCTTGTTACCTTAACTAAGTTGTTTTTTGTGTCATTTTGAAAAATACTTTAAAAAAGTACTTTTCAAAATCTGTTATTTTACTTTCACTAAAGGAACAGTGTGTAGGATCTGGTGGTATCTAGCAGTGAGGTTGCAGGTTTCAACTTCTCCCGTGTGCCAAGCGTGTAGGATTGTGACAGTGGCCGACGCAAAAAACGCGAATGGCCCTCTCTAGAGCCAGTTGTTGTAAGAGTAGAGCGCCTAGAGTGTGTGTCTACGTGGTACTGTAAGGGAGTACTGAAGCAAGAGAGAGAGAGAGAGCGGCGGCGGCGACGGAATTGAATAACGTTATCGACTCCGGCCCAAGCAGGAAAAGATAACAATCCTGGGCTACTGTAGAAACATGGCGGAGCAACATGCCGGACTGCGTGAAGAAGACCCACTCCCTATGTAGATATAAACAGCTCATTATAAGGTAACAAAAACACAACAATTCTTAGTTTCAGGTGATTATACACCAAAGAAAACATACTTATAAATATTATATTCCATTTCTGCCAATAGATCCCCCTAATTGTTCCACACTGGTCCTCTAAGTATTGTACTTTCCTTACTTGTACATTTCAAGTACATTTCTCTGCTCAGGTAGACATTACTCCACTATATCTTACGTAGCAAATAGTTGTTTGCTGCTTATTAATGCTTTGAATCCCGTATATAGAACCTTTAAGGTAACAGTACTTTTACTTGAGTAGAATATTCTAGTACTTTTTCCACCTCTGCAATTAGTGAGCTGTAGAGGTGCTGGTGTATTTTGTTACCTTTGGACAGAGTCAGGCTAGCTGATTCCCGTGTTTCCAGTCTTAAGCTAAGCTAACCAACGGCTGGCTATAGCCTTATATCTACTGATCGATCTTCTACGCATATTTCCCAAATTTCAAACTATTCCTTCAACCTACCCTTATTGTAATCCTCACCCCTGCATACCTACCTTTAACAGTACAATACGAATCTAATTTGTCCAAACTCACCAGAAAACATGGATTGTTTAATAGTCGAACTTTGACACTCTTTACCGCAGTTTGCATCATGTGTCCTACAAACAGTCAGTGTTAGTTTATTTGAACCATGACCTGTCCCGAACTTTATCAAAGTTGTCTAAACGTAAGCAAACCTTAATCCAAGAGAGGGATGGATCAGAAAACACTCATATGAATCATTGTCTTTACAGTCACATGGGTTCGGATCTATGTTGTTTAGATATAAACCCCTTTAAGTCCGTTGAAGATTGGCAGAATCTTCCTCGCCTTTCTGTCCTTTTAGGGACTTGTGGTACTCATAAGTATAAGAAGACATTCACACAGAAACTCTCTCTTCATGTGTCTCTCTTTTTCTCTCGTGCCCGCACAAACACAGGCAAGCCGTCACCACTGTAGGTTCCTGCTTTCCCTCCATGAATAGAAGGACCTTGGCTGTCCCTATTGAAAACCTGATTCCTCATTGAATAGGAAGCCCTTGTCCTTACATCGCTCTGCCTACTGCACTGATGGTGTACTAATGGCAACATCAGTCCCCATCTGTTGTCCATCATTTGGATTCAGGGCAGGGCCCGTCCCAGCAGATACATCCGATTAGTCCCTCTCATCGATTTGTGCTGGCTCGTCATGACTTAGTCAACCCAAGGTGTCTCTTCTATGACATGCTGTCTCCCTGTGATTTAGTTTGCCAACGCTCTAAGTGCATTGAGTGTGACAATAAAATCTTTAATCTAATATGCATCCTAAAGAGGGAGGCGGTGGAGAATTAAGAGTGAGTGAGGGAGCGAGACAGAGGAGGGAGGTAATGTTCTCGATGAGCTCAGATGTAATGAGAAAAGGTTTGTGTCAAGTTTATGAATACGCAGGATACAGACACTAAAGTTAGGATTGCTCCACTTTAGCGCTTTTTGATCCTGACTGACGAATGTGTGATTTCAGGTGTAAGATGTGGCATTAAATGCTTTGTCAAACTCTTCAAATTATGAATATACACAGGTACCGAGTGCTCCTTGTGGAGCCCCGTCTTTTCTTGCATAAAGGAGAAATATGATTATTATCATCTCAAATGGCCATGAAAATTTCACATCTGTGCTCTGAAGAGGTGAAAACCTATTTCCTCCTCATACGTAACCCAGCCTAATCTGCGTTCGCAGTTTGAAGCATACGATAGTGTGAATGGGGTTATGGGGCACAATGCATGCACAGTGCTCTCTGTAATTCTAACTGACAACAATCCCGCTGCCTGGGCTAGTGAGAGAGCATCATATTTATGGATGTGTGAGCTGTATATCAATGAGATTTGGTGCTACACTGTCTGAATAGATCATTACGTAGATCTCCGGTACACTGCTCGATCTACTGTATCCCAATGCTGCTCTGTGTCTCAGTAAACAGACATAACATTAGGGAAATGCTGTACCGTGCATATACATACTGTACAGTGGTAATGTACTGTGAAACCGTAGGGATACTTTATAGAAATTTGATGATGAGGAAGGATGATTTTAAAGGTGTCTTGAGAGCAGATTTAATGTTTCCTTTTTATGGTTTATGGTATTAAAAGCATGCCATTATAAGATGCCACTTTGTCTGTATCCACGGTTATAGTTTTACCTATATCTCTTTTGATGTGAGGGCATCTCGTTGAGTCATTAGTGAAATTCACGTCTAATGGATACCTCAATTCAGAAAAGGTGATTAGATTAGTTTTAATTAATGCTTTGCCAAACAGTGTGACATGTTTTTGCCGCTGTCACACGCCTCTAATTGACAGATATTTTCAAGAGAACTCGTTCAAACGATCCTTTTTTGCGTTTCATGTCCGTAATTGCCTGTTGGCACGCCTGACCTGCCGCGTTGACACCAGACATACCGAGCCGCATTTTCACATCTTTTTAATGAGCCTCTGTTATGTTGTAGTCTCTAATTGTGCTGTTGGCAAAAGAACAATAACATTTAAAAAGCCACCCATCCAGTCAGTCAGCCAGTCAGCCACCAGCCCTCCCATCTCACCCTGCTGTGACCCTGGCTGTGTGTGAGTGGACAGATTACAGTGTGGGAGAGGAGGAAAATCTCGGGCTTGAAGCCAGACACTTGTCATTTTGGCCAGAATGACTTCTATATATCAAATTGAAGCTCTTGATGAAACCAGTTACCCTGTATCAAAAAGGCATTACTAGGATCATGACCAAAATTGAATTGGACGATAAAATCTCAAAGTTAATAACAGGAGAGACAAGGCTCTGTGGTGGTAAAATTAAAAGATACTTTGTGTGCATAAGATGTGAACGTATACAATTTATGAAAGGGAATAATGAAGGGAGCTGAAAGAGATGTAAGAGACAGAGAAAAAAGACAGGATAAATAAGTGCGAGCATGTCATGTCATGTCATGTCATGTCTGTCAGTCAAATTTTCATCCAGTTAGAAAAACACATCACCTCATCACTGATAGCCCATGTTAGTATTGTTTTCCTCCTCACTAATCAATCAAATAGAGAAACTAGAAAAGTGCTCTCAGTAGAGAGCAGATCTCAGCAAGGTGTGTCTGCAATGACCACTGCTGTAATGTTTGATTGAATGAATAGACCGCAAGTGTATCAGATGTGTTTTTCACTTGCACGTTTCACAGAACAGATACGCTCTCACAAAATGTCCAGAAAGGAAATATTCATACACCTATTTTCCTTATTAAACAGAAAAATACAACCATACACCTTCTGAATTCAAGTTTCTCTCTAAGACTAGCCTAATTGCCTTGTTAACTCATCGTAAAACACACTTCAAACTCAACAGAAACAAAATAAAACTCACCAAAACCGTCTTGTTTCGGCTTTCCACTGTTCCAACAATCACAAACTCTGTTTTGGTCAAAATAAACCCTTGATTCACTGAGGTAAATGTGAAAATATGCTGACTCTACGTGCTGTTCTTTCCCACTGTCTCTCTCTGCCCGCTGAGCAGCAGTTGAGCTGTTCTTGTTCTTCGGAAGCAGACCATTAAATTAGCAAAATAAAATGATAAAAATCGGCCCAAAAACAACTGATGATAGCTGCTGCTAACAGCTCACTATCTCTCCTTCTACCGACAGGAGAAGTCGCGCTCCGTTGTAGTCAGCGCTCAATTCAGTTTGTCACTTTGCTAAGCGATAGTTATACATACATACATACATACATACATACATACATACATACATACATACATACATACATGCATACATACATACATACATACATAAATACATACAGACATGCAGTCTTACCTGAGCGTGCAAATCAAAAGAGTAAAAATTCGTAATCGGTATGGAAACAAGAGTCCAAACTGAAGCAGTTGTTGATTACTTGCGGCCCCTACCGGACGGTTAAGAGAAGTGAGGAGTCAGCAGTCAATGACGGTATGTAACAGTCAATAAAATATGTATTTAAAAAGAAGTCCCACGAGAGGTCCTTAAGCATACAGTCATAAATGAGCACACAATATATTAGGCTGATAAATCCAGTAGGATGCGAGATTAGCCACAGACAGACAGACATAAAGATGCACCTAGGGCTGCAACTAACGATTATTTTCATTGTCAATTAATCTGTTGGTTATTTTCTTAATTAATCGAATAGTTGTTTGGTCTATAAAATGTCAGAAAATCATGAAAAATGTCGATCAGTGTTTCCTGAAGTCCAAGATGACGTCCTCAAATGTCCTGTTTTGTTCACAACTCAAAGATATTCAGTTTACTGTCATAGAGGAGGAAAGAAACCAGAAAATATTCACATTTAAGAGGCTGGAATCAGAGAATTTTTTTCTTAAAAAATTGTCAAATTGATTATCAAAATAG